>NW_015165842.1:318884-350177 GCF_001447785.1 Gekko japonicus | reverse complement strand
AAAAAGTGCTGAAATCACTGCACGAGGGCCATCCCGGAATGGTCCATATGAAGGCTCTGGCCCGGGGGTATGTGTGGTGGCCCGGGTTGGATGCTCAGATCGAGGAGTGGGTCCGGGGTTGTACGCCTTGCCAGCAGGCGAGACCCGAACCGCCAACTGCCACCCCTCAGAAATGGGAATCGGCGGGAAAGCCTTGGTCAAGGCTACACATTGATTTGGCGGGCCCGGTACATGGTCAGATGTTTCTGATTGTGGTAGATGCATTTTCAAAATGGTTGGAAGTGGCGCCAATGTCTACCACCACGTCAACTGCTGTTATAAATGTGTTGCGCCGATTGTTTGCCATGCATGGCTTGCCCGACGTCCTGGTGAGTGACAACGGCGCTCAATTTGTGTCCCAAGAGTTTGTCCAATTCCTAGCCAACAATGGAATTCGGCAAATCACGTCTGCCCCGTTCCACCCTGCTTCAAACGGGCAGGCGGAACGTATGGTTCGAACAACCAAGGATGCGCTTGCCAAATTGACATCCGGGGACTGGGGGGTTAAACTGGCGTCTTTCCTCCTACGCCAGCACGTAACTCCGTGCTCTGCCACAGGCCGCAGTCCGGCCGAGTTGCTGATGGGGCGACGCCTAGCGTCTTTGCTGGATAGGCTGCATCCAGACTTAAACGATCTGAGGCCTCAGCAGCAGAGTGTTGCCACTAAGGTCCGCATGTACGAATGCGGAGATACTGTCTTTGCTAGAAACTACGCAGGGGGACAACGCTCTCCCCAAACCCCTACATTTAGGTTTGAAAAGACAGGACTCATCCTCCAGCAGATCAATCATAGCAAGTCCAAGACAGGAAGACAGTTTTTCTCATCCCAAATGGTCATTCACTTGCCTTTACCCTTCTCCCCCACTGCGTATCTCCAACCCAAAGTAGGGTCCCATGCAACTGCTTCCCCTCCCCTTTTTTAAAGTACTGGGGATATCCATTTGTGGATCTTGCATAATCATGTTTACAGCCCTTTTCAGATGTTCTTAGTATATTCAGTGAATCAGTGATCCTATAAAGATGGAAACTGTTGTATATTCAGATGGACTTGAATGTATGGACTGCTACGTGAATTGCCTGATAGACATGCAATGTTAAGCTTCGCCCTGGGCTAGGATCCTAATGTAACCAATAGGAGCCCTAGCCCAGGAAGTGCCTGCCAATCACCTCACTAAGCGGGATCGCTTGTGATTGGCCTTTATCCCTACAATCTCATAGGTAGATTATTGTACAGGGGGAGTGGCTACATTAGCCGGGAGTGTTTAAATATAGACAATCCAGTGTATTTTTTCGATGGGTTCTGGCTGGCGATTGTTGTACCGTGTTGGAGAAGTAACTGAGCTGAAGAATAAAAACCGCATTCTTGCTGAAATCACTCTCCGACTCTTTGTTAAGTACGAGACTTAACAATAACTGTATACGATCATGGTAAAATTCTATTGTTTGAGTTCAGTGCGAGTATAGAAAGTTTTCCACCATTCTCCAAAAATCACCTCAGGGCAAAACCTGGCAACCTCTCCGATAGATCTGGAACAATTTTCTGGTGCTGGAGAGCGCCATCAAGTAGGCTTGCCAAGTCCCCCCGGGGGGTGGGGAAACCCCCGCCCCAGAGGCCCGTTCCCCGCCACCAAAGCATGCGACGTGCACGTCACCCGGAAGTGATGCGCCCACGCTGGGCACGCCGGGCACACTGGGGGCAGGGCCACGGTCATCCGAGGGAAAACTATGGTTTTCCCTCGGATGGTCGTGGCCCTGCCCCCAGCGTGCCTGGCGTGGTCGTGTCACGTCCGGTCCGGGTGACGAGGTTGCGGCGCGCGCGTGCTTTGTGCGTGCGCACACACTCCCAGAGCAGCACTGGAGTCCCCCGCTCCAGCACCGATCCAACTTGGGAACCCTACCATCAAGTCACAGCCAACCTATGGCAAAAAAAAAACCCCACACAACCCAGGGGTTTCAAGGCAAGAGACTCCCACCCAAAGACTAACCAGGGCCGACCCAGCTTAGCTTCCAAGATCTGATGAGATCAGGCTGGGCCATTCAGATCAGGACAAACTTTTCTGAGAGGGTAAGAAATACACAGGCAATAAATAAAGAATTGTGCTGGCATTTTTCAAACTAGGCCAACTAGTTTTTAAAATCCTGGAAGCAAACTAAGGAACGATACATTCTGCCTTAGAGGGGGAGAAAATACTGCACTTTTACTTGCCCAGGCTGTCACCTGGCTCGCACCTGCTGGCCTGTAGATAAAAACAACGAGGTCTTTAAGAGTAAGTACAGTCTTCATTCAGCCTGGATCAGAGATGGCCAGAGTACAAAAGCCCTCAAGAGAGAAAACAGTGAGTGAAAATTAAGTACCAATCATCCTAACCAGCTTGTACGGCATTTCTGCTCTGGTACAATTTCGGATCTTACAAAATTACTATATCTCTTCAACAACACCCTGGGCCTAGAGAAAGAAAACTCGCAGACACAAGGATTATGAATAAGAACTGCCCAGAGTGACATGCGCTTGACAAGAATTAGGCAGAGTCGGTATAAATGGGACAACGAGTGGAATGCCATATCCGCACAGACCTTTTTGGACCGCTAAAGTGCAATAAGGTGCAAACAGCATTGACGTTAGGGTTCTGTGCTACACCTAAGGCCCCAAGGGCAACAGCCTGAGAGCCAAACTTAATGATGAGGCTTGGGTCCTTTCCGCACTAGACCTTAAATCCTGGTTCAACCCCGTCCCTAAACTTACATTCTACACTACACTCGAGTTCACCCCTGTATTTTTTGTTTCTGCATTACATTGAGGTCACCCCAATTTCACCCCACACTTGTCCCGGGATAAACAGATGCTGTTATAACCAGGGATAAATGCAAGGAATTGGTCCTTTCCGCACTTGGATCTCATCCCTGGTTTTATCAGAGTTCAACTCGCAACACAATACCTTGCATTTATTCCTGGTTATAACAGCATCCGTTTATCCCGGGACAAGTCTGGGGTGAAATCGGGGTGACCTCGATGTAATGTGGAAACAAAAAATACCCCGAGATAATTACAGGGGTGAACTCACGTCTAATGTAGCATGTAAGTTCGGGGACAGGGTTGAACCAGGATTTAAGGTCTAGTGCAGAAAGGACCATTGTGTCGCAAGTTGAACTCTGATAAAACCAGGGATGGGATCCAAGTGCGGAAAGGACCTTGGAGATTTTCCATTATTACAATTGCTCTCCAGACTACACAGATCAGTTCCCCTGAGAAAATGGCTGCTTTGGAGGGTGAACTCTATGGCATTATACCATGCTGAGGTGTACCATCCCTCCCCTCCCCAAATTCTACCTTCCCTAAATCTCCAGGGATTTTCCAACCCAGAATTGGCAACCCTAGTTTTTTGGCAAGTTGGATCAAGGTTCCCTGGACCCAACTTGGTGTCTCTGCAGCTGCATAACAGCTGTGGAGAATGTCATTTTTAAAATAAATGGGAGCCCAGTTCACCTTAGAACTGCAGTGTAGGGAGGCGCTGTTTTCTGAACCTGAAATGGCCCCGCCTGGGAGTTAGTGGCATCACTTTGGAGCTGCACGTGCTCAGAATACTCCGCACGCTGCTGCAAAGTGATGCCAATAACTCCCTACTGTGTGGCTGCGAGTTGGGTCCAGGGAACCCTGGCACATCTCACCAAAAAACATATTGGCGGAGGTCACATGAGCAGTTTGCCACAATATAGTAGCGTTACCTTTGCAGATTGAAAGCGCATGATCAGACAACAACATCTGCCTTCCATGCCCCAGTTGTTGGCACCCTGTGTTGAGTAATCAGGCACTGGGGAAAGTCTGGTATTAACGGATGCCAGAGCTTCCACTTTGTTTTCCCAAATGTCTGAACTCTCCTGCTGCAAAAGGAACCCAGAATGAAAGTCTGAACCCACGGATCTGTTTCCGCCACTGTTTGTTTTGTTTTTTTGGAGGGGGAAAGTTGCTACCTATATGCACATGCTAGCCTGATACCCGTGCTTCGCTACGGTATTTAACTTCTGTAAATCCAGTTCTAATACTGATGATGTAAAGTTTGAAATGTAACATTTGTTGTAGGAATTCTAATGGAGAAGATTGTAGTGTAAAAAATGAAGTGAGACATACCTACTTTTTTTTCTCTACTGAAGGACCTCTCTGTAGACTGCTGGGGCGGGCTCCCTCATGGCTTTAAGCAACCTGGAACCGCTGCTGCACCTGACAGACAACCGCCTGTTAAGTGTAGGAGGTTGGGGGAGTGTGTTGGAAGCCATCAGAGAGGCTGGGCCAGGAGCATCGCTAAGGTGATCCTGCTGGGGTGGCGTCCCTGATGGATTAAAGTACCCTGGTCCTGCTCCTACACCTGACAGACACCCACCTGTCTAGTGTTGTGGGGATTATGTTTAAAGGCATCAGGGAGGCTGGGCAAGCAGCAGGGCTAAGGCAATCTTGCTGAGCAAACCTCCCTGGCGGCTGTAAGCATCCCACCTCCTCTCCTACACCTGAGAGGCAGCTGCCTGTCCAGTGTAGGAGGGGGAGGGGGAGGAGTATTAGAAGCCACTGTGGGGGCAGGGCAGCAGGATCACTAAGGCGTTACTGCTGGGGTGGGCTCCCTTGTGGCTTTAAGTACCCTGCAACCGCAGCTGCACCTGAGAGACAACCGCCTGTTAGGTGTAGGAGGTGGGGGGAGTGTATTGGAAGCCATCAGAGAGGCTGGGCCAGCATAACCGCTAAGGTGATCCTGCTGGGGCGGTGTCTCTGATCGATTAAAGTACCCTGGTCCTGCTCCTAAACCTGACAGACATTCGCTTGTCTGGTGTGTGGGGGGATCATGTTTAAAGGCATCAGGGAGGCTAGGCCAGCAGCAGGGCTAAGGCAATCCTGCTGAGCAACCCCCCCCCCCGGCGACTGCAAGCATCCCACCTCCTCTCCTACACCTGACAGGCAGCTACCTGTCCAGTGTAGGAGGGGGAGGAGTATTAGAAGCTACTGTGGAGGCGGGGCTGGCATGATCACTAAGGCGTTACTACTGGGGCGGTAACTCCCTCATAGCTTTAAGCACCCTGCAACTGCTGCTGCATCTGACAGAAAACTGCCTGTCAGCTGTTGGAGGGGGAAGCATGTTTGAAGCCATAGGGAGGCTGAGCCAGCAGCTTTGCTTCACCTCACAGGCAGTTGGCCACTCCTGATTTCCTCAACTGTCATTAGCGCTCTGTAGTTCCCTGTAACTGTTTAACTCAGAACACTGAGCTCTGCAGCTGACCAATCAGAGAGTGGGGGGTGCAAAGACGCAGCCGCCTGGCAGCCACATAGGAATCAATGGAGGGAGCACATTTTGCCCCTTTTGACCCCCTTAGGGGTCAAATTTCTAAAAATCCCTTCTTAGTGAGCATCTACATCATGGTAGGAGCGCTCTTCCCGAATTTGGTGTTTCTATGTCCAGCGGTTTGGCCTGGGCATTGATTTTATGGTGAGGGGACACCTCAGCAGCATATAAGGATACAGAGCCCACCATTTTCTCCAGGGGAACTGATCTCTGCCATCTGGAGAGCAGTTGTAATTTTGAGTGATCTCCAGCCCTCACCTGGAGATTGGCAATGATGGTTACCCAGAAGGGAATAGTTGGTTTGGAGGGTGGAGTCTATGGCTTTGTACCTGTCTGAGGTCCCATGCCTCCTGAAACCTCACCCTCTCCAGGCTCCATCCCTCACATCTCCAGGAATTTCCCACCTGGAGTTGGCAACCCTATCTCCTTCCCAGCCAATCATCAACCTACCTTTATTTCCCCCTCACTCTTCAGCTTTCCACCCCACACACACCTGCAGCCTCTCCCGTGCTGAAGCCCTGACTGCTACATCAAATTGGCTGTGATATGGGGGCCACCTCAGCAGCATATAAGGATACAGAGCCCACTATTTTCTCCAGGGGAACTGATCTCTGCCATCTGGAAAGCAGTTGTAATTCTGAGTGATCTCCAGCCCTCACCTGGAGATTGGACACATTTTACCTCAGAACAGCAAACTGTTTAGAATGTTAGAGGCAAAAAAGCCAATCAAGTTGCATATGAAAATGACCTCTGTGTTCCGAGGCAAAGGCCAATGAGGCTGCATATGCAAATAACCTCTGTGTTCTGACTGGCTATGGGGGGGAGAGGAACAGCAAAATGTTTAGAATGTCAGAGGCAGGACTCAGGCAAAGCAGCCAGTGGATAGGGAGACCCTCTGAATGACAGATCAGAGAGCAAACTGATTTTGGAGTGTGTGGAATGTTCTAGAGTATGTGTGTGTGTGGGGGGGGGGAATCCACCAAAAATACTGAGATGTAGATAGTTGAGAATAACATCTTTAGACTGTCTGTAAAAAAATAATAAGGAATGAATCATTGCATTTCCAGACCAATGATTCAATATAGGGCCAGCCAAGAATACATGAGAAACTGTTTCCCAAAATTAAGTGCAGCAACGTTGCATGGGAATAAATAAAACTAGAAAGAAAATCAAAAGGAGATTGAAAAAGTAGCAGTGGGCACCCTTTCCCCCTTTATAACCAGAAATTCAATATCTCTGGGCATTTTTTGCACGCATAACAAGAGTTGTCCTCTAGCTTTCCCTCAGTAATTGGGAAGGCCACAAAGAATTTTAGGCAATGACAAAGAAGAAAAGGCCTTTATTTCCTTGCACATATTTTCTAGTTGTTATGGTGTGGTTCTTCCACACGTTACATTTTGAAAAAATTAACGTTCTATCGGAGAAGTAAACAGTTCTGGAAGTTAATAATTTTGTTAGTGTTATTTTTAAAAAAACACTATAAATTATTTTGTATTGGGGCTATGACAATGTGTTACTACAAGTTTCAGAATGAAGGGTGTTGTTTTTTTTAAGAACTCTTCCTCGAAAGATAGCAGATGAAGGTTGGGGGGGGGGGGGGGTATATTCAGCTGTGGAATTTTCCTCTAGGTCTCGGAGGCTTGTTAGCCCATGGATTTTTCCTACAGCTGTCAACAGACAGAATGTGCCTCATTGGCTTCAGGCACTTCAGGGGTGGGGCACGTCACTTATCCTCAACGGTTACATTAGAATGTGGTGACGGACGTGAGGTATCCTAGGCCTTTCTGGACTTTTCACGTCAAAGCGTACAGAGGTTTTATGCTGTTGTTGCAGGGGGAAATCGAGTACAAGCTCATACAGCGCCAATACAGGAGGCACATTTTGTAACATTTTGCTCCTTGTAAAATGGGCTCATCCATTGGGTTTTTTAGAGTGTATGTGTGAGGAAATGGACTTACAGCCCTATTCCCTCTTGGTCCAAGAGCTTGGAAAAGTCCTGTGGCTATCGTGGGTCTTTGTATGGCGAGGCTGCTCCTTCCCCTTATTCCCAAGACTTCTCTCTAGGTAGTGCCACCAACAAATGCTAAACCTTTGTTCCATTTGGCCAGGTCCATCTCTATAACTAAGCCCTGAAGGGCTTGGTGCTTGGAAGAGAGATGACTCATTTCCTGTATTTTTCCTTTTGCCAGGCTTTTACCAGCACTAAAGCTTCTGGACAGGAGAGCAGGTCTATCTCTATAGCTGGTATGTCCCCTGGCCCCCACCAACATCTCAGGTGGGGAAGTGAGGAGGGGGGAAATGCACCAGTGTTGCACCATAGAGGTAAACCATAGAGTTTGGGGTGAATCCTAAAGCAGGGCCCCTGACACGATGGTATCACTTCCAGTTTAGTGCCGTTGCACCTATTCCCCCACCCCCACCCCCATTATGGGGCATGCAAGTTGCAACATGGAGCCGGCAGCCCTACTACTGAAAACACATGTCGAGTGAAATATTACGGTGAATTCTTGGCTGGAGGGCATTTCTCCATAGCATCTCTTTGTGAAACTCACAAAAAAGGGGTCAAGGTCAGGTTGGCAATGTTGGAAATATGTGTGTCGCAAGGTCTAAATTCAGTCATTAGAGGGTCAATGTGTTTACCTTGTATGCTATTGTTTAGACTGACCTGGAAGGGAACCTGGCAGGAAGCCAATGGAGAAAAAGCCCGGGAAACTGAAGCCTACTTACTAACAATAATTGGTTAAATGTATTTCAAGTGATTTCCTTCTAGGGGTCAAGAAGAAAGAAGAATCTCCATTACTATCTGTGTGTCCGTCTGTTGTTGCAAGCATGTAGTCTTAAGTGTTTCTTGTTTTGTAGATTTCCTGTGTACCCTTCCCTTTTGAAATAAAGATTTTGACATAGAAAGAAAATGCCTCCCCTCCAGTGAACAAAGATCCATTGCAAACTCTGAATACTTAACTAAAGTTTACCAATTTTCCAACAGGCAACTCAAGCACTTCAAAATAAGGAACTCATTGGCTTGGATCCCAACTGCTGCTTCCATTTGCAGCCCTCTTGGTTTGTGGCAGAAGCAATCCTCTGCTGTGCTACAATGGCGACTTAGGAAGATCCACAAGGTTAACATAACATAAGAATATAAGAGACGCCAATGTTGAATCAGGCCAAAGGCCCATCCAGTCCAACACTCTGTGTCACACAGTGGCCAGAAATACCAGTGCCATCAGGAGGTCCACCAGTGAGGCCAGGACATTAGAAGCCCTCCCACTGTTGACCCCCCCCAAGCACCAAGAAGACAGAGCATCACTTGCCCCAGAGCCCCTATCTATACCGTGTGGCTAATAGCCACTGATGAACCTCTGCTCCATATGCTTATCTAATTCCCTTTTGAAGCCGTCCATGCCTGTAGCCGCCACCACTTCCTGTGGCAGTGAATTCCATGTGTTAATCACTCTTTGGGTGAAGAAGTACTTCCTTTTATCCGTTCTAACCCGACTGCTCTGCAGTTTCATGGAGTGCCCACGAGTTCTTGTATTGTGAGAAAGGGAGAAAAGTACCTCTTTCTCTACCTGCTCTTTCCCATGCATAATCTTATAAACCTCAATCATGTCACCCCTCAGTCGTCATTTCTCCAAGCTAAAGAGCCCTAAGCGCTTTAACCTTTCCTCATAGGGAAAGTGTTCTAACCCTTTTATCACTCGAGTTGCCCTTTTCTGCACTTTTTCCAAAGCTATAATATCCTTTTTAAGGTGTGGTGACCAGAACTGCACACAGTATTCCAAATGAGGTCTCACCATTGATTTATATAGGGGCATTATGATATTGGCTGATCTGTTTTCAATACCCTTCCTAATAATCCCCAGCATAGCATTGACCTTCTTTATCGCAGTCACACACTGTCTCGACAAGGTTCCACAAAGAACTGAGGCCAGCCTTTTGTGAAGGAACTCAACAGCTTTTTTGGCCTAGAGGCCTCAATAGGGTTGCCAGGTCCCAACGACGTGCAGGCAGGACTGGGAGGGAACTTTGTGGGAGTGGGGAGGAGCGCTGTGATGTGCCTATGCCACCAGGAAGAATTAACTACAAATCAGAGGGTTTTGCCCCAAAATCAGAGCATCGCCGCCCAACATCCCTGATAAGCCTATGTCACTTTTGGGTTATGTATGCACGTCACGGTTATTCCCAGATTCTCGGCGATAAGAGTGGGTAACTTTTTTTGGGGGGGGGGGAGCACCCGAACGTGAGAGACCCCCACCTGGAACAGGGGTCTGGTAACCAGTGTTCCCTCTAAGCTGAGTTAGCGTGAGCTAGCTCACCCTAGACCCCAACTGCATTCCAGCAGCCACCTTAACAACAATAATACAGCATCTTCTTCCCAGACACCATGAGGAGGCTAATGGCCTCTCCTTCAAGCATTAACTGCTTCTTAACTATCGTCCTTTGTAACTCTCTACCATACTCTGGATAGTGCTTTCCTCTGGCACATCTTGACTCACTGGAAGACACTGATCTGGCGTGAGCAGAAGCTCCGAGCACTGCAGGAATGTGCTGCGTCGCAGAGGACTCCCTGTGGAACCCGACGCAAGCTAAAGTATGCCTTAGGGCCTAAGCCATTGTGAGACCATAAAAGAATAACATGTGTGATAACATCAGCAGTACTTTATTAGAATATACCGGTGTGACAGGCCTTTTCTGCCAACTGAGGGGACTAGGGTAGCCATGTCTGTCCTGGCAACCAGTGGAGGATGGGGAGGGGACTTACCAGGAGTGGGAGGGAGGCCCAGGCAATGTCACCGGCAACGTGTACTGGAAGTGATGTCATCATCCTGTGGTGTCACACTGACACTCTGGTATTTGGTCAAAAACTCCGTGGTAAAAACGGCTTCTACTGTAGAGTTTTTGCCCAAATACCAGAATGTCACTCAGACATCACCAGCGTGATGACATCACTTCTGTTGCATGCTGGAAGTGATGCTGCCACTTCATCAGCAATGTCGCCTGGGCCTCCTTCTCTCCTGGTAAGTCCCCCCACCGGCCTGCTGATCGGTGGAGGGAGGCGGGGCCTGGCGGCAAGGGACTCCCGCCTCCACCGGGTGGACTGGCAACTCTAGAGGGGTCTCATACAGCCTCTTATGATTTTGGGGGACCAGGTTTGTTTTAACTGTAGATCTTTCCCCTCAGTTACCAGATGTTAAGGTAACAAATGTAAAGCCTTTGGGTTCACTACTATGAGGTAAGTTTTGTAGTGAGCAAGTAGAAAACACTGAGATCACTGAGGCAGCTGTATATAAATATCAAAGAAGATTTATTTAGCTACAGGATGGTTTCCAAGAACAGATTAGCGGCATAGGTCTCCAGGTTGTCAAAGGAGAGGCCTGGCCGAGGCACATAAATTTAAGCTAGTTGTAGCTTCAGAGTGTAGTCTGAATTTTCTTTAACATTTTCAGGCACAGACAGGCTTTTAGTGACTCGCCACTAGGTTGGATCGTCGCAGACACAGAATTCCACCCACACCAGCCTGCCCTTTCCCGAGAGTCAGACTGAATGGTACAAGATCTGCTCATTGCCAGAGACAGACTAACCATCAGGTACCCTGTCCTCTCTCAGAGGCAGAGCTAAACTGTTCTGGCATGGTAACAGGCAGAGCTACCATGCCAACTGTACTGCATGTTCCTTGAGGCATATCCCGAACCTGAACCTAAATACCACCAAAGATCAGTCCTTACGCCCTTCCCAAAATCCAAATCAGAAAAATGTTAAATAGTGAGTTCCATGGATGAGCAGGCTCAACTTTATTTATGAATTCAGCAAGAGCAAGGCAAAAACCCCAGAGCCTCAGCTCTGTTAAATAGTATGCAATTGCCACACCCAAACACACCCCACTCCCAGTGAAAGGCTGTTTACATAACATTACTACTTGATTGGTTTATTCCAGAGTCCTGGTAGGCTGTTGTTCTTGTGTTCCAAGCTCAGCCAGTCTCTGGTGTGACGTACTTGGAATGATTCAGTCCTAATACATAACAAATAAAAGTTGTTTTCTCTACGAATATGCATTAGGCTTGCCATTTCCCCTGGGGGGGGCAGGGGTTTGCCCGCTTTAGGGGGCCCCAACCCACCAGCCCAGATCCAGCCGGCGGGGGGAGCCACACCCACAAAGTGCTGGGATTGCGCTGGGCACATTGCCTGTGGGGATGCTCCAGCACTCAGCCTAAAAACTCTATGGTGCCATAGAGTTTTCAGCTGAATGCTAGAGTGCCCCCAGTGACATGCCTAGTGCAATGACATCACTTCCAGGTGATGTCATTGCGGGGGGCGCACATAGCGTGTGCGCCAGAAGATCCTGATGAAGAGGCTCCATCCTCCCGCTGACAGCTGGTAGGGACCTGGCAACCTTAGTATGCATCCCTCGACCCAAATCTAAGCAAGTCTCCCACAGCTTCCAGCACCAGCCAGTCCTCCTTCCACGGAGGGGAAGAGGCAGAGCAGAAGAGGGCTGGGCCCGATCCCCAGCTCCCTTGTCCTGCTCAGGTGATCCCCGCACTTTGTTCTGGTTCACAGATTCACTCACCGTATAGAAAGAAGCTTCCTGCTGTGGGAATCTATGGGAAAGTCAGCCTTACCTAAGGATCCGCTCTCTCCAGTTCTCTCCAGCCCTCTCTGGCATCAGCTGCTCTTGCCTGCAATGCCAGAGAGACCAAGGAAAGGAGAAGAGCTGGAACAGGAGTTTCCATTTTCTTTCCAGCAAACAAACAGTAAATAAAATGTTGTGTGCTGCCATGAGGGTGAGCGATCAACAGCAGTGGCTTTTGTCTGGGCCAGTAGCAGAGAGAACATTGTACTCTGGGAGCAGTGGAGGCCTCTCTTGGCATGGCTGCCTGGAGCATAGGGTTGCCAGGTCTGTCAGAAACCTGCGGGGTAGCGGGGGGGGGTTCCAGGAGCAGGACGTGACATCGCGCAATGCATCTATGTCAATCGGAAGTGACATCGGCATGTCGGTGACGTTGGGGGTGATGCTCTGGTTTTTGGGCAAACTCTATTATAAAATCAGGCACAAACCATAGAGTTTGGCACAAAAACCAGAGCGTCACCCCCTGATGTCACCAACGTGCCTATGTCACTTTGGGGTGACTTAGGCACATCACGTTTATTTCTGGCAACATCACTGTTTGGGGGGGGGGAGTGCCTCCCAACAGCCAGCTGGCCAGTGGCAGGCTGGAGCCTGCAAAGCCGAGGGATCCCCGCCCCTAACTGGGAAATGGCAACCCTTCTGGAGCAGCTTTGGGAGCTAGCAGAAATGACAACTGCTGTGCGACTGATTTCTACATGAGAGCTGAACAAATGAGCCAGGGCTTCATGCAGGGGTGGAAATTCAGGTCAAAGCATTCTTACAGTGCCATGGTAAGCACGGTTGTACCCTTCTAAGTCCATTGAAGTTACAGGGCTTAGAAGGTTGTAACTCGGCTTAGGATGGCACCATTAATTGCCTGCGCGGTTCAGAAACGAGACCAATAGCTATCCATGGAATTTATCAGAACTTAAGAAAGTGAAGCAAAAGAGTTAGGGCGACAATAGTTAGCAAGAGATAAAGGGACAAGGGAAGGCATTTTCAGATCCGGAGAGACAACAGTAGATCTAAAACAGGAAGGGAAAGGACCAGAGGATAAGGAAACATTGTGGCTGTGAATAGACAAGATAAGATAGTAGGCAATGCAGATTTCGGAAAGGAAGAGAGAACAGGGTTAAGAGAACAAGCGTCAACATGAAATATGAGGGAGCTGGAGAGAGTGGGGGAAGAAAAAGAGGGAAGAGGAAAACCAGACATGAATGGAAAGCAACCTTCTGGAAATCCATCCCCACCACCACCACCATAAGCAGAAACATTTCTAGGTCATATCTAGACTCCCAGTTCTAAGGCGCATTCCTGAAGGATTCCATTATCAGTGGTACTGGAAGGCGCTGAGAGACCTAGAAGAATCTGCAGAGTCTCATTTCTACTGCCCTTCTCCCAATGCAAATTACCTACCAAAGAAATGAGTCTCCAACCCAAAACCCAGTATTAATCCTGGCTGAAATAACAGGTTAGTACAGCTGCTGCATATTATTATTAGTATTATTGTCCGATTATGATGATGCATATTATTGTCCTATTATGCATATTATTGTCTTGTTATTATTGTTATTATTGTTATTATTGTTATTCAACAGGCACAGGGCAAACAGCAGAGTTTTAGAATATTTTAATGGAATATTACTTTTTATTCTTATGGAATAAAACCTATTAATGAGTCACAGTGAATTAGTTCTTAAATTGTGTCCTGTGTAATTATGTAATTGAAAATATCGGAACCATTTTATATGAAACATTATGCTATGTAAATAATCCTGTAACTACATATTGAGTACCACCCATGATGTCTGTTGAAGATCTTGTACTGCCTGTGTTGGCTTCACCGATCGAGAGAATCAGATCAACACCCAAGAACTTCAAACCGCACAGCAGTCAACTCTCACTACGATTTAGTGCCCAGTCCTACACATGTTCCTGATTAAGTTCCAGTCAAACAAACTAGCAAACCGATTTCCCGTGAAGCACTGGGATATCTGAATAGCTGTTAGTGAACCTGTTTCAGAATCTTTTCCTGTCCCCAATTACTGTGCGGATGAAATTGCAATATTAGATACCAGGATGTGCAGTGAAAACCCAATAGCCCCTTTTTATAAGAAAAAAGCAGCTTTGGGAGTGTCAAGAGCCCACCCATGCGAGGAAGGCTGGGAAACGGCTCAGCCAGAGCCCAGGCAGATCAATCCAACACAGCCGAGGGTGGGACCCGGCCAACGTTCCCTCCAAGCTGAGTCAGTGTGAGCTAGCTCACAGTTTTTTAGCCTCTGGCTCACACATTTTGGCCTTAGTTCAGGAAGGAGGGCTCCAGAGCAAACTAATTCATGCAGCAGCCAAATCTCTTGCTCACAACTTTAATGCCAGCCGCTCACCAAGCAGAATTTTTGCTCACAAGACTCCACAGCTTAGAGGGAGCATTGTACCCAGCTAGCAGAAGGGAGGAGCGTGGTCAGAAGGCAAGGCCATGCCCAGATTTGGGGAGGGCCGGGATGGGAGAGGCTAGGAGGCAGCCCAGAGCAGTAAGTGGGAAGAGCAGGGCAGGAAGACTGGCAGCGGGGGGAGGAAGAGGACCTGGGTGCCAGAACCCCTCTCCTTCCCATGAGGCTGGTGGGCCAGATACCCTCTTTGGTGGCAGGCAACGTTTAGTCGCTTTGGAGTCTTGTGAGCAAAAATCCTACTTTGTGAGCCACTAACATTAAAGTTGTGAGCGAGCGATTTGGCTGCTGCATAAATTAGTCTGCTCTGGAGCCCTCCTTCCTGAGCTGAGACAGAAACGTGTGAGCCGGAGGGTAAAAAAACTGTGAGCTAGCTCACACTAACTCAGCTTAGAGGGAACACTGGTGGCAGGATGTTCGATATTTTAGCAGAAGAAAAGGGAACCACATAGCAGAAGAAGAAGAGAAGAGATTGGACTTATACCCCGCCCTTCCCTCGGAGTCTCAGAGCGGCTTACAAACTCCTTTCCCTTCCCTTCCCCACAACAGACACCCTGTGAGGTAGGTGGGGCAGAGAGAGCTTTTTCCAGAACTGCCCTTTCAAGGACAGCTCTTGTCAGAACTATGGCTTGCCCCAGGGTCATCCACATAGCACACATGTGTAAGTTAGCTAAAAGAAAAGTTTATTAATAAGATTAGGAAGGGTTACATGATAAGGATAAAACAATAAACATTCTAACTATCCAGCTCCATCTTTCTAGCTACTGTTAGCTCCAGGATGGATTCTAGCACTCTGATCTCTATACAAAGGGAGGAAGAAGAATCCCCAAAATGCCTACATGCAGAATATCAGATAACATCACCCAACTACAACCTGACCAGTGACCAGGCTAAAGATTTCATTATGTATAGGGCGTCCCTAGGGTTGCCAGGTCCGGCTTTGTCCCCGCCGGGGGACATTGAGGGGGGTGTTCCTGGAGGGGGAGTGGACGTCCCCAATGTGATGACAGCCCGTTGGGGACATCCCCCCCAAAGGTCTGCCCCCAAGAATGACCACCCACCACCCCTCTTTCTCCCCTCCTACCAGAACTAAAGGGCCCTCCAACTGATCCGGGGAGCACGTGGCCTGCCGATTAGCTGGAGGGCCCTTTAAATCTGACAGGAGGGGAGGGAGGGGGCGGCCACCAGCCACAAAATTGAACTCCAAGCTTCGATGCTGCTTGGAATTCAGGGGCTCAAGGCCTGGCCCCCGCTTGCCTAAAACATTTAAAGGGAACCTTTAAATGCTTTTGGTGAGCGGTGCTTTCGTCCCGCTCATCAAATCGCTGCCTGGAGTTCAGGCGTGCAGCCAGCAGCCACCCGTCTCCCTCCCCTCCTAACCTTCCGGCTGATCAGTGGACCACGGTGGTCATTGTTGGGGGCAAGGCTCCCCCCACCGGCCATCTGGCCGAAGCCCTGAAAATCGGGGGGGGGACCCCGCCTGGATCAGGGGTCTGGCAACCCCCTAGGTGTCCCCTTATAGGCGCAGGAACTTTTACTTGACATCTCATAGGTTCTAAGCTAACTAACTACAAATTAGCACACACAAACAAACAGGTTAACGCTTTCATGTAGGGTTGCCAAGTCGAATCTCCTTACCGGCGGGGGAGCCTCACCAGGACGTCCTGGAAGTGACGCGGGACGTCGATCACGTTGAGGGCGTGGCCCTGATCGTCGGATGGAAAATCATAGAGTTTTCCCTCCGACGATCGGGGCCACGCCCCCAACGTGATCGACGTGGTCGCATCACCTCTGGTGACGCAGCCACGCTGCGCTTCGGGGGGCGGAGTCCCCCCCGGGGCCCGATTCCACGGTGGCGGAAATCGGGCCTCCAAAGCAGGGGTTTACCTGCCACCCGCCCCCACTTGGCAGCCCTACTTTCATGACATCGGGGAGTGAACTTGCAAATATCCCAGCACAGGATGGCAGAAGGCCGGGAGCCTGTCTCAGGGGTGGGGGAGCCTCACCACCGGAAGGAATCTGTTTTAGGCGGTGATGAGGCCCTAACCCTTTTCCTTCTGGTGGTTTGTCTAGCCTGTTACAAGTGCCGTCCCCTCAACCTCTTCCACACAGGGCTCCGGACACATTCACCCCTGGGGGGACCCCACACAGCAGGAGGGGAACAGTTTGCAACGGGGGGGGGGGGAGAATGGCTGCCAGAGAAAGAGTTAAGCACCCCTCTCACTGCCGTCTGGCTGTTCACAACCACCGGGGGGGGGCGGGGGGGGGGGAAGCTTCATATGTGGTTTGTGTGTCAGACTAGGAGCCAGGAGACCCACCCAGTTCGACTCCCTGCTCTGCCACGGAAGCTCGCTGGGTGATCTTAAGCCAGTCGCATACACTCAGCCTAGCCTACCCCACAGGCTTGTTGTGAGGATAAAATGGAGGAGAGGAGAACAGAGGAAGCTGCTTTAGGGGGAGGAGGGTGGGGCATAAATGAAGCAAATACATAAAGTGTATATCTCATGGCCGTTCGTCCTTCAGAGTTTGTCTAAAACCAATGGGATTAGAGGTCCTGTGCCTGAGTCGAGGCGGCCCGGGGTTAGGGATCCCACTCCCGACCTTCGACGGGGCGCCACTTGTGCCAGCACCGGAGGTTAGGAGTTTGGGAGTGCTCTTGGATGCCTCCCTAATGACGGAGGCCCAGATAGCAACCACTGCTAAGTCAGCCTTCTACCATCTTCGGCTGATCAGGCAGTTGGTTCCCTGCCTCGAATGCAATGACTTGGCAACAGTGATCCATGCCATGGTCACTTCGAGATTAGACTACTGTAAGCTCTTTATGGTCAGGAGCCTACATTCCTGAGGGACCACCTTTCCCCACATGTTCCCCAGAGAGCACTGCGTTCAGGGTCTCAAAAAAGTCTTGCCTTCCCAGATCCCGAAGATGCCAGGCTGGCTACAACCAGGGCCAGGGCCTTCTCAGTGGCAGCTCCATGCTGGTGGGATGAGCTCCCGGAAGACACTAGGGCCCTGTGGGACCTTTTACAGTTCCGCAGGGCCTGCAAGACAGAGCTCTTCCACCAGGTATTCGACCAAGGGGCCTCACCTAACAGCGAATAGCTGAATAGAACTTTAAGACCCTGTGCCCTAATACCACCATTGACAGCCTGTGCTTCGCTGGCATGAATCGGACTGAGATGATAGTCTTAACACCAATGCTGACTGCACTCCTCATTATTTTTTTAAAATGTTTTTTATTAGGTTTAATATAACGAGAAAATATGCAATTGCACTCCTCATTATGTCTGATTTGTTACCAATATTCTGCCATCGTCATATAATATTGTATAAAGTAAAGGTAAAGGTTCCCTTGCTCGAAAGCCAGTCGAGTCCGACTCTAGGGTTGCGGTGCTCATCTCCGTTTCAAAGCCGAAGAGCCAGCGCTGTCTGAAGACGTTTCCGTCCAAGGCGCACGGAACACTGTTACTTTCCCACCGAAGTGGTACCTATTTATCTACTTGCAATTTCTTGCTTTCGAACTGCTAGGTTGGCAGGAGCTGGAACTAGAGACGGGAGCTCACTCCGCCATGCGGCAACCCGGGTCTCGAACTACTGAACTACTGACCTTCCACAGCCTGCAGTTCAGCGTCTTAACCACTTGAGCCACCGCAGACCCATATAATATTGTATACTAGCACTTTATGATTGGTTTTATACATGCTCTGTTTTTATGTTTTAATTTTTATGTAAGCCTTTCTGAGCCTGCTTTGGTGGGGACGGCGGGGTATAAATCAAATAAATAAATAAATAAAGGCTGGAGAGGACCGCACCACTAAGTTACCAGGCATGAGTCTGCTCATTGGCACAGACTTTCAAGCCAGCCTGCAGCTCAGCAAGAACTCAGAGACACAGCAGACCCTAGAGGCACTGTCATGTTGGGCGTTTTGTCATGTCCTCAACCAAGAAGGGCTAGCTCAGGCATGTCTTGATAATGCCAGCTCCCTAGGAACAAAATGACCAGGTTTGTTTTTATCCGTCATGTGGTTTAAAATGCAATTATTCAGATCTCAGCTGGTCTGTTATCTCTTGAGATTTACATTCACTAGGATGTTACTAGACCTCATCCTTGTGACCTATAGATGTCCGGGTGAAAAAACAGGGACAAACTCATGTTCTTAGGGACATAATCTGTTATACCTTGGCAAGTTTGCCTGAGATAACTTAATACTTTTGATCAGAGGAGCAAGGATTCAGTTCTTTAAAACAACCAACACAAACAAATTGGACTTTAATGAAAGTGCACCTTTTAAACGTCAAAAATGGCAAAAATCAGATGGGGGGGCATTAAAAGATGTAAAAATGTTTAGTTTTATTGGTAAACAATTGGTTGATAGTATTTCTGCTCTATGAAGTGTCAAAATCAAGTTGTAGATAAGTCACATTCTAATTAAAGAATTTAAAAAACTTATGTTAATGTTGCATTTCTGGTTGAGCACAAGTCCTTGAATTTGTAGACCTCTATTAGACTTATTTCCAAGCACACAAGAAAACTGCCCCACTTTTAAGATCAGCATCACATGCTGTGATGATTGTGACACAACACTTTGGAGGTAGACAGTGAGTGGAGACAGGGCTTTTTCTGTGGTGGCTTCCCAGCTCTGGAAAGCCCTTCCCACAAGAATCCACAGGGCACCTAGATCATTAAATGTTAGGCCCCCAGGGAAAAAAAACACCTTTCTATTCATTCCAACATTCCATTAGATTGCACAGAATTTTCGTTTTTACTACTTTTATAATCTGGGGTCCTTTTATTATTACTACTATCGTATTTGAAAATGCTTGGTAATGTTGCTGTTTTACTGCTTTCATCAATACACATTGGTTGTGGGTTTTGCTTTGTAATGTCTGCCATCAATTACACTTCCTCTTTAAAATCATCCTTAATTATTCGATAGGCATACACAATAGCAGAGGTCATTTCGGGGGGATCGCGGGGGATCGCAGTTCCCCTGGGTGAGGTATGGGGGCTGGGGCACCTGATGAAGCCCCGCCCCCTGCTTCCGGCCCTCATTCAGCCAGGAGGAAGCAGGAGAAGAGGGAGGGTAAGTTGCTTCCTCCCTGCCTCTCCCCACCCCTGCCTGCCTGGGGCCAGGGAGGGCCTTCATGGGGCTTCCTCGCACTCCCGCTGGCCTTGCAGGTCCACCGCTGGGCCCCTCATGGGGCTCGGCAGTGGAGCTGCAAGGCCGGCGGTGGCGGCTGGGACCGTTGGGGGCGGGGTGTGTGGCCTTATGACACACTTCCGGTGATGTCAGGGGGTGTGGCCTTATGGCACACTTCCGGTGATGTCAGGGGGTGTGGCATATGCTAATGAGTTATGCTAATGAGTTCCCCTAGCTCTTTTTCTACGAAACGACCCCTGCACAATAGTGTGACTGAACTGAGTTTACAGCGTTCACAATGGAACAAAAAAAGAACTATAGACTCAGATATGGCGCTTCTAAGCATATAGCTAGTTACAGAATTGTATCTATCTACAAAGTTCTGCATTTTCATATAAGTCCCAGTTCCCATGCTCCTTTCGCATATGCTAACAAGTCTGTTAAAAATGCTTGGGTAGCAGCAAGTAGATTAGCTAATGGACCATTAGCCAATTCCCAATAAGTCATCTAGCATAGGATATGAAGTCTGATCTCTGCCGTCTGGAGGTGAGCTGTAATTCCAGGGAATCCCCAGGTTCCACCTGGAGTCTGGCATCCCTAGGCTACCATCCTCCAGGTGGGGCCTGGTGCTGTCCTGCAATGACAGCTAACCTCCATACTCCAGAGATTAGTTCTAGCGAGGCCTCGTGCAACTCAACAGTTTTGTGCATCCACTGCCTGCATGCAGACAGTGATGTCTAGAAATAGAGACTGGGTTTCTGTCGCACGCTGCTGGCTGCAGAGTATTGCTCGGCCTGTTTGCCCTTTTAGCCAAGCACCGTTTCAGGGTTGCTTGGAGCCTTTGTTTTCTAGCCTTTAGTAATGGGGATGGATTAGTTTAGAATCATGGGCCACTGAACTGAGAGCTCAGGTGTGGCAGAGAGAGCAGCTGCCTCCCGGTGCTGACTAGACAGCAACTGAATGCACAAATCTTTGACGAGGCTCCTGGGGATGGAGTAATTAACCACAATGAATAGACCAGCTTGCCTTGGACTGCCTCATTAACTACAATACTGGTGTTACTTTTAAAAGCTGGGGGTGGGGGAGTTGTAAGTGTAACTCCCCACACAGCTGCAGGAAAGTTGAAGTTCGAGAGGGACAGAGTGCTAGCGTAAGCATTTTTCTGATTCACCAAGCATGTCTTTGTGGTCACTGGCGTTATAGTTCAGTTGTGACGGAGCACAGGAGGAGATCGCGAGAGATCAGGGCCCTGCAGGATTTGTTACAATTCCACAGAGCCTGCAAGACGGAGCTCTTCCGCCGAGCTTTTGGTTGTGATGGCGGGCGTCCCCCTCCTTGGGTCTGCCCCTATTTACAGCCTGGGTCTGAGATCCTAAACTTTACAGATCTCTGGGAAATGTATTGCCGGTACTATTAACCACTGAGGTATCTGGCTTTTATCAGAGCTGCATGTTTTACATATTTTAATGTGGTTAGAATTGTATTCAGGGGTCATTTCGTAGAAAAAGAGGTGCAGGAGCACATTAGCATAACTCATTAGCATAACTTATTTGCATATGCAACACCCCATGACCAGTGTTCCCTCTAAGCTGTGGAGTCTTGTGAGCAAAAATTCTACTTTGTGAGCTACTGGCATTAAAGTTGTGAGCGAGCGATTTGGCTGCTGCATGCATTAATTTGCTTTGGAGTCATCCTTCCTGAGCTAAGACAAAAATGTGTGAGCCGGAGGTTAAAAAACTGTGAGCTGGCTCACACTAACTCGGCTTAGAGGGAACACTGCCCATGACATCACCGGAAGTGTGTCAGAAGGCAACACCCACCGCTCAGGCTCCACTGGACTGTTTTGGATCGCTAGCTATTGGGGGGGTGGGGAACATGTAGATCTGTCCTTGCAGAGGAGGGAGAGCTTGTGCCTGAATAAAACTTGGTCTTAAAGGTGCCACTGGGCTGTTTTGGACCGGGGGGCCGGGGGGAGCTCTGCAACTTACCTGGCTGCTTCTTGCTCTGACTGAGGGCTGCTGGGAGCAGGGGGTGGGGTTTGTTGCATGTGTCCGCTCCCTGGGCTCTTTACTGCCGGAGCTCCGCTCCTATGCGCTCCTGCAGGAAATGACCCCTGATTGTATTGCATTTTATATTGTTGTATTTATTTCCACTGTTGGAACCTTCTCTGAGGGGAGGGTGGGATAAAAATCCAAATAAATAAAAATAAATAAATATGGTTGCATATCACTTTTCCAGCCTCCTCCTGGGTGATTCATGAGAGCTGACAATGGATTTAATCTTTTTTTTTTTTAATTGAAAGTGAATATTTTTATTTTAAAATCTGAGTCATCATAAACTTCTCCTTAAAAGAAAAAGGTTATGGATGCAGAGAAACAAAGTTTGCCCAGCTCTAAAAACTGAATCCATAACTCTGTGCCGAAGACATTCACCCCAACTGACACTGGGAAATGTTTCTGCAAATACGGTTGTGTACACATTGCCTGGGGTTGAAATGTCTGAACCAGGGCTGCGTGCAGGTAGCCTAGTCAAATCGTCTGCCACTGTGCTCCTTCCTTGTTTTGAGATGTGGGGGAAGAAGGTCTTATTAGAATTAGCAGAGCATTTACCAGATCATTCCTGCAATAGATTACGAGTGCTACTCAAGGGAATCCAACAAGAGCCCTGACCTGGATAGACCAGGCAAGCCCGATCTCATCAGATCTTGGAAACTAAATAGGGCCGACTGCGGCAAGTACTTGGAAGGGAAACCTCCAAGGAATTCCAGGGCCAGGACACAGAGGCAGGCAATTAAGCCACCTATCTGAAAAACGTCCTAGCCCCATTAGGGGTCAACAGAAGTCACTAGGACTTCCAAGCTCGCAAGCACACACACACACACACACACACACACACACACACACACACAACTCATCGAAAGAGAGAGAGAGAATCCGACAACAGCATCACACATGGTGATCAAAGTTTTCACCTTGACAAATACACATACAGTACCTGTTAATATGCACATTTCCCCCTGGTGGATTGGGTACTTGAAGGGAAAAAAACTATTATTATATTTAAGGAAAGACCCATGGGAAATTCATCTTTCTTTTCAGGTCAGGCATTACAAATATGACACAACAGGCCATGAATTATATTCATTTCTCTAGAGCTTTATACGACAGGCCAAGGACGTCATGGGCATTGGGACACACTCCCTCGGACCACTTGGCCTCGTTTTGTATTTCACCAGGAAAATTCGCTGAACCCTGCTGGGTGATCTCACCTATTATACACTTTCTACCTAAAACTGCAATTTATTCACAGCAATAATTCTCCAAGTTATGAATTTTTATGACAAATCTCAATAAACAGAAGCATGGATATTTAGTTGGAATATTTTCTGAGATCCAGTGAGGTGTAGTGGTTTGAATGGTAGACGAGGACCAGGGAGACCTGGATTCAGATTCTGGTCAACTGTGAAGCTTGATTGGTAACCTTGGGTCAGGTGTTCTTTGTCAGACCCTCCTTCTTCAAAGGGTGGTTGTAGACTAAAATGGAGGAAGAGGAGGAGGAGGAGGAGGAGAACCGCATGTAGTACCCTAAGCTCCTTGAAGGAAGGGGAAGGTTTAAAAAGTAATAGATAACTACTTCCCATGTGATTGGAAAGCACTGTACTACCCCCATCGCCATCAAGCCCTTGCTTCTGGAAAGGGTAGCTTAGTCCTTTAAATGTTTCTTGAGATTTCTGCATTGTTTCAGATTTCTACGATCCTAGTGCTATTAAATGGCTTATTAGATGTTTCATCCTATTGGTTACGTTGCTTACATTGTGGCTGCAATCACACGCACCTTTGGATCACATAGGTGCGAATGCCTGACAGATCTAAAGGAAGCGATCAAACAGCAACATCTGGGAAGCGTCCCACAGTTGTCAGCAACCCATGTTGTTCTGCCGCAAAAGCGGAATTAAAAGACACCAGGGAAAGTCCGGTAGTAAACGGGTTCCGACGGGCCACGGACAGACTTTCCCCTCTCTGATCGCTCAAGCACGCAGGCATGCCATCAGGATGGTCTGATCAAGTCATCCTGGCTCAGTGCCATTTCCCCCCTCCCTCTTCACAGTATGTGTATCTCAGGGCTTTTTTTGTAGAAAAAAACCAGCAGGAACTCATTAGCATAATAGGCCACACCCAACAGCAGAAACTCATTAGCATATTAGGCCACACCCCTGATCGCATATCATATTAACATATTAGGCCACACCCCCATGTTGCCAGAAGTGTGGTCATCCAGCCACACCCACCTTTTGCTTCTTATTTTGTTTACCTTGTTGTCAAAACCCAGGGCTTTTTTTGTAGCAGGAACCCTTTGCATGTTAGGCCACACACCCCAGTGTAGCCAATCCTAATGAGTTTCTGCTGTTGGGTGTGGCCTGTTATGCTAATGAGTTCCTGCTGGGTGTGGCCAACTTGGGAGCCAGCCGGAACTCCGTTCCTGTGCGTTCCTGCCCGAAAATAGCCCTGTATCATTGCATACTCCATAGGGAGCCCTCAGTGCAGAGGTGCGATTCCTCAATTCCTCATTCAAGCGCATGGGAAACAAATGGCAAAAAAACCCTGACCCACCAGCAGTTATGTCTGATCACACAATGGCGGGCTGTGCCCGCACCCACAAATGGAGGTGTGATCTCACAACTGCATGTCAAATTCCTCCAGAGGAAATAGCCTCGCTTCCCCTCCACTTCAAGAGGCGCATGTGACCACAGTTGAGCCTCACTGAGAAAGACCAGATTATGAATAAGGCAAATAAATAAGTAAAATATTCTATTTGGTCTAATTTGCAAGTTAGTGAATGTAGGAATGCAGCCTTGGACAGCAAATTGGTGGTTTTGCTCAGAGTCCTTTTATTTGTACTTCTACTTTGGTCCCTGCCACACGGCAGGAAAAACAACAGCCTAAGTGCGGCTAATCTGAGCCGCACCAAAATAGAGACACTGCGGTGGGATCCCACGGATCCCCTGAGCCGCGGCGCCGTTGCTCCCCGGCACGATCAGATGCCGGGGAGGAAGCGATGGTCGGGAGGGGGAGGCTGCTGAACTGCGCATGTGTGAGCATGCGCAGTTCGGCCAGGAGCCAGGGATGCGCCGGCGGAAGGACACGCCGGCGATCCCACAGCCGGCCTTGATGCGGCCTTTCCGGATGAACCACCCAGGTAGGTGGTTTATTTTTGGTGCGGGGTTTTGGGCGGAAGGGCCGGATTGGGGACGGCCGCGCAATGCTTCCCAGATGTTGCGGTGGGATCGCGCCCGTTTGCTGCGCCCCCAATCCGTCCCTCTCCCGGCCCAAAACCTCTCGTGTGACCGGGGCCTTTGTGAGCTACGGCATTAAAGTTGTGAGCAAGCGATTTGGCTACTGCATGAATTAGTTTGCTCTGGAGTCCTCCTTCCTGAGCTAAGGCAAAAATGTGTGAGCCAGAAGCTAAAAAATTGTGAGCTAGCTCACACTAACTCAGCTTAGAGGGAACACTGAATTCGCTTGCCTTTGTGAAAGAGAAGAGAAATGAAAGGAAATTCCCTGCAAACATTGAGATTAGAACTCCTAAAATGGAGTCTGGATGACTGAAAAAACATTCCAACTATTTCATTTTATTTTGAAAAATACCAAAATACAACATTCATGTAAATATAAGTCAGTGTTTCTTGCTTTTTAATTTGAGCTCATTAAACACGATTTACCCGAAAATACCTGAAAACTGATTTTCTGTTAATTACATCTGGCACAAAGCACTTCATAACTGCATAACCAAATCTTTATAGCAAGCCAACCCAGGCCTGCTGTCTCTTTGATTGGGGCTGAATGTGTGGAAATGGGCAACGGAAACTTTTCATGCCATGGAGGTAAATAACATCATCTGGTAAATAATATTCTATTAGGCCACCGTTAAAGGGATGGGTCATTTCCCCTCCAGCTCCCCCAAGAAGTTGGCAACCCTAACCCCAAGCCTTATGATGCAATGGTGCAGCACACCAAAGTCCTTTTACTGAAATAATTAATAACCAGCCCCTCTCCTACTCTTTCCTTTAGATGAAAATCTGGCAACTTGCCAAAAGAAGGGGAAAGTGGCCATACCAGTGCCAAAGTGTCCTGCTGACAACTCTATAATTCCCTCACTTCCCAGACCCCTTCAAGCTACCCTCAATCTTTGACAGAAATTAAGGAGACACCCTTCCTCCTTTCAGCTTTCCTCTTACCTCCTCCCTATCAGCCTCGGTTGCCACCTCTCTTTAAAGAAACAAAGTTTTCATGTAGGCCTGGAACACCACTGGGGTCGCCAGCTCCTAGTTGGGAAATACCTGGAGATTTGGGGCCTGGAACCTGAGGAGGGTGGCGTTTGGGGAGTGGAGGGACTTCAGTAGGCTATAGTGCCACAGAGTCCACCTTCCAAAGCAGCCATTTTCTCCAGGGGAAGTGATCTCTGTCACCTGGAGATCATTCGTAACCCCAGGCGATTGCCAGCCACCGCCAGGAAGTTGCCAAACCTATCTCTTCTTGGACGTGAAGGACTTTTGCACTGTCGCTTAGTCTCAGACTTCAGAGGGGGTCGATAAGAGAGTCAGAGAGATACACAGGACCAGTGTTTCCTCTAAGCTGAGTTAGGGTGAGCTGGCTCACAGTTTTTCAGCCTCCAGCTCACTGCTTTTTGCCTTAGCTCAGGAAGGATGGCTCCAGACCAAACTAATTTCTGCAGCAGCCAAATCGCCGGCTCACCACTTTAATGCTGGTCGCTCACAAAGTAGGATTTTTGCTCACAGGACTCCGCAGCTTAGAGGGAACCTTGCAGAGAACACTGAACATCCTTCCCTTCGACTGCTCTGCCGCTATCCCTTTAACGTGTAGATTGCTACTCTCAGGGAAGCTTCTTTCCGGTCTTTCCGGTCTCCACACTATGCTAGCCTTCTCCATCTTGGCACCATGAGGTCAGGACATGCTTCCTGCATCTCTATCCATTTTAGCTAGTTAGACTAGATTAAAAAAACTATCTCTATCCTGTCGAGAATGGAGTTCCTAACAATAAAGGACTCATGTTAGTTTTGCAAAGATAAAGAGGCTCCGTGTATAACATTGTTTCTTGTCAGCACACAGAAACTAGGTAGACTCTGCTGCGTTATGTGCCTTGAGCACTCTGCTATCCCGAATAATCCTTCATCTCTCCCCCATTTAGCTCCAGGCTTCCAGGTTTCTTAGCTTACCCCCTCATGGACTCAGAAGGGCTAACACAGGTGGGCGATCCAGTTGGCTGGCTTCCCACTGTACACAGAAAGGTGTCAACCAGCACCACGAGTATGACTAGCTGGCATACATCCTTCCAGTCCAAATCAATGTTCCCTCTAAACTGTGAACCAAAAGTCTACTTTGTGAGCTCCTGGGATTAAAGTTGTGAGTAAGCGATTGGCTGCTGCATCAGTTAGTGTGCTCTGGAGCCATCCTTCCTGAGCGAAGACAGAAATGTGTGAGCCAGAGGCTAAAAAATTGTGAGCTAGCTCACACTAACTCAGCTTAGAGGGAACACTGGTCCAAATCCAATCCCCAAATTCAGGAAAACTCAGTCTGAAATAGCTGCCTTGAATGCAACTGTAGTCATTCTCCAGAGCAGCTGTTCTAGTTGCCTGTTGCACTAATCTTTCCTCCTCCTAAAGCAAGTGGGGCTTTCCAGTCTAATTTGTGATAAACCAGTGATCGGGCTTTTAAAAAAGCATTTGTGATCTTTTGACAAGAGACGGTAAGGAATTTTAACTGAGTAAGGACTGCAAATGAAATTAACCGAGATAATGATGGGTTTGTGCAGTGGTATGCAAAACGCATGGCGGGAAGAAATAGAATGGGGCCACCACACGCCCAGAGAGCGCATGAGTCAGCAGGAAGTGCTCCTTCTTTCACTAAATATGAAGCACACTTCTCTCCCTCAGTTAAAGTTAGAGGCTAGAGGTGTGTGTGAGCGTTCTAATTGTGCCTCATGCTGTAGCTGGTGTCTGTGACATGATTGTGCTTGTCTGCCCTAACTGTGTGTGACCTTCGCCAAGAACCCATTGTCCCATATTGCTGTCGATAGCTGATTTTCCCATTGTGCATAAGAAAATTTCCATGTCATGTTTCCCCTTCCCTGCTGAATCTCGTTCTGCTCATGGAACAGACTATATAATCGGACAAGAGAAGCTTTGTGGGTATCTTGACTAACCAATATCTGGTCTTTCTCCGGGTGCAAAGCATTCATTAATGTGGCCACAGCTCGTCTCTCTGCTTTAACGCAGGTGCATGCAGTAATTGGCGGGTGGGGCCCCTGGAGTCTGGCCAGGCTCACCTATAACGTTTATCTAGGGGTGCCAAATAGCCTGGCTTGCACGTGTGCCTTCAACTGCAGTCTGATCAGGACGGATCAGCAAATGAAACTTTCCTGGCAGGGAGATAAGGCAACACTTTGCTGACAGTTCAAGGGAAATGAGCAAGGAGTAGCTGAAACTTTTGGCTTCTTGAATGGGTTTTATTTTCTCTCTTTTTTTCGTTCCTGTGTATGCTTTGCAGCTGTGTGTATGTGTGTGAAGTGCTGTCAAGTCGCTTCTGACTTGTGGTGACCCTATGAATGAATGGCCTCCAAAACATCCTAACCTTGCTCAGATCTTGCAAACTGAGGGCCGTGGCTTCCTTGATTGGGCCAATACCGGGCCTTCCTCTTTTCCTGCTTTCCCCAGCATGATGTGCCTAGCATTATTGTCTCTTCCAGTGATTCTTGTCTTCATAATGTGACCAAAGTACAATAGCCTCAGTTCAGTATTTTAGCTTCTAGGGAGGGTTCAGGCTACATTTGGCCAAGAACCCACTTCTTAGTCTTTTTGGTAGTCCATGGCACCATAAAACGCTCCTCCAACACATTTCAAATGGACTTTACAGCTAGGGTTGCCGCCTTGTCCCTTTAATAAAGGCTTAGTGTGTGAAAACAGGCAGCTGAAAGCTTTTCATGGCTAGGGATGGGCACCAACTGCATTTTTGGGGTTCGGTTCGTGGCCAAACCACAATCTAAACCACAAAATGATTCAAACCAGGAGGTTGGTTTGCGAACTGAACCAGTTCATATTGGTTCGTGACCCCTGCTTTCTGCTCCCCACCACTTTTGGTGGGGACCAGAAAGCAGGGATTGAAGTAGCTCCAAGCCATTTAACCCCATGCTTTCTGCTCTCTGCAAAAAGTGGCGGGGAGCAAAAAGCATGGGTTTAAATGGCTCTGAGCCATTCAAATCTGTGTTTTCTGCTCCCTGCCAAAAGTGGTGGGGAGCAGAAAGGAGGGGTTTAAATGGCTCCTAAAATACCCTGGGGGCCCCTCTTTATTATGGTTGTGACTCAGGAGACCAGATTCCTAGACAGGTTCCTCAAGAGAAGGAGTGCCTAAAGAAACCAGGACAAAGAGCAATAGGTCAAAAAGGAAGAACTTGAGAATTGATTTGATTTGATTTATATACCACAAGCGGGCTCAGGGCGGTTTACATCAATATCGTTAAACAATCATTTAATAACAGATTAAAACAACATAAAATCACAGATCATAAAATCATAAAATACCATGTAAAATAGCCTGTTCAGATGTCAGTCATACTTGAATAGAGCAGTGTTGCCCGAATGTCAGATTGCAGCACTCCTTCTGCAATAGGGCAGTTCCTTTGAGTTGTTTTTATTTTATTTTATTTTTTGCATTTAGGGTTCATCCCACACGGTATGTTTTCTGTGCTTCCATCAAAAAGGGGTTTGGTGGCTATTTCCTCATCCATTGTGTCGCAGAAGAACCCTTTTAAAAAATTCAAAAAAAGGTTCACAATGTTGCATGTCAGAAATTTCTGTGCTGATTGGTCTAAGAAATCCCCACCATGAGGGGGGCTGTGTTTGGGCCCATTTAACTGCGGGGGATGACGAGAGACAGGCCTGACGTGATGCGGTCGCGAAGAGTCAGACTGTAATGTATCCAGACAACTCCAGAGACTAACATCGAGCTTCGCTCCAAGAGACAATGGACTATGCGGATCCTAGCCCGCTCCAATCAGGGGGCTAGGTTCCCAGCCGAGAGCCTATGGGACTCTCGGCCACTGTAAATAACCTATAGGGAAGTAGGGGTGTGTTTTGGGTGGCGGTTTCTCGGGGGATATAAGCCGGCCTGCAAGCCAGCCAAAGTCGTCTTGTTCCTGATCGAATAAAGTACGCTTTGCTGAAATCACTCTCCGTCTGCGTACTTTTCACAGACTCAACTGTGCGAGTGAACACCAAAAAACATAACATTCCCTGCTTGCCACGGGGATTTTCCATTTCAGTCCTTGCTTTTCTCTGCGGTTCTCTATTGCACTGCAGTTCTTGGGTGTTCGTTTTCCTACATCAACGGACAGGGCAGAAACACGATTGCTTAGAGGGCTCGGCTAGCTCACTCCCTTGTCTTCCCTGGTCAATGTGCTCCTATTCTGTGTTGCATCTTCTGTGAATGTCTGTTCAGTGTATTTGCTTTGTTTGCGGAAAAGAAAACTCCTCCGCTGTGCCCTGCACTCTTCCCGTCTCCAAGCGTGTTTCTGCACTTTCCATTCACCTGACAAACTCCTGCCAGCAGTGACAGAAATGGCATGCCCTTGCTGGCATGTGCTTTCCAATACACTATCGGATACACTGTTCCAATGCACTGTTTTCCAGTACACATCTTCAAGGAGTGCTGCTTGTGGAGCCTCTGCAGCAGGAAGAGACGGAACAGAAAAAGTACTATAACTGCAATGCCAGACCTTGTAACCTCGAGCAACGGTCAGGTCATGTATATGGAATAATTTGGCCACAGCTTCCTGTACAGGTAATAATTTGGTCCCAGCTCCTTTAAATACCTAACATATAGCCATCAAATATACCAGTGGCCAGCTACTCTTGACCTCCCCAAGAACAAGAGACCAACAGTGGACTCTTGCTGCCCCTACAGTTTGGTGTAGTGGTTAGGAGCGTGGACTCTAATCTGGGAGAACCGAGTTTGATTCCCCACGCCTCCACATGCAGCTGCTGGTGTGACCTTGGGTCAGTCACAAGTTTTCTCAGAGCTGTTCTCTCACGAGCAGTCCTCGAGAGAGCACTCTCAGCCCCACCTACCTCACAGGGTGTCTGTTGTGGGGAGGGGAGGGAAAGGAGATTGTAAGCCGCTCTGAGACTCCTTCGGGTAGTGAAGGGCAGGGGATAAATCCAATCTCTTCTCTGCTTCTTCTCTTCTACAGTACATCATTATTGGGTGCCTGCTGACCACGCTCTCCTTCCTCCACCTGCGTAGAGATTTCTGTCTCATCAAGATCTCTGTCTCACCCGGCCTTTGTCTTCCCTGCCAGTGTTACGGGTGTTTTCACCTGAGTCTTAAATGAGAATGGGAGGATTTGATCACGAACAAATAAGAATCACTAATAAGGAAGCACAGACAAGCATGGGCTGTTTTTAGGCATGCCAACCTCCAGGTGGGAGCTGGGGATCCCCCCCCCCCCGGAATTACAGCTCATCTCCAGACTGCAGAAATTAGTTGTCCTGGAGAAAATGGATGCTTTGGAGGGCGGGATCTATGACATTGTACTCTGCTGAGATCTAAGTCCCCCTCAGGCTCCTTCCCCAAATCTTCGGGAGTTTCCAAACCTGGACCCAACAACCCTACCCCCAACCCTGTGCCAGTGGCTGGGGGGGGGGGGGGGGGCCCCCCGGGGAG
>NW_015165842.1:293410-318856 GCF_001447785.1 Gekko japonicus | reverse complement strand
CCCAAACACCCCTCCCCCCACCCTTGGCCAGGGGCTGGGGGGGGGGGGGCAGGCCACCCTAGTGAAGGAACAACTCATGTTCAAGGTTGCCGTTGTCTCAACAGCCAAACACGATGCAATTGACACCCACTGTTCTCAACAAATGATGCACGGGGACTGTATTTTCCCAGCCCCCCAGCTTACTTGCCAAATCCACAGGCGTGGAGCACCAAATGTGCTCTGGATCGATGGTCAGAACTATATTATCATGAATAAACTCATATATGAAAACTCTAGGTGTATTTTATTGTGTTGAATATAAATATCATAAACAAATAACGAGGGGTCTTATACAAACACAAACAAAACAGATATCAAAAGTGTCCATTCCAACCGTAGAGTGCAAAGAAATCCTATGATAGAAAAAAAACTTTCTAAAAGGTATGAAATACTCTCCAAGACTGTATCCTTCTGTCGTAAGAAAGTTCACTCTATCCCATCTGTATTAGGGTGACGAAGCAGATGCTGAATAAGGATCCAAACCCAAAGGACTATCAGTTAAGGGCTGTTTCGAAAATCTTCTTTATCAAGAGTTGATGATCCTTCTATAAACATAAGTTGTTCACATTGGCAAAAAGGCACATTAATAATGGACCGCAGGCAGCCTCCATAAATCCATCAGTCTCTGCATACGTTCATACCAGGCTGATGTATGTGGTCACGTTCCTGCTGGGCTCTTTGTCCTACCTAGACTTTCCCTTCCCCAGACACTGCCCCCAAATCTCCGGGGTTTTCCAAGTCAGAGCAGGCAATGCTCCTCAGGAAGCAATACAGTCAGCATTCTTAAAAGCGGACGACATCGACTCCTTCCCCTCTGTGCTCTAATGGGGAAACAGTTTTTGCAAAGCACTTCAAACTTTGTTAGGAATAGTCATAAATAAAGTCTTCTGACTTAACTGCAAATGCAACAGAAGCCCAGCTTAATTTAGCCCCAAGAAAGCCCAACTTAAACACTGTTTTATTCACACCCATTTATTTTCTTTAATATTTAAAAATTCTCCATATAATAATTCTCAAAATTTAAATGGGATACAAACATACCTAAGAATCAAAATTCTTGTATCATTAAATAGATCAAGTAAAGCATTATCTGGAACTCACACCTTCAATTTTCAGTGAAGAAAGCAAGATATGAATATGTCTAGGACATATATTCAAAATTATATCTGTATTTCCCTTAACAGGGCACCTATCAATATTATTGTTCCAGTATTCAGTGAGACAAGTGACGTATAAATGTTTTGCTAGCATATGTATTTAACACATTTTTCTTATTGTAGCTTCAGTCGATCAAACCCCCAAAATAGTGAAGTCGATCTACTTTTGGACACTTAAATCCAGTGACTGAAGCTCTGAACAGGCAAAACAGATCATTCTACAAACCTGGGTGGTTGAAAAAAATCCAAAAATGATAATAGGAGCACCTGTAGCTTTAAGCAACAGATTCCCTCAGTGGCTGTTGCTAGGCAACCACAGTTGATACCATCCAACTTGCATGACTCAACAAGACCTGGCTGCTTGCTATTGTTCAACAGCAGCCACCCTATGAAAGCCAGTGTGGTGTAGCAGTTAGAGGTTCGGAGTAGGGTCTGTGAGACCCAGGTTCAGATGATGAAGAAGAAGAGATTGGATTTATACCCTGCCCTTCATTACCCGAAGAAGTCTTAGAGTGGCTTACGATCTTCTTTCCCTTCCCCTCCCCACAACAGATACCCTGTGAGGTAGATGGGGCTGAGAGAGCTCTTTTGAGGACTACTTGTGAGAGAACAGCTCTGAGAGAACTTGTGATTGACCCAAGGTCACACCAGCAGCTGCATGTGGAGGAGTGGGGAGTCAAACCCAGTTCTCTCAGATTAGAGTCTGTGCTCCTAACCACTACACCAAACTGCTCATCCTGCTGTGGAAGCTGACTGGATGATTTTGGACCAGTCACATACTTTCAGCCTAGTCTACCTCACAGGGTTGTTGTTGTGCAGATAAAAAGGAGGAGAGGAGAATAATGCAAGCTGCTTCAGTCCCCACTATGAAGAAAGGAGGGGTTTAAATGAAGTAAATAAATAATAAATATAGCTGAAGATGGGAGGCAATTAAAATGTAGGTTGGTGAACGGCTGAGGAGAGAATGAGGCAGGTAAAGGGGGTGGGGTCGCCAAGAGGGGGGAAAGTAAATAGTGTGGAGAGGGGTATACAGGGGAAAGTCCCTGAGGGTTTCTTACCATACAAGTGGGCCTGGCCCAGTGGCTGGCACCACACAACTGGGCAATGGTTTTCCTAGGCAGAGGCTTCAGTGGGGGGAGGCGAACAGTTTAAGACAGAGGGACAGATAAAGGTAGGTTGGGGGTTGGATGAGAAGGAAATAGGGTTGCTCACTCCACAAGAAATTCCTAGAGAGCTGGGGGGCATAGACTCTACCCTCCAAAGCAGCCATTTCCACCTGGGAAACTAGCATTGCCAATCTCCAGGCAAGGGCTGGAGATTACCTGGAATTAAAACTGATCTCCAGATGACAGAGATCAGTTCCCCTGGAGAAAACGGCTGCTTTGGAAGGGGGACTCAATAGCTTTATATCCCACTGAAGTCCCTCCCCTCCCCAAACCCCACCCTCCTCAGGTTTCACCCCCAAAACCTCCAGGTATTTTCCCAACCCAGAGCTGGCAACCAGAGCCATGCAGAGCTGTCGAAGTCAGCCACATATCTCTTAGAGAACAAAGTCTCTGTAAGGGGAAATAAGAGACATCTTTGTTTAAATAAAGGTGTCCTTCAAATGAAAATGAGTGTGCATTAGTAGCCCTTTCCTGGATAATCTTAGCAAGCCAGATGCTGTCAGATCTCAGAAGCTAAGCAGGGCCGACCCTGGCAAGTACTTGGAAGGGAGACCTCCCTGGAATACCAGATGTGGGAGGCAGGGGCAGGCTTTTTTCTACCACCTCTCTGAATATCCTCCAGTCCCCCAGTAGGGGTCAGTCACCAGAGGTCACCATGACATTCAGGCACGCACACACGCACACACATAAAAAACCCCATGAGTGTGTGTTAGCGCTACTCTGAAAATGGTGCTGCGGATGACATTCTGCTCTGTTTGCTCTTCCATTTTCATGGCATCCTTGGTTAACTTCTTCTCCAGCTCAGCTGTAAGCTATGTGCTTTGAGCGGCGTTAATCACCCACTTTGAAATGTGTGCCTTTTTTCCATCTCTGCAAACTGCTTAATGCTTTTAGGTGTTTGCATTCTGACCACTGCAGCCCTATCAGTAGGCAGTTTATTATCAGTTTTTTCAGAGAACAGCCTTGCTCTGATCACTGCACTGGGGCATCGTGGCTTTAGCTACCCACTTTAAAAAAAAACAAACAAACAATTTTTATTGATGGAATATTACATCGCGTTCAACATCATATGATTAAAATTAACGAAATTGAATTTGTGTGGTTGCAAAAAGGTAATAAGGTGATATCTAAAATATATTTAGCTACCCACTTTGATCTGCAAGTCGTAGACACCTTTCCTCCGAGGGAGGACGGCTGCTTTATTTGGAGACTACTAAATTAGAGCAACTTCCTAATCCTCCACTATATGGACGCATAGAAGTAGTTCCACATGGCACAGAATATGACCGGCTGCTTCCATGTGGTTATTGTTTTCTCCATCCTGCAAATGTATAGACATTTGTGGAAGCAATGGCATGTCCACATGGTAATTCCCCACATTTTTCCTCACCTCAGTCTCGGGTGGCTGCCATCATCATGTCCCAACTGGAGAGTTTTTCTTCTGGTCCCTAAAACAATCAGCAATTGACATTTTAATTGTCAATTACCAATTTAAAAAAACAAAACCTCCAGAGCTGCAGGGGCAGAGGACTGAGGCAGGGAAAATAATGCTCATATGGGCAAGAGCTGCAAAATAGAAAATAACTGATGCACACCTCCCCACCAATGTTCCCTCTAAGGTGCGGAGTCCTGTGAGCAAAAATTCTACTTTGTGAGCTCCTGGCATCAAAGTTGTGAGCGAGCGATTTGGCGACTGCATAAATTAGTTTGCCCTGGAGCCGCCTTTTCTGAGCAAAGACAAAAATGTGTGTGCCAGAAGCTAAAAAACTGTGAGCTAGCTCACACTAACTCAGCTTAGAGGGAACACTGCTCCCCACCCCCCGGGGGGTACAAAAGTACATTGATAGGAATTGTTCCCAAAGGTTCACACCAAACCAGCACCTGCCCTGAAGACTGTGGCTGATTTTGTACTAGAGCTGCCTCGATGTTGCACCGCCATTTGCCCCGATACTATTGGTCAATTTCACACCCGAAGCTGCGGGGCTGCATTTTGACTCGCGGCTTTGCCCGATTTCCCCCGCAGTTTCGTGATCCTGTTTTTTGAGGATCACGAAGCTGCAGAGGAAATCGAGCGAAGCCGCGGGTCAAATGCAGCCACGCGGCTTCGGGTGTGAAATTGACCAATAGTATCGGGGCAAAGGGCAGCGCAACATCGAGGCAGCTCTAGTGCGAAATCAGCCTGTGACTTGTCAGGGGAGTTCAGTGTAGGTGAGATTTCCAAGGCACTGAAGGACATAACATCAGAAAGGCACCAGGCTTTGACTGCATCCATAATGAGTTCCTGATCTACAGTGGCACATTCACTAAGATTTGGCTCGCAAAGTTTTTTACTGATATCATGAGAACAGGAAGACTCCCAGGGGAATTCAAGACGGCAAAGATAGTTGCTATTCTGAAACCTGGAAAACCAACATATCTGATGGAAAGTTACAGACCTATTTCCCTCCTGAGCTCCTGTTATAAACACTTCCAGAGACTAATCCTGAACAGAATCAGTGACAGAATTAATGAACATGTTCCTATAGAGCAAGCAGGATTTAGACCCCGTCGTGGTTGTGAAGACCAGGTTCTCAGCTGAACTTTCACTGAGGCAGGGTATCAAAAGTGTCTTAAGACATCAGCAGTTTTTGTTAACCTGTCAGCTGCTTACGAAACAGTCTGGAGGGATGGTCTGCTGTACAAGTTTTTACAAGTTTTCCCCTGCAGAACATTATTTCAGCTCCTAAATAGCATGCTGAGCAATAGAACTTTCCAAGTAATTATGGGTCAGTCAATCAGCATGCAGAAGAAATTTAATAATGGTCTAGCCAAGGGCTCGGTCCTCACTCCAGTTCTTTTCAAACTATACATCTCTAATGTCCCTGAGATGATATCCAGGAAGTCTGCTTATGTCAATGACATGGTGATTGGAATAAGGCACAAATCAACTGAAAGGACTGAGGAAATACTCACTAGGGACCTCAAAATTATGGCAGAGTACTACCATAAATGGCAGCTTATCCCGTCCAGAAAATAAGAATGCTCCTGTTTCCATCTCAATAGCAATCTTGCCAACTTTGAACTGAATGACTACCTTAATGGCACTCGACTTACACACAACCATACACCATACAAGTATCAACTTGGTTCCATATTTTATATTATTATATGCTTCTTGTGTGTAACTCTGCCATATGATAAATAATAAATAAACCAAACCAGGAGTGCAGTCACGTGTGCCAGATAACATGGGGGGGAGCGAGGCTATTTGTGCCTTAATAATTTGACCCACCACTGCGTGATCAGACCCGTCGCCAACCCATTTCGCACCGCCGAAGAAGCGGAGTTAAAAAATACTGGGGAAAGTGTAGTATCAAATGGGTTTGCAACAGGCCACAGATGGACTTCCCCGTGTGATCGCTCCGGCGCGCTCCCATTGCGTCAGTGATCCCTCATTGCAGCACACCGAAAACGTGGTGGAGGGAAAAAACCAATTCACCCGCCGCTGCATCTGATCACGCAGTAGCAGGTCAAATTACTATGGCACAAATAGCCTCGCTTCCCCCACACACACACACGTCATCTGGCATGTGTGACCGCACTCCAGGTTTGGGAAAGATCACAGTAAAACAGAAGAAAAACTGGAAAGTGGATGATTAGGGGACAACATCATGGGATTGCTTCTGGAAACAGCAGTTTAGTCAAGAAGTCAGGTGGAACAAAACACCCATGTGGAGGAAGACACAATCTATCCAGAGAGTCAAAACAGATGTGATGCCGGTAGGTCCATGATGGGGATTTTCTTTGTGCCTTTTAAAACTGAAATACAGTCATGTGAGAGGGTGGCACATAGATAGGATTTTCCCTTCCTTCCCCACACAGTTTCACAAATCAAAACTGTCTCTTCCTGCCTCCTTCGTACTGTTATAGCGCTCTAAAGAAAAAAGGATAATCAAAAAAGACAGCTGCTAATTTCCCCCCCTTTGATACTGTCGAAAGTTCAGTTCCGATTAGCACACCTGTGTTGAGGTGGAAGGATTAAAGCCCTTCTTCTCTCCCTCAGCAGTCCTGATCCATATCCAGTTTTATCTGACCTTGCAGCCATTTCAAAGAACAGCACTGAAGAAGGTTCTTGGCTGTATTGCTCAGATTTTGCCTCCCAGCTTTAGAAGCTAGAATTTTTTTGTTGTTCAAAAATCGAAACTTAGACCTTAGGCAGTTATGTAAAGAACTTACCAATTTAGAAAAGTTGACTGAGGATGGAAGGCTTTTACTTTCTAAACTGTATTGACATGTATGTGGGGGGGGGGGGGGGGGGAGAACGGCTTAAGTGCGGCTTTTTAGAGCCACACCAAAAGAGACAAGTGGCGGCGGGATAAGATAGATCCCCTGAGCCGCCGCGCAGTTCCTCCCCGGCACGATCAGATGCTGGGGGGGGAAGCCACTGAAGGGAGAGCGAGGCAGCTGAACTGTGCATGTGTGCGCATGCACAGTTCGGCCGGGAGCCTCGATTGCTCCAGAAGACGGGCGCGCCGGCGATCTCACGGCCGCACTTGCTGCGCCGTTTCCAGTAAGTCCTGCTCTTTTGCAGGTTCTTTTTTGCAGCAGGTTTTCCGGTTGAAGGGACGGATCAGGGATGGGTGCACGCCGCTTCCCAGATGTTGCGGTTTGATTGCTCCCGTTTGCTGCGCCCCCGATCCGTCCTTCTTCCGGGCCAAAACCTTCCGTGTGACCAGGGCCTGTGTTACATATGGAGAACCAAGGCACAGGGATCTTTGTTTAAAAATGGTCTTTGTCCCTGAGTCACACGGTAAACAGTCAGATATGGCGGAATTCTTTCTTTCTTTCTTTCTTTCTTTCTTTCTTTCTTTCTTTCTTTCTTTCTTTCTTTCTTTCTTTCTTTCTTTTATTTATAGTCTATTTTTCTCATTGAGACTCAAGGTAGATTACACGGTGTAGGTCAAATATAATCTACAGGATGGGGCGTCCAATAAACAAAGCACTGGGGATTGCATTGCAAAGATCTGAAAGCGAGCTGAAATCTAAAAAGGAAGCTGTAACAAAGCATAAGCATTAACATAACATATTAAGCCATGCAGAAATTACATAGCAGGATCATACTGAACATCAAGAGACTGTGTGTGCTCTACATAGTCCACAGTCCCTATCCCTTTATCAAACTATCTTTCTGAAACATTCCATTACAGACCAGTCATATTACCTGTGTAGAAAAGTCCTATTGAATTATTAAGTTTCGCATAGTTTACAGAAAGCCAGAAGAGTGTGAACTTTCCTGACCTCATCAGGCAAGCCAGGCTACAAAGGAGAATGCGTACATAACATGGTGGGCATTTGTTGATTTTGCCCGTTTGTAGGGTGGAACCTGGACGAAGCCCTACTTTGATGAGCGAAGCTTTTCCAGCATAGGTGGGAGGGGCAGTCCTGCAGGTATGAGTGGCCAAGGCCACGAAGAGCTTTGTATGTGATGGTCAGTACCTTGATTTGAGCCTGGTAAATGATGGGCAGCCAATGGCGCATCTGCAAAATGGGAGTAAGATGCATGCTCCGCCTAGCTCCTGAGAATAACCTAGTTATGATGTTCTGCACCAACTAGAGTCTCTGAGTTGACTTCGAGGGGAGACTTATGTAGAGTGCATTATAGTAGTCTGCTCGATGTCACGATGTCATTGATCCAGGTGGCCAGATCAGTCATGTCAAGGTAGGGGGCCGTCTTCCAGGCTAGACTGAATGAGAAAACAGCTCCTTTTTTTTGCAGTTGCATTAACTTGTTTCTCCAACAGCAAGGCTAGATCCAGTATAATCCCTAGGCTCTCAACTGGGTCAGCAAGGGTCAGCTGAACCCCATGAAAAACAGAGACCCACAATGTCTTTCAAGATCTCCATCTTTACAACCAGCATCATTTCTGTCTTGTCTGGATTCAGTTTCAGTTTCTTTGCTTTCAGCCATTTAAACTCAGCATCTCCAGCGTTTTCCATTAGCATGATATTTTGGGATAATAAAGATGTTGTTCCAGAGGCATTTATGATCACCTTGGAATTTGGCAAGGATGCAGCATAACCCTGATGGGAGCTGAAGAACAAATGTAGAGTCCAGTGGCACCTTTAAGGCCAACAAAGGTTTATTCAGGTATGAGCTTTCGTGTGCATGCACACTTTTTCAAATACACTGGAATGGAATAAACCTTGAATAGTCCTTTGTTGGTCTTAAAGGTGCCACTGGACTCTACATTTGTTCCAACCCAGCTGGCCACCTGGAACTATCCTGATGGCAACTGTTGGATTTATTTTATTTATGTTTAGACTTATACCCTGCCCTCCTGTGGGTCACAGGACTTAGGGTGGCTCACAACATAAATAAAACAATCTATAAGTAAATGATAAAAACATGCAAAACAATTAAATTACAATCTATAAAACAAGCCCCTAGTTTGTTTGTTTTTTTGTAAATTATATTTATTTCAGTTTTTCTGTATGCATTACACCATGCATATATACACATCTTATACAACCAAACATCACATTTCGGAGTCTCACATTTTCCATTTGGTATCTTAATTTTTTCTTAACCATTTATAAAACTTTCCCCATCTATTATTAAACAACTCTTCATCCTTATTTTGTAATATTGTAGTCAATTTATCTATTTCAACCACTTCCTGTATTCTGTAAATTAATTCTCTCTTTGAGGGTATTCCCCCTTGTTTCCAGTTTTTGGCAAATAGAATGCGTGCTGCTGTAATTATATACACAATAACATATTTTTCTTCCTTTCCAAACTTATCCGGTAATACATTTAACAAGAATAATTCTGGCAAAAAGGGTATCTCTATCCCTAGGATATCTACTAATAGCTTATGTACCTAAACAAGCCCCTAGTTTAAGCATCAGAATAAAAACAGCCATTTGGTACCCAAATTTGAAAAGCTGTGATCCTTGTAGTTAAATGCTGGATTTACTTTGTGATATGTAACAAGTTTCTTTTAAACAAACTGCTGGGGAGGGTGGGGGGGAATAAGCCATGGTTTCGCATTATGGCTGAACCGAGCTACTGTCTCCTCTGGGCAGAGCCGGTTCTATCTTCCCTCCCCTGGTATGTGTTTTAATTCCTCTCACTTGTCCTGCTATACACTTTATCTAACAGCAAAAATGATTGTGAGCGTTAAAATAATAATAAATCCTGGAGGGGTGGCACGCAAACAAATCCTGCCCTGTTATCTCCGCCTAAACCGCCACACACAGATAATGGGAAAAGAGAAATAGAAATAGAAACAGAAGTAGGGAACCCTGCCAATATCAAAGCAAAACGGCTGCGGTGCCCTGCAGGTCCCAACCACCCCAAACAAAGCCAGGATATCCTGCCGTGTTTCACGACTCGGCTTTGATTCCATCATGATCTAACCACTCGGTGCGCTTTAATGCAGCTTTTAGCAGTCAGCGCATTCTTTTTGAACCAATTAAAATAGGATAGCTGTCTCTTAATGTAAGTACACTTTGTCGTACCCAGTTTGGTTGCCACACTAGGAGACGGTATTATTTCTCATGAGATAGACAAGGAAAGGGTGTGGGACCGTGCTGCGCCTCCCTCTGCCATTGTTTTGGCCCTCTCCTCTCCTATTTTTTCCATTTCAGTGCGGTCATCATATGGTGTCTACAGCACACATCAGATATGACTTTCCACGCCAGGGAGCCAGTATTTTTAAAAGCAGACTAAACTCACAGTCTCTTTTGTTTCTCTTTATGAATAACATTAGTATTTTCCCCCTCCATAGTCTATAATATCAGTGCAGCTAGAGGAACTAGAGGATTCTCCTATGAGACAAGCCTTCCAGTTTTTGCCCTTCTTTCTCCAACAAAAAGCTGGTCTACACTGACATGAACAAAAGAAAATTGGTACCTACATCAATTGCTGGTGGAGTTACAGTTATATTGCTAAGTTTTGACAAAAAAATTGTAACACTGATATGTCAGATGACGCGTTAATTATTTCCCCTAAACCTCAAACTTTTATTACTCAATCTTTGGGATGACCCCTCTCTACACCCCAAATGAGAAAGGAACTGATAGTAACATTAACAGCAGCCAAAATGGTGATCGCCTCTAAATGGAGAGATAAATCCTGGCCTTCAACAGATTTATGGTTTCTTAAAGTCTGGGGATGTTACATCATGGAAAAAAATAGCAGATCATATCATACAGTTAGAGATCAAAGGTTTTCAGTCTAATCTTATAGAAAAATGGTATCCGGTTCTGAACTACATGGTATGTTCTGAAGCATTACTTAATCGTACTTGTTCATTTGATTTACTCTGATTACAAATTTCCAGGTTATCTGGTTATTAGTAATTCCAGCAAACCCCCTATTAGTACTGTATAATCTTTTGTAATTTGTTATGATATATTATTGTTATATGTTAAAGCAAGGGTGAATTTATATGGGTTGGAGTGTAATTATTCAGTTAGTTTTTTTCTTGGACTGCTTTTTCTTTAATTATAGTTCTAGTTGTTGTACATGTTTTTTTGTTGTGCTGTTTTTAAAACAAAATATAAATTAAAGCAAAAGCAAAAGCAAAAACCAGCAGAGCTAAACGCATTAATCCATTTTATAGACAGGAATAACATCTCCATATTGCAAAGAAAGGGGATGGCATTTTTTGCTGCCTCCTGCCTCCTCCTGTAGCTCCCACATGACCCCCCCCCCCCCACACACACACAGCTATTCCTGAGGACCCACTAGCCCACAGGAACACAGTTTTGGGAGCCAAAGAAGGCTGCAGTGGGTTTGGGAGCCTGAGAAGTTGCTTTTCTCTGTCACACACGTAGGATTGGCTAGCAACCCCCAGGAGCACTGAGAAAGGCAGAGACTCTGCAAACTGGAATTGCTGGGGCTGTGATGTCACTTCCTCCAGCTGCATACACAGAAGTATTGCTGTATCACTAATAGCTGGCAAAAAGCCCTCTGGTGGTATGGGGAGGGGGGAATGGAATAATGGCAACAAAATGGCACCAATGTGGATGGGAGGTTCAAAAATCAACACCTTCCCATCCACCTGGCATGCAAATCCACTTGGACAGTGACCTCTTAGGAAAAACTGAGGAGGAGGAGGAGGAGGAGGAGGAGGAGGAGGAGGAGAAGGAGAAGGAGAAGGAGAAGGAGAAGGAGAAGGAGAAGGAGAAGGAGAAGGAGATTAGCGTCCACCGCTCTTACCTGCTATACAAAACTGGTGAGTTTGGGGGGAAATGAAGAAAAACTGAGGGAAATACAGAAAAGGGGCACATGGAGGACTTAGTTGTGTGGATGTGGGAGGGGGAATGCTCCAATTTGTCAACCAAGATGGAGCAAAACATATATGTGGAAGCAACTTTATGCTTCAGTCCTTCCCGTAGAAAGCCCAGAGCACTTTACATCAGATTCTCAGTTAGGAATGCAAGGACACTGGCCAGTTTCCCTGGGAGCTTTCTAGGATGAACCCAGGCCAAAAATGACATCGGGATGTTACATCTGCCCCCAAACCTGGATGTGATGTAAGTGCATTGGGCAACACTGGAGCATCACCCAACACACTTAAACCGCAGCCAGGTTTTTGGGAGGATGTGACATCACATATCACTGTATGTCATTTCCAGTCTAGGCCTTTACTCCCAACACTCAGAGAGGGGAGGGCGGGAGGGAGGCCCAATCACCAGGAGGCCTCCTGCTATGAGCGAGCATATAGTGTCCCTACTGTGCATGTCCTCCATCTTGATATTAGACCACAGTCCACAGTCACTCATCTTTACCAGTATTATAGAAGAAGAAGAAGAAGAAGAAGAAGAAGAAGAAGAAGAAGAAGAAGAAGAAGAGGAGGAGGAGGAGGAGGAGGAGGAGGAGGAGACTGGATTTATACCCCATCCTTCACTACCCAAAGGAATCTCAGAACAGCTTACAATCTCCTTCCCTTCCCCTTCCCACAACAGACACCCTGTGAGGTAGGTGGGGCTGAGAGAGCTCTTTCAAGAACTGCTCTTGAGAGAACAGCTCTGAGGGAGCCATGACTGACCCAAAGTCACCCCAGCAGCTGCATGTGGAGGAGTGGGGAATCAAACCCAGTTTTCCCAGATTAGAGTCTGCGCTCCTTACCACTACACTAGCCATCCAGGGTCATCTCGATTACAACTTCAAAATATATTGTGGTGCTTCCTTTTATCAGATTAACTTTTGTTGATATAGAAACATGCAAACTGGCTAGTAATCCAGAACCCGTCATCCGGCTGAGTACAAGGACATCAGTTTTCTCCCAGCCATTTAAAATGATGTTTGCACTGAGTTCTCTTTTCATGGGTTTGTAATCGGGACAATTAATCAACACCTATCTCTCCACTGTCCTTTGTGGATGCTGGGCACGAACAGAAAGGCTTTTATATAAAAGAGTCCATTGTTTAGAAATAGTAGTATTTCAAAAGCGGTGAAAAACACTGGAATGGATTGTGGCGCAGGAGAAAATGACTTGAATAAAAGATCCAAAATATTGTACCAACTAAGAAAAGGGGGGGGGGAAACCCTTCAATTGTTTCTTCGTTTCACACTATGAGCATTATGCTCTGCACTTTTGACACCGCCAGCTGCCTCTGGGAAGTACTATTAAAAGTCATTCCAGGTTCCAGCTGTGACAGGCACCACAGTCCATTCTGCTGAAGAGTCATGCTGCTTGTACGTGCCTGTGAGCCCAGAGCAAAAGTTCTTCACTTCAGCCAGTTCAGTGTAGTGGTTAAGAGCGGCAGACTCTAATCCGGAGAACTGGGTTTCCTGGCCCTCCACAGAGCCCTCCTGGATGGCACTGTTGGTGTCCCTGAAAAGTACGCAAACGGAGAGTGATTTTAGCAAAGCGTACTTTATTCTATCAGGAACGAGACAACTTTGGCCGGCTCGCAGGCAGGCTTATATTCCCCGAGAAACCGCCACCCAAAACACCCCCCCCCCACTTCCCAATAGGTTATTTACAGTGGCTGAGAGTCCCATTGGCTCTCGGCCAGGAACCTAGCCCCCTGATTGGAGCAGGCTAGGATCCGCATAGTCCATTGTCTCTTGGAGCGAAGCTCAACGTTAGTCTCTGGCAGGGGTCATTTCGTAGAAAAAGAGCTATGGGAACTCATTAGCATATGCTACACCCCCTGACATCACCGGATCAAGCCCCCCCCCCCCCGTACCTCACCCGGGGGAACTGTGTTCCCCCGCGTTCCCCCCCGAAATGACCTCTGGTCTCTGGACATGTCTGGACTTGTCCAGACTTGTCTGGACTGGATACATTACAGTCCCCATGGGAACGACCTCATGGAGGGTGGCCTGCCTTGATGACCCATGACACCCTGAGTGAGGGGAGCCTTTCTTGGCAGGGCCTCCTGCTCCCCCTCTGCTTCTCCCTGCTGAGAGACAGTGGGCCTCTTCTTCCTCTCACCGGCCGCCACCCTTTCTCCCAGTGGCAACATACTGGGGCGCACCCTTTGCAGATGCTTGTAGAGGACAGTGGAGGACAAGTGGGGGGGTTACACCCCTCCAGATGTGGGCATGGCAAACCTGGCACTCTCACACAGAGGTCACCGGGGAAGGTGTGGAAATGTTTCCAAAGCGTGGGCTGGAAACAACACCCCAGGACTGGAGAAAGTGGGAGGAAGGACACAGGAGGTGTGTGGAAGAGGAGGATGCTCCCCCCCTAGGGATGCCTAGTCCCCCCGGGGGGCGGGGAAATCCCCGCCCGGGAGGCCCGTTCCCTGCCGCCACTGGATCGGGACCCCGGGGGGAACCCCACCCCCAAAGCACATCATACGGAAGTGACGCAAGCACGTCGGAGACGTTGGGGGCGGGGCCACAATCATCCGAGGGAAAACTCTATGGTTTTCCCTCGGATGATTGTGGCCCCACCCCGAACGTCCCTGACGTGCTTGTGTCACTTCCGTGTGACATGCTTGTGGCGCGCACACACTTTGCGCGCGCGAGGACTCCCGGAGCAAGGCTGAACTCCCCCGCTCTGGAACAGGTAAGCACTTGGCAACCCTATTCCCCCCCCCCAATCACTGTCAGAGACTTCTTCAAAGAGTGTTATCAATGGTTGGTCTTTGGGCAGTGTGAACAACTCTTTGCCCTCTGTGGAGAGCCCCAGGAACAGATCTGGGGAAGGAGGCTCTGAGACCTCTGGTGATGCCCTGCTAGGGGCAGGCTTCTGTGGGCTGGCAGGATGGGTTTGGTGCCCAGGGACAGGGGCGTGTGGTACAGGGGTGTGGAGGACTGCTTCCCCCCCTAAAGAGCACCCTTTGCACCCACTTTCACCCTCATGGCACAGACGAGTTGGCTCACAATCATGGGGGTGGGAAGGTATAAAATTTGGATCCTCAGCCAAGGAACCCATTAACCCTGAGTCCACCTAAGACCCTCAAGCCCCCGCAGGGGAGAGGAGTTCCCATTCTGAGGGAATGTGCTCTGCTTGTTTGCTTTCGAGAAGCTCCCAGCCTCTCTCTGTAACTGTGAACAGCCGACAGAGAAAAGGCTGCAGAGCTGAGCTGAGTGCATATATAGCATTCTGATCCCATTGAGCAGAATGGGAACTCTGTTACTGGCAGCCAGCTGTGCCCGTTAAGCTTTGGAGGGCTCCTATTGATGTTTCCAAGGCTGGCGAATTCCCCCCCCCCCTCGTTGCTTGGAGTTTTGTAAACAGTTTAATTGAATGGAGACAGTCTGGAAAAGGCATCCATTCACAAACCACCACAAACAGCACCAAAGTTTGTGAAAAGTTTGTGCTGGGCACCTTTCCGTGAACATCGTAACGCGAACCATGAACCGGCCAAAATTTGTGATGAACTTTAGTTTGTGAGCTAGTTCATGCCCATCCCTAATTATGTATTGTCTGGTACCTGCATAGCCCAGGCTAGCCCAGGCTCATCAGATCTCAGAAGCTAAGCAGGGTTAGTCCTAGTCCGTATTTGAAAGGGAGACCACCACCCCCAACAAGAAGAAAACGAAGAGTTGGTTTTTTATCCCCCCTTCACTACCCGAAGGAATCTCAGAGTGGCTTCCCTTCCTCTCCCCACTACAGACACCCTGTGAGGCAGGTGCGGCTGAGAGAGCTCTGAGAGAGCTGTGACTGACCCATGGTCACCCAACTGGCTTTTACGTGGAGGAGTGGGGAATCAAACACGGCCCTCCAGAGTAGAGTCCCCCCCTCTTAACCACTACACCACACTGGAACGCCAGCGACATGACGTGGAGACAGGCAAGGGCAGGGGTCATTTCGTAGAAAAAGGGGTGCAGGAGCTTATTCGTGTAACTCATTAGCACAACTTATTTGCATATGCCACACCCCCTGACATCACCGGAAGTGTGTCAGAAGGCAACACCCACTGCTCAGGCTCTACTGGACTCTTTGGGATTGCTAGCTATTTGGGGGGGGGGGAACGTGCAGATCTGCCCTCACAGAGGAGGGAGAGCTTGTACCTGAAGGCAAGCCAGGGGGGCTCTGCAACTTACCTGGCTGCTTCTTGCTCTGACTGAGGGCTGCTGGGAGCAGGGGGCGGGGCTTGTTGCATGTGCCCGCCCCCTGGGCTCCTTACTGCTGGAGCTCCGCTCCTGTGCGCTCCTGCAGGAAATGACCCCTGGGCAAGGGCAAACCACCTCTGAACATCTCAAGCCTTGAAAACCCTGTGGGGGTCACTGCAAGCCAGCTGTGACTTGACAACTTAAAAAAAAGTGTAAATAAATGTAATCAGTATGATGTGACACAAGCCACGGCAAACCACATGAAAGAAGGGAATTGTTAATGCTTAATCAGGAGCCCATGGATACCCTTGACCATGGAGCACTTGGAAGATCTCTGTTTGTAGAGTAGCCTACATGCACAGCTGGAACCTTTTTCAGACATTACTGTCATGCATACTGAAAACTTGCCAGCCGTGCATACATCTTCCTGGATCCATGCTTCACCATATTGTGTGAACAGGGGCAATGCACGTATTTACCATGGGATCACTGGAGTTTCCAGGATTCGTGTTCATATGTACTGAAGTTGAATGTGTATCATCATCATCATCTTTGTCTATAGTCTGCCTTTATCACTGGGTCTCAAGGCAGATTACAAATATAAGAACTAGTCAGTCAATTCACGAGTTAATTATGAAGTGTGATAAAAAGATTTTACTCTAACCGTAAAGATTCCTAGTAAAACAGAATGATGTGGGGGGCTGGGCATGTGCATATGTGTCCATATGCTTTATTGAATGGGTGTAAATGTTTTATATAAATATATATGGGTTTTCAATGTTTTTAATGTTTTTCTATCCTCTGCCTTGGGGACCCTGAATTGGCTGGGAAGGGGGTAGCAATAAATAAATTAATCAAATAGGCAGATTACAAGTGTGAGAAAGACTATCCAGTCAATCAGTGAGTAGAGTACAAAATGAGCCAGTGTGATACAGCGGTTATGGGCTTCAGACTACTATCTCAAAGACCTAGGTTCGAATCCCCACTCATGCCATGAAAGCTCAATGGGTGACCTTGGGCCAGTCACACTCTCTTAGCCTGACTTACCTCACAGGGGTGTAGTGAGGATAAAAAAGAGAAGAGGAGAATGCTGCCAGACTCCTTCCCCACTGGTGAGAAATGCAGGGTATAAAATAAATAAATAAATAAATCATAAAGTAATTCCATCCAACAACAAAGATTCTTAATAAAACCAAGTCTTCTATGGGAGACATGAATGTTGTCCCTGGTCATACAATAGGGTGACTATGGTATCAGGATGATTGTGCATAGGGTTTACTCTTAATACACATGGCTGGTGGGCTTCCAGTATGTGCAAATTGCAATTGTAACATCTGACAAGGGTTTCTGTTTTTATGATACTGCAGCTTTTTTTCTGTCTGTTCCTAATAATGTGTACAAAACAATGTGCATTGTTACATCATCCCACTGGGCAACTCCCTGTTCCCACCACATGCTGGCTGGAAGGAGCTGGGAGACGTACGCCATGATGTGATCACATCAGGAGTTGTCTTGTAGCACACACTGCAAGGGAAATCAACTGACATAAAACCACAGAGGTCCTGTGGTCCTTTGTAATGCCTTGTTCCACCCTAAGCAGCCAGCAATGAAATTGTGGTCACGGAAATTGGGTCTTCTCTGCGCTCTACCACCAGTGAGAAACTTCAGTGGTGTGGGATGATGATATACATGAAGAGCCAGCTTGGTGTAGTGGTTAAGAGCGCGGACTCTAATCTGGGAGAACCAGATTTGATTCACTTCTCCGCATGCAGCTGCTGGTGTGACCTTGGGTCAGTCACAAGTTCTCTCAGAGCAGTTATCTCAGGGGCAATTCTCTTAAAGCTCTCTCAGCCCCACCTACCTCACAGGGTGTCTGTTGTGGGGAGGGAAAGGGAAAGGGATTGTAAGCCGCTCTGAGACTCCTTTGGGTAGTGAAGGGTGGGGTATAAATCCAGTCTCTTCTCTTCTTCTTCTAAAGAGTAAAGTCTCCACTTTTGCAGGGCTTTCAATTTCCTATTTCATGTATTCACACTCCAAAGAAAGGGAGCGCCCCCCCTCCCCCCACTGAATGTCTCGCTGGGCAGGCTTCACTGGGAACAGGCCGAGAAACCTTCTCCTGGCCAATCAGCAGAGAGGGCAGTTTTCTCCCTAACAGGTATTTAGACTTCAAGGCATTGGAGACCCAGATCCCAATTCTACCTGCTCCCCAAGAATAGCTGCAGGCTTCTCTTTATAATTAAATATATTGAAGAATCCTCAGATCCTCACTGATGCCAATTAGGTAGGCTTGGTTTCAGACTAGGATTTCTGTGGGCATATGGATGTCCACCTACAGGGTGCCACTTTCTGGCCTCCCCCAACCCACAACAGCCCTGAATGCCCCCAACAAGATTTCAGGGTGCATTTCAGGCGGCTAGTCGGAGGTGACGTGCTGACGCCGGACACGCTGGGGGCGGGGCCACAGCCATCTGAGGGGAAAACTCTATCTTTTCCCCTCAAATGGCTGTGGCCCCGCCCCTAGCGTGCCCGACGTCATGATGTCACATCCGGGCACCGCACGCGTGCTTCGCACGCACGCACTTAAGATGCCGGGCAGGAGCCCCCCGCCGCCAGGTAAAAAAGATTTGGCAACCCTAGCTACTGGAGGGGGAAGATGAGAAGGTTGAACCCTGTGGGGGTGAATCCATATGCACCTGTGGATATGCTAGTCTGTATCCAAGCCAGCTTTCTGCTGATTGCAGCTTCCGTCCATTTCTGTCCAATTTGTAATAGCTAAATAAACAGTTTGTTCCACTTGTTTATTTTTCTGTGTAAATGAGAAGAAGGCAATTCCAAATTCAGCTCAACGGAGACTTACGACTATTTATATTTATACAGCACTCTTCTCCCCAATGGGGACTAAAGGAGCTAGTGACATAGGGCAATTCTGCATTGGCTTTCCCCTCTGTTGTTTTACCAAACCCACCTTGGAACAGAAAATTCCCCTCTGCATTGCATGCCACTTTCACTTTCTTTGGTCATCAGGTTATATGGTACCTTCTGCATAGATATTTGGCCATTCAGGGGTGACTTTGTAGTCAGTACGGTGTTGCCCCAGGGTATCTGAATGTGGTTTTGAGCTGCACCTTTCCCTCAGTGTTGAGAAAATGTGGAGTGAATGCCAGGTGCAGAATGGCCCATTGTCCTCCCCTTCTCTACTTTAATCCTCACCGTAAGTCTGTGATGCAGGTCAGGCTGAAAGGGAATGACTGGCCTAGGGACACTGACTGGCACAGTGGGGATTCGAACACAGATCTCCTAGACCTTATTTCAACACTCTAACTCAGGTAGGCTTGCCAAGTCCCCCGAGGGGCGGGGAAACCCCTGCTCAATGGTCCCGTTACCTGCCAGCCCGGATCGAGATCGCCAGGGGGAACCCCACCCCCAAAATGCCGGGCACGTTGCGGGGGGACGCTGTATGATTTGAGGGGAAACTCTATGGTTTTCCCTCAAATCATAGCGGTCTGACCCCCAACGTGACTGACGCAATGACATCACTTCCGGGTGGCGTCATTGTGGCGCGTGCGCTTTGCGTGCACAACTAAAACCTCCAGGATGGGGCCCGGGACTCCCCCACTCTAAGGTAAATTGCACTTGGCAACCCTAAACTCGGGGTCCCCAACATGGTGGCTGTGGGTGCCATGGCAGAAAACGTAGCATATCAGAATGCTATATATGCACTCAGCTCAGCTCTGCAGCCTTTTCTCTGTCGGCTGTTCACAGTTACAGAGAGAGGCTGGGAGCTTCTCGAAATATTTCCTGGTGCCCGTGTGTTTCTAGGAAGTGAGAGGGGGCCATTTGCAGCTTTTGCTTAGCAGGGCTTCTGATTGGTCTTTGGAGATGAGATTGGCTGTGCGGCTTTTTTAACCACCACAACACAAGAACCCTAACTGCATTACTGTCCGTGCATGCAAGAAAATATTTGTAAACTATATGCCTATTTTGAAAGACATCCTGTTAAACACAGCCTCTGCTTGAAACATGGAAGATTTACTATTAGAGTTATACATAACCTCACTCCCTGACATTTTGTAGTTGTTGGCCCTGCCTTCTCCAGCAGCCATTTTATGATAAACTCTGCCTCCTCCAGCTGCCATTTTGTGATTGCGCCCAACACACTGTTTCAGAATTCCAGAGATGCCCACAGGCTTGAAAAAGTTGAGGACCCCTGCTTTTAACCAATATGCCATGCTACGTTTTCTGCACGATAGAATATTAGGTGCTATTTAAGTCTGAAAGATATTTTCCTGCTGCTTCAGAATGATGCTGCCTTTAAAGAAAACATCAAGAAGCTTCATCTGGGGTTACGTGCTTCTGAAATCTCACAGGAGAATATTTCTGACCTGAGTTAAAGTGGAACTTGGACCAATTTCTTTTTGTCAAGTCATTGCAAGGTTTTGGGCTACGGTAGGCGGGGGGGGGAGTACAGGAAAATATTCTGCTTGAATGTTGACATGAAGCTTAAACTTTGGAAAAGTCGTAGTTAAGATAGCTGGATTTCTTCTTCTTCTTCCAGCGTGGAAAACATTCGTGAATAGCTTCTGCGAAATTTTGCACACCGAGAGCTCTGATGTCACTGTGCTGTCTTCTTCGCGGGGCATAGGAAAGTCTGCGTAATGGCAGATTACTTCAAAGCTGTCGTTCCTCTAAATCTTGCTGTTGCTCATGCAGAGAGAACGGCCTGGGAGGGGGTGTCACAGGGATGGCCCGCTTCCTCTGTAATTCCCCGAGCCCTCTCCGCTTGATCAGACTAGTTGTAAACAAAATTAAGAGGGGTCGTATTCAAGTAGTGGTTGTCAACGGAGTGTTGGCCTGTAGTAGCAATTTCTCTAACACGTCCCCAGGGCTGTAGGTAGAGCAGCACCAACGGGTGTCGCCATGCTACCCTGGAACATTCTTTTACCCTGTGTTTTTGTTTTTTGTTTTTAATAGGCTTTTAACTTGTGGAGTGGCAGTTTCCATTTGCAGAAAGAAAGCTTGTTTTCAGGGGAAAAAGGAACGTTTCTAGCCATTTCTCTAACCCGGGAGAACCGGGTTTGATTCCCCATTCCTCCACTTGCACCTGCGGATGTGACCTTGGGTCCGTCACAAGCTCTGGCACAGCTGTCCTTGAAAAAAAGCAGTTTGTGTCAGAGTTCTCTCAGCCCCACCCACCTCACAGGGTGTCTGTTGTAGGGGGAGGGGAAGGGAAAGGAGTTTGTAAGCCACTCTGAGACACCTTTGGGTAGTGAAGGGCGGGGTATAAATCCAATCTCTTCTCTTCTTCTTCTTCTCCCCCTTTAGTTATGATGGTAATGGCTCAAAAGGGGGTAAGGGTAGGGATGCCAGTCTCCAGGTGTGACCTGGGGATCCCCCAGACTTAAACCTTATCTCCAGGTTACAGAGATTAGCTCCTCTGGAGAGAATGGATGCTTTGGAGGGTGGGCTCTGTGGTATTCTCCTCCACTGAGGTCCCTGTCCTCCCCTGTCCTCCCCAGGCTCCACCCTCAAATCTTCAGGCGTTTCCCGACTGGGATCAGACCATCTTGCCCTCCATCCCCCGCCAGTGGCCAGGGTAGCGTTGCCAGCAGTGTTCCCTCTAAGCTGAGTTAGTGTGAGCTGGCTCACAGTTTTTTAGCCTCCGGCTCACACATTTTTGTCTTAGCTCATGAAGGAGGGCTCCAGAGTAACCTAATTCATGCAGTAGCTCACAACTTTGATGCCAGTCGCTCACAAAGTGGAATTTTTGCTCACAAGACTCCACGGCTTAGAGGGAACATTGGTTGCCAGCTCTGGGTTGGGAAATACCTGGAGATTTTGGGGGAAGGGCCTGGGGGAGGGCAGGGTTTGGGGAGGGGAGGACCTCAGGAGGGTATAATGCTAAAGAGGCGACCCTCCAAAGCAGCCATTTTTTCCAGGGGAACTGATCTCGGTCACCTAGATATTAATTGTAATAGCGGGAGATCTCCAGGAGCTCCCTGGAGGCTGGCAACCCGAAGCCAGGAGGGACCTGGAGACTGTGGGTAAAGGGTAACTTAGAGTGCGTTCAGACGGGCAGCTAATCCCGCCATTATGCCGTCTTGAATTTTATCCCGATCTTTTTAATCCATGGTAGCACGACCAGACATCCCCCTGGTGAATCGCCTCACCGCGCACTGCCTCCGTTGTGGATTGTCTAGACGACGTCCACTGAAGGAGGCATGCGCGGTGGGTTTTTTTAAAAAAAACTTTTTGCGCATGCGCATAGGCGTCACAGCGCATCCTTGTTGAAGGAGTCGCACGGTGGTTTTTTTAAAAAAAACCTTTTGCGCATGCGCATAGATGTAACAGCACATCCTTGTTGATCTACGCATGTGTAGAGATTTTTTAAAATGGCGCCCGCTCGGGATGGTCTGACGTCAGACCACCCCGACGGGTGGATCGCGCGCTGGTGGAATGATCAGACGGGTGAAATCCGCAGTTGTCCCGCAAGTAACCAAAAAACCTAGATTTAAAGCGCTATCTTTTAAGTACGCCTCCGAAGCACATCAAAACGGGATGCCTACAGAAGAGGGACATTTCCCAGATGTTTATGTCTGGACATTACCTTAAGATCCATGAGGCAATCATGCCTCGTGCAGATCTAAAGAGCCGTCTGATCGTACTCTTAGAGGAGGGATGGCTAACTTCTTTAATCCTCTTCCCAACCCAATGTGAGGGTACCATCGATCAACGTCAGTCACTTCTCAGTCACGAGGATGACTTTATTAACGGATGTTTCACTAACAAGGTTTCTGTTTAGAATGGCGTACAATACATCAAGCAGGTAACATGAACAAAGTTCAAACAGACTCTATACCAATGAGATACTTTCCCGCCCGGGAAGAACAGCGCCAAAGTAATGGGAATCATAACGGTCTGGATATTCCAAAACATCGTAGTTCCCAGGCTCTGAGTGATAGCAGTAGACAAAAGCGATCTTCCTTATCTCCCACCTGCCCTTGAAGTGTTTTTGCATTTCGCTAACAAGCTTGCTGTTTATGAGCATGCGCAAGGGTCACTAGGCAACAACTATCAACATATGAGTTAATACAGAAAGCAATGCAGGGTAAGAGGTCCTGACAGGTGAAGCATATATACAATGGATCAAACATGACAGCTTGCTGACACCCAAGTTGTTCAGGGACAGACTTCCCCAACCACGGTATCACTGCTCCTCCTCGGCAAATTGGCCAGGGAGGGAATCCCACTCCTTCCTGAAAAAGTTACATCCCCACCTCGTGAGGAAGGCTGATTACAGTCCTTCATGTCCCCAGCCTACAGAAACCCTTGTCTTCCCTGGTTTTATCAGAGTTCAACTTGCAACACAATGCCTTAAATTTATCCCTGGTTATAACAGCAACCGTTTATCCCAGGTCAAGTGTGGGGCAAAACTGGGGTGACCTCAATGTGATGTGGAAACAAAAAATACCCCAAGATAATTACAGGGGTGAACTCGAGTGTAGTGTAGGATGTAAGTTCGGGGACAGGGTTGAACCAGGATTTAAGGTCTAGTGCGGAAAGGACTGTTCCTCAGGGAGCCCAAACAGTGGACTCTGTGGAGATAGGAAGACTAAAGAGAAGTGCACAATCCCAAACTTTCTGGAGCACCAAGGGGGAGTATTTCTGGGCAAACACCTAAATATGCATGTAAAATCTTAATGATTCCTGCCACACCTCCAACAGACAATATAATCTGATTCATCTATTTCCTGGAGTCTCCATTGTGCTAATTACCACTTATAAAAAGTTTCCCTTTGAACGACTGCACAGTAGACTTTTTTGTGTGTGTTATTCCTGAGCCAGTTCCAAGCTTCAGATGTTATTCCTAAAATCTGTATCTTTCTCCTTGTTCTTCTCTGAAACCCGCCAGGAAAAACAGTGGCAGATGCAGCAGAAGAAGTTGGACATCACAGATCCGCCCCTGTAATTAATCATCCCGAGGAAAGAAACAGGTGAGAGGAAGGGGACCCAAGTAACAAAGGTACTGCAGGGGAGAAACAGGTTACCTCAGTGAGTACTGTTAGCTTAGAACAGGCGTCCCCAACCTTTTTGAGCCTGTGGGCACCAGTGGAATTCTAACACAACATGGTGGGCACAACCACAAAATGGCTGCCATATGAGGCGAAGCCAGCCATTAAATGGCTGCTGCAGCTTACCTTCAGTCACAGAGTGAAGATCGTTGGGTTGTGGTGGCAGCTGCTGCTCCTCAAGCAACATTTTTAAAAGTCTGCAAAGGCCCCTGCCACACGGGGGGAAATTGATGCGGGCAAAGTGCGGCTTTTGAAAGCCGCACCAAAAGAGACACACGGCAGCGGGATCACACAAATCCCGTGAGCCGCCGTGCAGTTGCTCCCCAAGCCACGGAAGGGAGCGCGAGGCCGCCGGCTGCGCATGTCTGTGCATGCGCAGTTCGGCTGGGAGCCTCGATTGCTCCTGTAGACGGCCGCGCCGGCGATCTGATGGCCGCACTTGCTGCGGCGTTTTAGGTAAGTCCTGCTCTTTAGCAGGTTCTTTTTTGCTGCGCATTTTCGGCCTGAAGGGCCGGATCGGGGAAGGGTGCGCGCTGCTTCCCAGATGTTGTGGTTTGATCACGCCCGTTTGCGTGCCCCCGATCCGTCCCTCTTCCGGCCCTAAACCTCCTGTGTGACCGGGGCCAAAGTCAATCAAATCTCCAATACCCAATCAAAAGCCTTGCTGGGAAAAGCCTCACCTGACCCCACTCACTTCTAGAAGCACTTGACGGACAACACATTGGGGTCCCCTGGTTTAGAGCTTGGTTTGCGCTGTGCGAGGGGGATTCTGCTTACAGAATACAATTCACACAAGGTTTGTTGCTTTAGAGGAGGAGGAGAAGGAGAAGAATTAGAATTAGAATTTACCCAGAATCTATGGTCTACCATAGAGTCTGCCCTCTGAAGCTGCTATTTTTTCAGGGGAACTCATCTCTGTAGTCTTGAGATCAGCTGTAATTCTAGGACAACTCCAAGTCCCACCTAGAGGCTGGCCACCGATGCTCCCTCTAAACTGTGGAGTCTTGCGAGCAAAAAATTCTACTTTGTGAGCGACTGGCAGTAAAGCTGTGAGTGAGCGACTTGGCTGCTGCATAAGTTAGTTTGCTCTGGAGCCCTCCTTCCTGAGCTAAGACAAAAACGTGTGAGCCGGAGGCTAAAAAAACTGTGAGCTAGCTCACACTAACTCAGCTTAGAGGGAACACTGCTGGGAACCCTAGCCACTGGTCTGATCCAGCAAGCTCCTCTCATGTATTTATGTAGGCCAGTAAGAAAGCAACTGCACTGGAGACCATGGCAACACCACCACACCTATCTCTCCTTATATATAATTGAATAGTGGGTGCCAAAGTTCTAATTCTAAAATGCACTCCCTTAGTGTATGGCTGATGGCACTGCTCCTCAGCATATATCACCACCAATCAGAAGGCAAAGCCCGGGTCCCACCCACACCACAACTGCTGCGACAACCTGGTCTTTTGCATATGGAAGCTGATTGGACTTCACTCCATTCCACACCTCAAACTCCCCCC
>NW_015165842.1:285809-293390 GCF_001447785.1 Gekko japonicus | reverse complement strand
CCACCCACCCACCAAACAGAACAAGGCAAGGTACAAAGGAATCAAAGCACTCCCTGCTCTTTGGCTGCGGTCACACACACTAAATAATCCACTTCCAATCCACTTTCCAACTGGATTTTGCCAGTTCACACATCAAAAATCCAGTCGGAAAGAGCACTGAAAGTGGATTGTTTAGCGTGTGTGACCGCAGCCTTTGGAATGTCATGGTGTGCCCTGTAGCTACCAAACTCCTGGGAGGTCTACAGAGAAAGGTTTGGAACCCTTCCTGCAAACTCAGGCCCCGGTCACACGAGAGGGTTTGGGCCGGTAGAGGGATGGAACGGGGACGCAGCAAACGTGCACGATCCCACAGCAACATCTGGGAATCGTGCTGCTTGCATCCCCGATCCGTCCCTCCCGCCCAAAAACCCGCACTAAAAAAGAACCACCTACCTAGGTGGTTCTTCGGAGTGGAGCACCTCAAGCTGGGCCGTGGGATCGCCAGCGCGTCCCGGCCCCCAGCCGAACTGCGCATGCTCGAGGGGATCCGTGGGATCCCGCCGCGGCGTCTCAACTTTGGTGCGGCTTTTAAAAGCCGCACTTTTCCCTGCCGTGTGGCAGGGGCCTCAGACTCCTTTTGACAGGCAGACACAGAGTGAAGGAAGCACAGACAATCCAACCAAGTCTCTGAGACTCCTCCTTTGACGGAGGACACCTCCCCCTCAGCTGGCATCAGCATACCTTCAGGTGGGGAGGTGCCAGGGCTTCTGGAGGGGCCCACTGTGGCCAACCCTCGCAGTATGCCATTTCCCGCCTGCTCACTTTTGAGTGTTTCGCCACCCATGTGTCCAGCTGCCTACAGTGCCCAGTGCCATCAGAGAAAGGGCAGTCCAGTTGGATGTGAGCATGGGCAGCAGGAAGGCTTGTGAGCGGGGCCAGGAGGGATGCACAGGCAGAGACATGGGTGAGTGGGTGGGTGGGAAGGGAGCCCCGGGGAACTCTCTGCCCAGGGCCTCCCAAATCTAGAACTGGCCCTGACCTAGGGTTGCTAGCTCTGGGTTGGGAAAAGAAGAAGAAGAAGAAGAAGAAGAAGAAGAAGAAGAGGAGGAGGAGGAGGAGGAGGAGGTTGGATTTATACCCCGCCCTTCACTACTCAAAGGTGTCTGAGAGCGGCTTACAAACTCCTTTCCCTTCCCCACCCCACAACAGACACCCTGTGAGGTAGGTGGGGCTGAGAGAGCTCTTGACAGAAACTGCTCTTTTTCAAGAACAGCTCTTATCAGAACTATGGCTTGCCCAAGGTCATCCAGCCAGGTGCAAGTGGAGGAGTGGGGAATCAAACCCAGTTCTCCCAGATTAGAGTCCGCGCACTTAACCACTACACCAAACTGGAGATTTTGAGGGTGGAGCCTGAGGAAGGCATGGTTCCGGGCATCATGCCATAGAGTCCAACTTCCAAAGGGGCCATTTTCTCCAGGAGAACTGATCTGTCACCTGGTGTTAGATACGAGACTCGAGGCAGCAGGTGAACAGTGATAACAGCTTTATTTGAACACGAAGTCAGAAGAACCAGAACGAGACAAACTATGGAGGAACAGGCTCCTTTTTAAACAGTCCGGGCTTGGCAAGCCACGCCCACATGTCAGCTAAGGTCCAATCAAATACAGTACATAAAGACCAATCACTTTGCTTCCCTCCAGAACTTCCTTTGTTCTGATAGGTCGGTTTACAATACCTTGTCAGACTCAAGCTCAATACATTCATTACCTTACATTTCATACACAACACCTGGAGTTCACTTTTAATAGCAAAAGATCTCCAGCTGCTGCCACCTGGAAGTTGGCAACCCTACCTTGACCCCCCCCCCAAAAAAACCACCCACCTCCATACTCACACCCACATCCAGGGCTTTTTTTGTAGAAAAAGCCCAGCAGGAACTCATTAGCATAATAGGCCACACCCAACAATAGAAACTAATTAGCATAATAGGCCACACCCCTGACAGCATAGTTTATTGGTATATTAGGCCACACACCCCATGCCTTCCCTTGGCTTGGACAGGCTGGGGAAGGCACGGGGAGGCACCAGGGGTGGGGTCACTCTCCAGGCCTTCCCTCTGTAGCCACGCATGCAGAGGTTTTGGCTGTAGTGGGCGTGGTCAACTCTGAAGCCAGCCGGAACTCCGTTCCTGTGTGTTCCTGCCCAAAAATAGCCCTGCCCACATCCACACAGAAAGCACAAGACTTCTCCCTTGCAAAAGTTCAGGCCAAAAACTGGAGAAGGGCTATGGAACTATTCATGGATTGTTAAGAACCCATTACTGGGCTGTGTTTCACCTATTTGTGAGAAATGAAGTCAACGCTTTATATGTCTAGGGCACGCTCTTATACTTCCCGTGATTAATGTGGGATTTTATTTTATTATTTTTTTAAAGGGGTAGTAATTTTTACGGTTTCAGTATCTCTTTGGGTTTTCTTTTCTGGTTTATCTTTTTCCTTCCACAGCTTTTTTCTTTTCTGCAGAACAGTGGCCTTTTTACACTCAGCTTGTGATAGGAAATACAGTTGAGGTGCAGTTTGCTTCTCTGCCCACAATGCTTTTGTTGTGCACTTTCATCTTTGGCCACAAAAGAACTAACTAGTAGAAACAGGAGTTGTCCTCCCCTCCCTGCCTCCCTCCATCCCTGCCAGCCCCCCCCCCATGCAAATTTGTCATCACAGCCTGTCTCATCTCCTCAACCCTCAATAAGGAACTGGGGCTTGAAGGACAGGAGGTGTTGAAGCTCATGAGCTATTGACAGCCTCACTTAATTTAAACCCCTGACTAGAAGTAGAAGAGAGTAGGCTGTAGCCAAGACTATTAAATCTGGGATGTGAGGCATAACTTGAAATCTCACAAATTAGTCTGTTGAGTGCAGAGGACCATAAATCCAGAATTTAGTGGGGATGTGGTGCCATACAGCCCATAACTGCATCTTCCTCCAGGGGAATTGATCTCTGTATGGATCTAGGAAAACTCCAGACCCCACTTGGAGGTTGTGGTAACCCTGTCTGCTCCTCAAGAAGAGAGACCTCGGCTATAAACTGGTGCTCATCACTGGAGAGACCCTTTCCTAAGACAGTACTCCTACCTTTAGGCTTTTATCTGCAAGAAATAAGGCATTTTCTGTTATCTTGCCCTATATAGAGGACTACTTCTAAGGGCAAACCAAGATGGGTAGCCGTGTTAGTCTGTCTGTAGCAGTAGAAAAGAGTCCAGTAGCAATTTAAAGACTGACAAAATATGTGGCAGGGGAGGAGCTTTTGTGAGTCATAACACTGCTCACTTCTTCAGATACAGCTAGAAACTGAAGAAGTGAACAGTGCCTCACAAAAGCTCCTACCCTGCCACATATTTCGTTAGTCTTTGGGGTGCTACTGGACTCTTGCTCTTTTCTACTCCTTCTGAGGGGATACTCTCTTGTCTGCTGGCAACATCATTGTCATTTCTTAGGTACCAGATGAAGCTTGTTCCATACTCTGATACCTATAGTGATAGAATGTACAGTTTAGAGACATTCTCTTATATCTTACAATGATAGGGAATTATGTGTGGACTTGCCCTAAGCTCACATGACCTTAATTTGTTCTACAGAAAGTTAGAGACTGCCGTACAGTGTTTAGGCTGCAATCCTAAAGATGCTTTACTGGGAATAATCCCCACTGAATAACATTGGTTGTTGTTGTTCAGTCGCACAATCGAGTCCGACTCTTCGCGACCCCATGGACCAGATCACGCCAGGCCTTCCGGTCTTCCCCCGTCCTCTGAAGTTGGCTCAATTTCATGTTCGTTGCATCGATGACACTGTCTAACCATCTCACCCTTTGCCGTCCCCGTCGTCTTTGACCTTCAATCTTTCCCAGCATCAGGGTCTTAGCATGCATCAGTTCCAAGGTTGCGCACTCCAGTTTGGGAAATTCCTGGTGATTTGTGTGTGTGTGTGTGTGGGAGCTAGGGCAGTGTTTGGAGAGAGGAGGGACCTCAGTGGAATATAATGTCATAGAGGTTACCTTCCAAAGCAGCCATTTTCACCAGGGGAACTCATCTCTGTAGTCTGGAGATCAGCTATAATTCCAGGAGAACTCCAGGTCACACCTGTAGGTTGGCAACCCTAGCTGGTACACACATAGAGTTGGTATTGGGCACCCTTGGCCTTCTGGAAAAAGAAGAAGAGTGGCTTTTTATACCACACTTCTCTCCTCCATAAGGAGTCTCAAACTGGCTTACAATCACTTTCCCTTCCTCTCCCCCCAACGAGCATCTTATGAGGCAGGTGGGGCTGAGGGAGTTCTGAGAGAAGTGTGAGCGGCCCAAAGAAACCCAGTAGGCTTCACATGGAGGAATCATGTAGGGAATCAAACCCAGCTCTCCAAAGCAGAGTCTGCTGCTCTTAACTACTACATCCAAACAGTGACAGATTCCACTGTGAATATAAATACCAGTGGTTAATCAAATGTCTCCCTCCAAATAGAACACAGAGGTCCCTCAAAGGGATGAGAACTGAGGGAAAACATAGCAGTCCTTATAGTCATCATACAATCATCATCCACAATGTCACGGCCATGGCCAAAAATATAGGGGAGGAGTTGGTGGTCTTGACTAAAAACATCATGGAGGCCTCTTCTGCAGGTCAGAACCACAGCAGGGTTGGTCTGTCAGCTAAATATGCCAAATGGGGAGTCCAGAGACCCAGAGCAGAATAGCCTTGGAAAGTGGTAAGGGACAAAAGAGCTCCCTGCTCTATGAGAAGCCTTGTTGGGAGACCTTGAACCAGTCTGTCTCTCTCAGCCTAACTTAATTCATGAGGCAATTCATGCTGTGAAGGTGAGATAAGAAATGGTGAACCATGTCTGCTGCCCTGAGCTTCTTGGAGGAAAGGCAGCATAAAAATGTGATAGAATCAGAGGTCATTTCGGGGGGGATCGCGGGGGATCGCAATCCCCCCGGGTGAGGTACGGTGGGCAGGGCACATGACGAAGCCCCGCCCCGCTTACAGAGCGTGCTAATCACATTTTACCGAGTCTAACCTAGGGCCACAGACATACAGGGGTGGTGACAACCCTACCAGGCACCCTTTTTTTCCTGGCGGATCTTTGATTGTTGTCCTATTCTTGCGGGCGGTAGTCGGCGGTGTCCTTTCCTGGTGCTGGTCTTTTGGAGTTCCCTTTCTTCCGGCTGTAGAGATTCATTTCCGGCCAGGACCAACCGCACTTTCGCGCATGCTCCACTGTGGCCTCTGTCCGATGAGGCTCCGGCCTGCTGCGTTGCTCCGCCTCTGCACCAGCTGGTCTGGCCCCTTCGATCGCTCGCTCCTCGCCTCACCAGCCACCATTTCTTCTCCTCCACCGCCGTCGACCACTGCTTCACCGCTCGCCGCTGCATCACAGGGACGGGCGCCCCCCCGCTCTAGTAGCAGGTACCCATTAGTCTAATCGCCCTTTAACGGGCTTTCGAGTCGCTGGGTGGGCGGGAGCTGGGACATAGGGCCGGGCGCTTACCCCGGCCGCGGTGGGGCTCGAACAGCCGAAGCTGTTCGGCCAGATGTATGTGCAGGCATCTCTTACCGCCTGCACCACCGCTCCCTTTATCACAGTGGGTTTACCTCTGCATGAATATGCATAGGATTGGTCTGTCAAAGCCATCCCAGACAAGTATGTGACAGAACGATGCACAATTGTAGACACTAACCCAGCAGGAGTGGTAGATTTGCTACAGTAGGAAAGGATTTTTGTAATACAAATCTTCAAAATCAGACTTCGCTAAACAGGACAGAACCAGTCAGACTTACATATGTTTTCCTAATTTAGCCCAAACACAAAAATGCACCACGGCTCAGGGGTTTGGCACTTATTTGGAACTGGAACTTATTTGGAACTGGAACTTACAAGGAAGAGGACTGTTCTCCAACAGTACGGAGAAGAATTCAGATGGAGTGGAGGCTGCAGGCATTTTTTTAAAGGAGGGAGATACGCAGGATTGTATTGTATTTGATGTTTTTTAAAAACATAAAATTGATTTGTTACCCCTGTTGAGCTATGGGAAGGAGAGGTATAAATATTTTAATTAATAAATGAAGAACTGGGACAAGTAGGGAACTAGATCAAACCAGTACAAGCCAAACTGCTTTTGGTTACTATTTTTTAAAGACAGCTGTAATCTGTTACAGATTTTTTCCCCAACACAATAAAATAAAATAATAATTTGCTCCTTGTTGTTAGGAAAGCAAGCCAGCTCGGATTTGGACAGGGCTCCACACCATACTAGCTTTTGTTCTACTGTGTACTCTTGTGATGCCAGCTTCACTCATTTCTAGATTGCTGGAAAGGAAGTGGGTTTCTCTATGTGTCAGAATTTTCTCTTTCTAAATGTCTATGTCAGCTTCCCAAGCCTTCTCACTGCTTCTCCCCCCCCCCCATCTCGTCTCCAAAAATTTTATAAGGACCAATTGGATTGCTTGCAGATTTCAGCACAAAAGATAGAATCATATCAAAAAATTAAAACAGATTTTGTTCCTTCCCTGGAGCTTCCAAAGGAGGGGAAAAGTTATTTTGTTGCCTTATGACCTGTGTCAGTGGCACATATAGTTTAGTCATCTAAGATTATAATAGGGAAAGTTGGGAAAGAGGAAAAATTAAGCAATTACAGTAATAGCAACCTTGTTAAGAATGAGTTACCCGATATGAGATAGCAGTAATAACAACTGGAGCGCTGCCGTTGCGTGTATGGGCTTGTGTAGCTCCATGGTAAAACACCTGCAATTTGCCCATGATATTAACCTCCTGATTCCCAGGAGAAGCTCAAGCAATGTGTTTTCCAAATGCTTAGGAGTAATTCTGAACAAAAAGGATGTAAGAATCACAGGAGCTACCATGTTTCCAGTATATGTAAAGAGGCACAATCAGGAACCAAAGGCCTTGGATGTACAACAGGGACTTGCAGTTGCCAAATCCAAGTTGGAAAATTCCTGGAGATTGGTGGGTTGGGCCTGGGGAGGACAGCAAACTCAGACTTCCATAGAGTCTGCCCTCCAAAGCAGCAATTTTCTCCAGAGTACAGAAATCTGTTCCCCTGAAGATCAGTTGTAATTCTTGGGAGTATAGAGTCCCCCACCTGGAGGCTGGCAACCCTAAACAGGGTGCATAATTAAACTCATTTAGTTTGGGATTCAATAGACTAGAATAATCAATGAATACCCCTTAGGCCAGGGGTGGCCAAATTTGCTTAACATAAGAGCCACATAGAATAAACGTCAGGTGTTTGAAAGCCGCAGGACATGAACAAATATTACACACCTGTTTTTACTGAAAAATATGCAGATTTGTTTTTATTAACATTCAATGAGACTGCCAAAAATAAAAACAAAAGGGGTAAAAACAGATACTGATATTTATTTGTCCAATGATATTTGTTTGCTAATGATATTTATTTCTCTGAGAGAGAGAGAGAGAGAGAGAGAGAGAGAGAGAGAGAGAGAGAGTTGGAAAGTAAGAATGAAAGAGGTGGAAAGAAAACAACTTTAAATGTGTTCTCCAACCCCCCCCCCCCGGGTCCCCCCCCCCGTCA
>NW_015165842.1:282457-285771 GCF_001447785.1 Gekko japonicus | reverse complement strand
TCAGTTGTCCCCCCCCCCCCCCCCGTGTCCCCACGCCAGTCAGCTTGGCTTAGAGAAGGGATTTAAAGAGACAAATGCCTTCTCCAAGCCGGCCGGGGGGGGGAGCTTTGAGAATGCATTTAAAGCTAAAGTTGCTTTCTTTCTCTGCTCCCCCCACCTCAAGCCTAGGGAGGGGAACACTGGCTGAGGAAGGGAAGACCAATCAGGGAGGCATGCCTCCCTTTCGTTTTCCCAGCCGCCCTGCTGGGAGCCACACAATATATGTGAAAGAGCCGCATACAGCTCCTGAGATGCAGTTTGGCCACCCCTGCCTTAATGGTAAAGGTTCCCTTGCTCGAAAGCCAGTTGAATCTGACTCTAGGGTTGTGGTGCTCATCTCCGTTTCAAAGCCGAAGAGCCAGTGCTGTCCGAAGACATTTCCATGGTCATGTGGCCGGCATGACTAAACACCAAGGCACACGGAACGCTGTTACCTTCCCACTGAAGTGGTACCTATTTATCTACTTGCAATTTCTTGCTTTCGAACTGCTAGGTTGGCAGGAGCTGGAACTAGAGACGGGAGCTCACTCCGCCATGCGGCAACTCGGGTTTCGAACTGCTGAACTACCGACCTTCCACAGCCTGCAGTTCAGCTTCTTACCCACTTGAGCCACCGCAGCTCCATAGGCAAAGCTGCCTGCCTCGGGCAAAGGTTATAGGTATAGGTATGCTGGTCCCAAAGGGGAAAAACCCCAAACCAAAGCCATGTTATTGTAAAGAATGTGACCTAGAATAGTGGGCAACCTTTCAAGATGTCCACAATTCTTCATCAGGCAGGATGTTTAAAGGTGGGGAGAGATTTTTCAGGCCCTTATCACAAATCCTGTTGTCTGCATCCTACTTAGAGACTCAGGGTCGGCCCCAGCTTATTTTGCACCCTAGGCGAGGATCCCTTCTGGCGCCCCCCCCCCGTGCGCCGCCCCCTCCCCCTGTGCATTGCCCCCCTCACTTGGGTGCTGCCGCCGGTGGCCAGAGGATTTCCGCACCGACTGATCCACTTTGCCCGGCTGCTGCCTCACCCATAAATGAAACCAGATTGACAATATTATAACATAACAGGTTCATTGAGGAGATAGATCCAGAGTAAATGAGGATCTTGTTATGCTTGCCTGTCCACATTCATGCCATATTCAGGGCCAGCTTTTTTCCCCCTTTCCTTTTTGAGATCCTTTCTCCAACGCTTGGGGTTTCGCTTCCAGTAATCCTGCCTGCAGCAGTACTAATTAGAAACTCCACGAGTCCCTGGTCTGAGTTTAGCCCCAGACTATACTCAAAAGTTTCATCACTTTTAAAATTTATTTATACATTCAATTTATATACCGCTCTAACCTTTTTGGCAGGTCTCTGAGCAGTTTACATACATATTCCAAATTCCCTAACTAGGGCCACATTGTTGATGGGTGGTGTCTGCCTACCAGCACCCAGGGCTTGTTGTTTTTCTGGCTTCCTCTAGCAGCTTCGGGTATCAGCGTCCTTCTGGTGCCCTTTTTTCTGGAGCCAGTCTTTTCCGGGTAGCTTCCTCCGGCAGGCCTCGTCCTGGCGCGTAGCTTCGTGTTGGCTGCGGCTCCGGCTAATATCCTTGGTGGCTCCGCCACGCCGCATGTCACCACGCTCTCCAGCCTCCACCCCTCCGGGCTCCGCCTCCGACGTTGCTCCACTGGGTCTCCACTGGGTCGCCAGGAACTGCTCCACCGCCATTGCCGCTACCGATGCCTCTACCTCACAAGGAGGAGGGTGCCCCTCGCCACCTAGGGGCAGGTACCCAGTTTAGCTACTTGCAGTGGGCGGGAGCTGGGACTAGGGCCAGGAGCTCACCCTGGCCGCGGTGGGTCTCGTTGATGTTACTTGCAGGCGCTCTTACTGCCTGCCCCACCGCTCCCTTATTTCCCGTGGCACTTTTAGCACCTCATTACTCTGGGGCTCAGCTCTGTTGCAAGGTTATGAACAGGATTCCGTATCTGGCACTGACCGTGCTGGTGGAAGTCAGCCCTAGGGCTGCCAACCTCCAGGTGGTGGCTGGAGATCTCCCACTATTACAACTGACCACCAAGTGACAGAGATCAGTTCACCTGGAGAAAATGGCTGCTTTGGAAGTCCCTCCCCTCCCTAAATCCAGCCGTCTTCAGGCTCCCCCCCCCAAAAAAAAATCTTCAGGTATTTCCGAGCCCAGAGATGGCAACCCTGGTCAACCCTGTCATCAGCCACAATGGAAACAAGGAAGTGAACGATGGAGGCAGGCTAAGGCAGTGGTGTTCAGCGCCCCCCAGAACAGCACTGAAGACGTAAGGTAGTGTGTCACTGGCCAATTCCTCATGGTGTCTTTTTAAATCCCTGGGAAAAGAAATAGAGCTTTATTTGTTTCAGCAGGCAGCATTCCAGATTTGTAATCTGAATAGTGGTATTGCAAATTCTGGTGTGGTTTTCTTACCTCACAGTCACTTCAAGATGTCTCAGATAGGTAGACAGGCATATAGATAAGGACTGCCAACTTCCAGGTGAGGCCTGAAGATCTCCTGCTATTACAGGATCTCCAGATGACCAAGATAAGTTCCCCAGGAGAAAATGGCTGCTTTGGAGGTGTGGACTCTATGGCATTATACCCTGCTGAGCTCCCTCCCACAAAATCTCCAGGTACAACCCAACCCTGAGCTGGCAACCCGAAATAGATAGATATTCAACAGCAGTTCCTTATATGGAAGGACACTGAGAGAAAACATTTAACAGAATTTCAGGATTACCTAAAAGTAAGACATGTTATGTTACCTGCAGAAAGCTAAACAAAAAAAAACCCATTAGTGTTTGAGACTAGTGCTCCGGATCAGTGGTTGTCGGCCTATCCCACAGCCCACCAGTCTCTTTGCCAAAGTATCTTGGTCCAATCATGATTGAAACATAAGACCAACACGTATAAGTTTAAAAGCATTCTGTTATGCTTTATTATTTATGGTAACTTTTAAGGACATAAAAATTGCAGTAGTATCATTGGGAGTAAATAGTATTGCCACAGCTTGCAAACAAACAAAAATAATGGTTCCATTAGAAGTTGAAAATTGTAACAGTTGAGTATAACTTTTCATTACACTGTTGAGCAGGGGTCGTTTCGTAGAAAAAGAGCTAGGGGAAACTCATTAGCATAACTCATTAGCATATGCCACACCCCCTGGCATCACCAGAAGTGTGTCATAAGGCCACACACCCTGACATCACCGGAAGTGTGTCATAAGGCCACACACCCTGCCCCCAACGGTCCCGGCCGCCACCGCCGGCCTTGCAGC
>NW_015165842.1:267015-282138 GCF_001447785.1 Gekko japonicus | reverse complement strand
GGAACACAGTTCCCCCGGGTGAGGTGCAGGGGGCGGGGCACATGATGAAGCCCCACCCCCTGCTTCCGGCCGCCCTGCTTCCAGCCCTCATTCCGCCAGGAGGAGGCAGGAGAAGAGGGAGGGTAAGTTGCTTCCTCCCCGCCTCTCCCCACCCCTGCCTGCCTGGGGCCAGGGAGGGCCTTGGCGGGGCTTCCTCGCACTCCCGCCGGCCTTGCAGGTCCACCGCCGGGCCCCTGATGTCAGGGGGTGTGGCATATGCTAATGAGTTATGCTAATGAGTTCCCCTAGCTCTTTTTGTACGAAATGACCCCTGCTGACCTGGATAGCCCAGACTACCCCAATCTTGTCAGATTTCGGAAGCTAAACAGGTTCAACCCTGGTCAGTATTTGGATGGGTTGCTACGCAGAGGCAGGCATCTCTGAACCACCTCACATGTCTCTTGCTGTGAAAACCCTATAGGATCACCATAAATCAGCTGCAGCTTGATAGCAGAATTTTTTTTTTTAACAAAAGTAACTGTAAAGCATACAGATTTTTTTTTTCTCATCAACTTCCTTTATTCACAGGTTCCTCCAAATACTGCACAAGTCTCTCAACAAATCGTGTAAACATACAATTACATAAGAATCAAAAACACAAAGAAGCAATAGACAACCCTGGAGGGCAGGGGAAAGGAGGCAGGGAGAGAGAGAAGAGGAATAATCTCTATCCCCAAACGGGATTTGCTTTTTTATTTACTTGTAAACCCAAATGTTCGAAAGCATAAAATCATTAAAATATATACATGTTCTTTATTTCAGTTTGTAAAGGTTGAGGAACAAACTGTGGCCTTTTATTCTTGTGCCAATGGACAAAATAACTCGCTGTGCATCCTTGTACAGTCATTTAAGTATTACTTTTCAATTATATATATATAAAAAATCAGGAAATAGTATTCATCACAGGCTGTTCCCCAGCTAATTCTCACCAAAAAACTGAGTACAAGATTGAAATCAAGTTAAAACCAAAACACACTCATGTAGTGAAAGTATTCATATCACATGGGGGGAAAATAATCAAGCAATGAATATGCATTCCAAATGTAAAGATACTGATGAACTGGCTGACTCCAGGGGCCTTCTGAAAGTGCTTCCGGAATGACACAAATCCCTGAAGAGCATCTTAACATTTTTCATTCATTCGTTCGTTCATTCAATGCTTTAAAGTGCAGAATCTGATTAGAGGTGTCCATGAGAGCTTCGTAAAGCATACAGATAATAAACATTTGCACTCGTATTATACAGATTGAGGAAGAGTGGATTCCTTACTTGTTATGTGTCCCACCCATACCACTTCTGTGTCCCACCGGTGGTACACGTCCCACGGGCTGAGAGCCTCTGCTCAATCCCAAGCAATCACATTGATAGAGGAAGACTCTGAAGACTCAGTAATGCTGGTTGCCTTGCAATGCCCCCAAAGGCCACCAAGATTTCATACTGCAAGCCTTGTCCACAAGTTACAGTGAACACACGCTGCCTGTACACTGTACATACCTGATTCTCCCCAATACATGTGTTCAGACACTCCCATGCCACACCCAACATGCATACAGCTGAAAGTATGATGCAACCCCACATCTATCCGAGCACTGGTCCCCAGCTTCAGCTGCACACAGAACACATATTGGCACCAAAAGGTCGCTTGATCCTGAAATCCCGGAGAAGATGAATCAGAAACAAAAAAACCCATGCAAACTGTACCTGCTCATTGTGCCAAAATGTGTCTTTTGAAAAGCAGAGTTCGAATCAGAATATGGTTTTCTTTCGACAAAGCATGACAGGGCCTTTTTTTTTCTTTTCTCCTCTCCTCTCGTCCCTTGGGCTTCATCTAAACCTCACAAGTCAGTCAGTAGCCTCCTTAACTACCATCAGCCCTTGACTGCCAGGCAGTTTTGAACTACAGAGCTGCAATCTCAAGCGTGCAGATTTGGAAGGAAATTTACTCGCAGTTTGTGGGACTTGCTTTTAAGGAAACGTGTTTTGGAACAGGTTGCGAACCAGCCCCTGAGCAATGGAGATTAAAAGAAGTCACCCAGACTAGAGGTTAGCCACAGAGGGGGATAAATCTACCTAGCAAGGGGGTTGCCAATCTAGAGGTGGGGGGTGGAGATCTGGAATTACACTTGATCTCCAGACTACATATATCCCTTGTTTGTTTATTTAAAGTGCTGATTCCACTTCTCCTGGAGAAAATGGCTGCTTTGGAAGGCGGATAGCATGGCATTGTACCCTACCAAAGTCCCTCCCCTTCCTAAACCTCACTCATTCAGGCTCCACCCTCAAGTATCCAGGTATTTCCAAACCTGGATCTGGCAACTCTACCTGAGTGAATAGTTTCCCCCCCCCTCAATGAAATTAAAAGCAGTTGAGTATTTAATCCCCTAGGGTTGCCAGCTCCTGGTTGGGAAATACCCGGAGATTTTGGGGGTGGAGCCTGAGGAAGGCGGGGTTTGGGGAGGGGAGGGACTTCAGTGGGGTATAATGCCATAGAGCCCACCTTCCAAAGCAGCCATTTTCTACAGAGGAGCTAATCTTTATTGCCTGGAGATCAGTTGAAATCCCAGGAGATCTCAAGCTACCACCTGGAGGTTGTGCATATTAACAACACAGTCAAACACTGTAGCACTGTACCCAAAAATACTTGGGACACTTGATTCTGAACATTCTTATATTAACAGTGCAGTACTCCAAATAACCATTCAGATCCATTCCAAAGACACCGATGTAAGGAGTCCAATACAGTTCAACAAATTCCTAACAGTGGATAAATGTCCATAGAACTAAGAGGAGTAACGGTTGATAGATGTCCACAAAACACAGTTGCTGAGAGGTGTGGCGACGGACCGCCCAGGTTCCCATCCGTTTCCTTTCAGGACTTCGTTAGGCCACCTCCAGTGATGGAGCACCAAGCTCTACATATTTCTCTTGACTGTATACAGCAGTCCAGAGGTCATTTTGGGGGGGATCGCGGGGGATCGCAGTTCTCCCAGGTGAGGTATGGGGGGCGGGGCACATGACGAAGCCCCGCCCCCTGCTTCCGGCTGCCCCGCTTCCGGCCCTCATTCAGCCAGGAGGAGGCAGGAGAAGAGGGAGGGTAAGTTGCTTCCTCCCTGCCTCTCCCCACCCCTGCCTGCCTGGGACCAGGGAGGGCCTTCGCGGGGCTTCCTTGCACTCCCGCCGGCCTTGCAGGTCCACCGCCGGGCCCCTCATGGGGCTCGGCGGTGGAGCTGCAAGGCCGGCGGCGGCGGCTGGGACCATTGGGGGCGGCGTGTGTGGCCTTATGACACACTTCCGGTGATGCCAGGGGGTGTGGCCTTATGACACACTTCCGGTGATGTCAGGGGGTGTGGCGTATGCTAATGAGTTATGCTAATGAGTCCCCCTAGCTCTTTTTCTACGAAATGACCCCTGGAGCAGTCTATCTCTATTCCAACCAGCTTGAATAATAGAGGCTCTAAACTTTCAGAAAACCAAACACCCTACCCTACTTCCATTTATTTATTTTAGACCACCTGGAGGCTGGCGACCCTAAACAGTGTGTGTGTGTGCCTGTGTGTGCGTGTTAGAGAGGGAGAAAGAGGGAGTGTGTGTAAAACCTGTGTATAAATAAAAACATAAAACTGGGGGGGGGGGAAACCCTGCTACTGCAAACCATATTCAGAAACACAGCATCTATATAAAAATAATAAAAAGTTCCCATGCTTCTGTCAGAGGTTAAACATTCCACAGAATGCGCCAGCCCCATAAAAGTACCTTCCTGCAGTGCTTGGGCACCTTTCTTTCATGTGAATGACCAAGTGTGGACACACTTTTTTTGGCAATATTTACAACTAAACGCCACACTGTTGAATTTTTATCTATTACCCTGGCCTACATACCATAACTAGTGTGTCAGCATTTAGTTGGATCCCTGAGCACAGACTGGTTATGCAGGAAATACTGTGTATTTTTCCATGCAACATACCATAGTTTCAGGTTACTTTTTATTCCTCCATGTCCTATTCAACTCAAATGTGCAATAAATGCATTCAGTCAGAAAACCAGACAAGAGACCCAGACTAGGAATTGGTTTTACTTTTCACTTACTTAGCACTTCTCAGGAGGAAGCATTTCTGGGCTTGCTGGCACAGGTCTCCTTCAATCTCTCTTTCAACAGAGATAATGTTTCGATTCTGATAATTACCGGGGAAAGCCACATTCCTGGGAATAGATCCTTAGGAGCATAAACTGTACTGTGCTCCAAGCAAAGGGATCCGATATGTTCACACAAGGGCACACCACACACTGACACACAAATAAGTTGGGCACTGTTAGCACACTGCTAAGAAATACAGGTGAGTAGCCATGTTAGTCTGTACCAGTAGGACAGAATTCAAGATCAGTAGCAAGGAAGCATCTACGGTTCTGATGATCTGTTACTAGCACCTGATAATACATTACATATGTAAAAGTGTACATTAATGTGTGGTGTCCTATTTATGTGTAGCAAAAAAAAAGCAGTTGATAGTGTGGTAAGTGCAATTTGCAGGCTTGTTCACATGCAATCAATCCTCATCTCACCAGCCATGAAGACACCCTTCGGCTCTCTACTTCCTATCTCTGAGCAGCTGGCAGAGACAAAGAGAGATGAATCCTCCCACATATCTTCCTGTTTTCCTCTTGCTCCATGCTTCAGTGAGAAAAGAGTAACTCTGCAGAGGTCCCAGCTGGGGCAACACTTGTCAGGTTTGGCTTCCTTAGTTATTCGCAAACATATTAGTACAGCACAAGTGAAGGCTTAGAGGCATTCCTATAGGGCAAGATATTCCCTACCCCTGTCATCTTCAGCTCATGGGTTAAAAACCTTCAGGTGGGTTGCAGAGCCCTGGCTGCTGGGTTGTGAACCCCTGTAGTGCCACCATTTTTTGAGCTATGGTGTGGAAGAAACCGCTGTTAGAAGACTTCGCACTGCACACACACTGCAGGATGACAAGGTGAGGTAACTCAGCAGTGGAGAAGAGTCCACCATGGCTTTGAACACTGGCTTGTTCCTCACTATGGCCCTTTCTGTACTGATAGCTTGCTCCGGAGAATCCAAGGAGTCAAGCCTTAAGGGTTGACTTTGCAGTCGCGCACATTCCCTCTGCACTGGTTTCCCCCCCTCTGGTTTATTTATTTGTGATTCTGTATGCATTCTGCATCTACAAGCAAAACCTGCATTTATCTGAGCTAACTCCCTCCCTCCCTCTGTGATTCTGCAAAGGGAAGGAAGGGGAAAATCCAGACCCACACACGCAAGACTGACACATTTGGGAGCAGGGAATCCCCTAGTCCTTTATATTTACTGATTCCTTCTTATGCTGTCTCTGGCTTTTTAAAAGTTTGCCTGAGCGGAAGACATGTCCTCTTTTGTTTTTGGAGGAGGAGGGGAAGAAAACAGAACAGGGAGGGAGCGTCAACTTAAAGAGAGAGAGGTGGAAATAGGGGAGGGGTAGTGGGCAGCACTTAAATTCTGCAGAAACAATTCTACTTTAGAAAGGATTAGCCATTTGAAAGTGGATGAGAACAAAGAATCACTGCAAAAGGAGTTTTGGTAGCTGCGGGGCAACAGTGTGCTGGAAGCGGTCTGAATGCAGATTCCTGTAAAACAAATGCAAAAACAAGAGAAAGCCCCAAAACCAGGGGTCATTTTGTAGAAAAAGAGGTGCAGGAGCTCATTAGCATAACTTATTAGCATAACTTATTTGCATATGCCACACACCCTGACATCACCAGAAGTGTGTCAGAAGGCAACACCCACCGCTCAGGCTCCACTGGAGTGTTTTGTGCAGAATGGAAGAATAGGATACGCTCAGAGACTGAGGCAAAATACAGGTGCAGAAAGGGCCTGTCTCCTGGTGCTCAGCTCTAGATCTCTTGGTCTGCTTCCTAGCATCTTGGCCTCAACAGTAGTAAGGTCATAATTCTTGTTTTCCTTCCTTCTGCTATGTAACTGTGATGTCATGTGACTTCCTGTCCGATGGCTTGTAGCTCAGCAGCATCATGCTGCCATGTGGGGTTTAAAGATGGGCCCTGGGCCTGGAACGGTTCAAGACTACCGCCTTGCCCCATATCAGGTCCCCAAAGAGAGAGAGACCCCATAGACCCAGGTGCTTTGTTTTCAGTCTGCTCATGGCTCAGTCTGCTATTGTTTTTTCTGAAACTCAAATACAGAAAGGGCCTGTCTCCTGGTGCTCAGCTCTAGATCTCTTGGTCTGCTTCCTAGCATCTTGGCCTCAACAGTAGTAAGGTCATAATTCTTGTTTTCCTTCCTTCTGCTATGTAACTGTGATGTCATGTGACTTCCTGTCCGATGGCTTGTGTAGCTCAGCAGCATCATGCTGCCATGTGGGGTTTAAAGATGGGCCCTGGGTTTGGAACAGGTCCCCAAAGAGAGAGAGATCCCATAGTCCCAGGTGCTTTGTTTTCAGTCAGCTCACAGCTCAGTCTGCTATTGTTTTTTCCAAAACTCAAATAGATTTTCCCCCACATGTGTCCACCTATCTGCCCCTGCCCCTCAGTTGGATGGGATCACACACTCTCCAAATTCACTTAGGTCCTTCAACAAGAAAGCTTATTGGGTGACCATCTACTGACAATTAGCTTCCATGTAGAAACTCTCCTCAGCCATTAACCGACATTAACATCCTTTCAGCAACCTTCCCATCCTGTATCACTTCAGGCCATCCCACAGAGATTGACCAATTTACAGTGATCAGACAGCAATCTCCCAGTATTACACCCAAAGAGATGGGTAATAGAATCTCAGCAGCCATTTTAAAAGTAGCTTCAAGTGAAGCAGTTGGAAGCAGAGGAGAGGAATTTCTTCCCCCTTTCCGTGCTCACACTTTCTCTGCTCAAATATTCCCTTCCAAAGCGGTTTCAAGATATATTTTGACCATCTCCTGACAATTAGCTTCCATGTAGAAACTCTCCTCAGCCATTAACCGACATTAACATCCTTTCAGCAACCTTCCCATCCTGTATCACTTCAGGCCATCCCACAGAGATTGACCAATTTACAGTGATCAGACAGCAATCTCCCAGTATTACACCCAAAGAGATGGGTAATAGAATCTCAGCAGCCATTTTAAAAGTAGCTTCAAGTGGAGCAGTTGGAAGCAGAGGAATTTCTTCACCCTTTCCGGCTCACACTTTCTCTGTTCCAATATTCCCTCCCAAAGCGGTTTTAAGATGTATTGTTTCTCAAACGGATCATCATCAAAGGAAATGATCACAAAGGAAGACACTTTCTAGTGAAAATTGGGCATCAATAAATTCTGAGAAAGAGAAGGATCAACTTTCTGCAGTTTCTGCTATTGATAGACTGCTACTGATAAGATCTCTATAGCCCGGCTGCAGCCCAATTATTGACAGTCTAGGATTACTGACTATGTAATTGCTACTATGCCCCTCTTTTGTTTTAACTGTTTTTATTGCTTAATGTTTATTGTAGTTGTTTACTGTTTATAAATTATCGTTGTAACCCGCCCTGAGCCCATTTGCAGGAAAGGCAGGATATTAAATAAATAAGTCTCCAGTGAAAAGCAGGTATTATTTTGTGACTTTAAACAAGGAGATTTTAAAAAAAACAGCAAATCTCCTGTTGGTTCAAATATCTACTTCACAAGGGTGTTGTGAAGCTCAGCTGCTTGGAAGAAGAGGTAGGATAAGAATGCGTATACAGAGAGGTAGATGTAACAGTCGTGTTGCCACCTCCGTGTTGGGAAATACTTGGGAGATTTTGGGGGGTGGAGCCTGAGGAGGGCAGGGTTTGGGGCGGGGACTTCAATGGGGTATGACAGGGCTGTCAAGTGGGAGCGGGGGACGGGGAAACCCCCACTTTGGAGGCCCGATTTCCACCGCTGCGGAATCGGGCCCCAGGGGGGACTCCGCCCCCCGAAGCGCAGCGTGGCTGCGTCACTGGAGGTGACGCAACCATGTCGCTCACATTGGGGGCATGGCCCTGATTGTCGGAGGGAAAACCCCTCCGACGATTGGGGCCATGCCCCCAACGTGAGCAACGTAGTGTGTCACTTCCTGTGACATGCTTGCGGCGTGCACGCGAACCATCGCCAGAGAGCTCCCGGAGCCCAGCGAGGCTCCCCCGCAGCCAAAGTAAGTAGACTTGGCAACCCTATGGAGCACTTTATTTTTACCTGTGTTATTTAATGGTTTTCTTGCTTTTATTATGTTTTACGTGCACTCTGCCTCTTGTAAGCCGCCCTGAGCTCGCTCGCTGGGAGGGCGGGGTAAAAATGTCATAAATAAATAAATAAATAAATAAATATGCCTGCCACTCCTGATTTTCTCAGTGTTTGAATTGAGGCAATTTAAGTCTGCGGCAAACCAGCATCCAAACAACCCCGGGGCCACAGTGGGCTGAAACCAGGCTGACCACTGAAGGCAGGTAGCGTAATGCTCAGAGGGAAAACTCTATGGTTTTCCCTCTGACGATCTGGGCCACGCCCTTAGCGTGAGCGACGTAGCACGTCACTTCCTGTGACGTGCTGGCGGTGCGTGCGCCGTCGAGGAGCTCCCGGAGCCCGGTGAGGCACCCCCGCTGCCAAGGTAAGAAGACTTGGCAACCCTAGGGTATGAGGCCATGGAGTCCGCCTTCCATAGTGGCGATTTTCTCCAGGGGAACTGACCTCTGTTGCCGGGAGATCAGTTGTAATCCCAGGAGATCTCCAGCCACCATCTGAAGCACGGAAAGAATGTTTCATTGGAGTGGGAAGAATGTTTGAGTGTTAATGCACAGATTAGAATTGTTGACGTGTAAATTAATGTTATTTACGCAGCACACCGTGAAAAAGCTGTTATGTGAAACGGGAGTCTATGCAAATTTCGTGGTGTGTATGCGTACATCTTTATGACGTTGAAGAAACACTAAGTCACTGCAAAACTGCAGTCTAAATATATTTTCATAATACTACATCACGGATGTTTTTATCACTGTTACCATCTGGAGCCTGGCAACACTACGCAACAGCCATAGGAGTTCTGTTACAGGCCCTGGTGGAATTAGGGGGTCTCTCTGTCTCTCTCTCTGTCTCTCTCTCTCTCAGCAGGAGCAGCCAAGAAGACACCCAGCTCTGGAAGCAAGTTGTACTGCTAGCTGCTTCCCATAACCCAGTGAGGCAGCTTTTCCTTTGTTGAACTGCATGGCTAAATAAAGAGGAAGCCGCAAACTTCCCATCATTCAAGGAAACAGCAACAGACCACCTCTAAGATGTTAAAAAAGATGGCTTCTGTAACTGGTTGCTTCAAAGTGGCCCTTTGGGTCCCAATGAACCATTAAATGGGGTGAATCATGGGTGGTGGGAAGTGCTGTCAAATTGCAGCTGACTTATGGCAACCCTGTAGGGTTTCCATGGCAACAGATGGTCAGAGGAGGCTGGCCATTGCCTACCTCTTTGTCATGACCCTGAACTTCCTTGGTGGTTTCCAATCCAAATACTAGCCAGGGCCGGCCCCGCTTACCTTCTGAGATCTGGCTAGCCTGAGGCCTGGATTAGTTGAAGTGTTTGAATAACTCAGTCTTCTCTCTTCCCACCACTCCCAATTGCTAGGAAGGGTAGTCAGATGTATCAGTCAAAGAAAATAGCCTCGCAAGCTCTAGCATAGGGCTGTTCTGCCAAGGGTGAGCCCCTCCTTTTGAGCAGCACAAGGGTGGTGTGGGGTGAGCCTACCATCCAAGTTTCTTCGCCTTTCCCTGGTTGTAGAGATCCTCACTGAGGAGAAAAGTGACGTTTAAGTGGGTCGCCATAACTCAGCGGTGACTTGACAGCACTTTTCCACCAACAACTATCTACAGGGGGGGAAATCGCCCCACAGGGACCCAAGCGTACCTCAGAAAATAGTGCTTTCCCCAGCTCCAGATGCATGAAATGACTGATTCATGTCGCTTCTTGGTAACATGGGCTCTGGGGAGCTACATGACAGCATTGGAAGAAAGCTGCATTAGAAAACAATCTTCACTGTGATTGTGTGACTAATATCATGGTAATTTGCACTGCAGAGCTGGTCCTCCTGTAGAAAGTTTTCCTTCTTGCAACATCTCTCTTTTTTTAGTTGGCTTTATACCTTGTCTGTCTGTCTGCTAATTATTACGGCTCTGGCATAGATAGAATTTCCCAAACCTAAAACTGGAAGAACTGGGAGTTCATGACTGGCTGGAGGAAACAGCAGTCGCCTGGCCTTCTTGTATCATCACAGTGACTGGTTGAAAGATAGGTCAGTCAGACACAAGGTTAGATGCTGAGGTCAACTACGGCAGGAGAAGGCATGGAAAGTATGAACGTGTCTTATACTGAATCAGACCGCATGGAGCTACCTGATACAGAATCAGAGCATCAGTCCAACAGGGTCAGAGCTGTTTATTCAAACTGCACCTCCAAAGCCTCAGGTCGAAGTCTTTCATATCACCTACCAACTGATCCTTTTAACTGGAGGTGTCAGGGATTGAACCTGTGACCTTCTGTGTGTCACAAGTGCTCTACCACTGAGGCATGTCCCCTACCCACTGGTTCATCTAGTATAGTATTGACTACTAGCAATACCTCTCCAAGAACTTAGGCAGGTGGATTTTTCATTGGTTTTGCTATACTGGCCCCGGTCACACGAGAGGATTAGGGCCAGGAGAGGGACGGGACGGGGGCGGAGCAAACGGGCGCGATCCCACCGCAACATCTGGGAAGCGTACCGTGTCCGTCCCCGATCCGGCCCTTCCAGCGATAATCCGCTCCAAAAAAGACAAAGTGTTATTAATGGGAAAAACCAGGGATTTGATGCCTTCTCCATATGCAGCATCTGCTGTATCTCTGAGACCATAACACCTCCCAGATATAAAGCGACCATATACTGAATCATTGGTCCATCTAATTTGTTTTCACTGGCAGAAACTCTCCAAGATCTCAGGCTGAAGTTCCTTTTTCAGCACTTGCTACCATAGATGAGATCCTATTTGTAACAGGAAATGTCGGAGACTGAACTTGGAAAAACATTAACCCTTTTCAGTCATTATGATTTTGGTGCTCCTACCCCGCATGCTGGGAAAGCGCTTTATATGCAATCCCGTTTACACACGCGGTGAACATTTTATGTCCATGTGATCAAAAATCCTGAAACCAGAAAAAGTCGGGCTTTGGACTGTGTGTAAATAAAAATAAACTCATTGCCTTGTTCACACAAAATGGCAACTGCACATTTGGAAAGGACCATATGTGGTACACGCTTCCAAGTATGCGAGGTAGGATCACCAAAATTGTAATGACTCAAAATGGCTTCTGTGTGCAAAACGTGTACTCCCCTATTGTGCTATGGTCCCCTTGTGACCCGTGTGTTTATTTCCAGCACTGATGACAAATATAACTATATTTCCTTGTTGCTTCATGAGGTTGACTTCATCTGCTGAGGTGAGGTGGTTAAAGTCAAACCAGGAAAGCCCGTGACCTCTTTGAAGGGAATTTTCTGATTGTCAGAGCCTCTAAAGGTTTTGACCATGATTCAAGGCTGATCATACTTAAAGCAGCATCTTCTTAAAATTTTCTTCATTCTATTTTTGTACCCTTAATGCGGTGCCAGAAATTTTCTTCATTCAGCTGTGCATATTTTACAAATGAGAAATGCAGTTTCAAAATGTGCTCTGATTGTAAGTCTGCTGATTACCATGGCCTGGTTCCAAGATAACCTGCTGGGGGTTTGTTCCTGTGGAAACACAACACGAGCAGAATTAGAGGGAAAGAAAATGGCAATGAAGGAGGGAAGCTCAGGGCATGACTCTTGAGGCAAAGAGCAGAAGAAATAGTCACACCTCCCAAAAACAACGCTCAAGGGTGGCTCGCATGTAGGGTTGCCAGTCTCCAGGTGGGGCTTGGAGATCTCCCGCTTTTACAACTGATCTCCAGCTGACAGAGATCAGCTCCCCTGGAGAAAATGGCTGCTTTGAAGGGTGGACTCTATGACTTTGTACCATGCTGAGGCCCTTCCCCTCCCCAAACCCCGCCCTCTCCTGGCTCCACCTCCAAAGTCTCCAGGTATTTTCCAACCCAGATGTGGCAACACTACTCGCATGAGGCATCTCCCCCTCTCTTCACAAGCAAAGGGGCCTCAATTTGAGCAGCAGCATATGGAATACAGTCAGTCAGTCAGTCAGTCAGTCAGTCCCTTTACTGGCATAGGTTATAAGCATAAACAACAGAAAAGGCAGTTTTTAACATACAGAAAAAGGAATCGAGACCAATTTGCCTTGCCTCTTAAATATTCTCCTTCGTCGGTTCCATCAAAAATATTACAAATAGCAGTATGTTTTTTGACCATGGTGGATCCTTGGAAAAGGTATTTGAGATTCATTGACTGTCTCACATTCCAGCCCTTAAGATACTGTCCTGGAATACTGTGGGCTGGCAAAAAGAAAGGCTGGTGATGTTGCTTTTTTTGGATATCCTTAAATGCTATGACATTATTCTGCTTCAAGAAACTTGTTCAATTTTGGCTTCTAAAGCAGGGCATAGGGGCCATTGTAGAGCAGGTTTGTGCTGCTTGATATCTATTCAGACAAAGACTGAGCCTACCATTTTGTCCTCTTGCTCTCCACTGGCCCAAACAGTCCTTTTTAAATTGCCCTATTTAAGCCTCCTTGTGACTAACGTACAGGGGTCATTTCGTAGAAAAAGAGCTAGGGGAACTTATTAGCATAACTCATTAGCATATGCCACACCCCCTGACATCAGGGGCCCGGCGGTGGACCTGCAAGGCCAGCGGGAGTACAAGGAAGCCCCGCGAAGGCCCTCCCTGGCCCCAGGCAGGCAGGGGTGGGGAGAGGCGGGGAGGAAGCAACTTACCCTCCCTCTTCTCCTGCCTCCTCCTGGCTGAATGAGGGCCGGAAGCGGGGCGGCCGGAAGCAGGGGGAGGGGCTTCATCATGTGCCCCGCCCCCCGTACCTCACCTGGGGGAACTGCGTTCCCCCGCGTTTCCCCCCGAAATGACCTCTGCTAACGTATATTTACCCCCTTGTTTTAATAGAGATGATGTTAAATAGCGGGTTTAACACGGCAGAGGCGAAGGCATCGTGATTTCAGCAAGCAGCAGTTTATTGCATCTCAACGGGAATGCTTTACATGGGGCAACTGCCCTAACTATATACACCATGGCCCCATGCAATTGGTGAGTTCAAATGGCCTCCGGGCTACAGATTGGCTGGCTGTCCTCAGGGGCCAATCCGCAGGCAGGTTTCAGGATCCTGTCTGCCTTTTGTCTGTCTTTGTTCTGGGGCTTCAAGCTCCAACTAGATGGACTGCCTGGACAAGCCCAGACATGCCACTCCACGCTCCCTCTAGATGGTCTGCCAGACAAGTCCAGGCATGCCTCCAGCAGCAGTTAAGCTGGAGTAGAAGATTTCTCATGTCCAGACATAACAGCTAATCTCTTAGCTCAATGGAACTGTTTAAATGCATATATTGAGGATCTTGAGCAGGAAGACCTTTCAGCAGAATCCTTGATCGCTGAAGATTTTAATGGTAGGATTGGGAAGGATAACCAACTTTTGTGTAAGGTTATGGGCTTCAACCCTAACAACTCCCTTCCTGATTTTCGTCTTTCTGTAAGGAATTCCAGAGACCCCCATATTAATGCTGTAGGGGTCTCTTTGGCTAATTTTTGTATACCATCTAATAGATTTATTTTAAATGGGTCTCTGCCTCAAGGTACGCCTGGTGGATTTATACCCCACCCTTCACTACCTGAAGGAATCTCAAAGCAGTTTACAATCTCCTTTCCCTTCCACTCCCCACAACGGACACCCTGTGGAGGCAGGTGGAATTGAGAGAGCTCTCTCAAGAACTGCCCTTGAGAGAACAGCTCTGAAAGTACTTGTAACTAACCAAAGGTCACACTAGCAGCTGCATGTGGAGGAGTGGGGAACCAAACCCGATTCTCCCAGATTAGAGTCCCCACTCTTAACCACTACACCAAACTGGCTCTCCTATTCCATCTAGGTGTATCAATAACCAAAGGAAGAGAAATGTACTGAATCCGAAACCCACGGGCTTATTCTTAGAGCAAAATTAATTGCTGAACCAGGAGTGGAATGTGGATTTGTATTAAACACATATTGCCAAGCCAGACCAAATTGCTTTCTTTCTCCAAAGCAAAAACCTGAAAAGAAATAAAGCAACATTTCATAGAACTGAGGCCACCATTGTTCAACATAATTCAGCTGGATGAAGGATTATTAATGGATATAAACAATTTTAAGGATGCATTAATGAGTGATAACACAGTCTTCCTAGGCATGTTAAGATGTTTTAATGTCCGGTGATAGGACTTGATTGCATTTACTGAGGCCTAATGAAATGGAGTCAAGCTTCCTGATGAAAAAGGTGGCAGAGCAGTTTTTAAACTGAATATTGGGGAAAAGCCGACAGGAGATGAAAAGTCTCTAGTTCGGGTTGGCTCATCTCAAAGAGATGAAGGGGTACCTGTTGCTTTTCTACAGGGAGGTGGATTGAAATTGTCCACTGAGACCATGGCTAGTGACATGGACTGCCTGACAAGGTCTCGAGATAGCAAGAGGCAGGTTGCAGGCTTAACTTGTATGGGAAATTATAGCTGTTTCTATACAAATGCTAGAAGTGTACGAGGTAAAATCGGGGAGTTGGGAGTGCTTGGTGTTGGAGGGAAAAATAGACATTGTGGGTATTTCAGAAACTTGGTGGGATGAGGAAAATCAGTGGGATACAGTGATTCCAGGTTATATATTATATCGGAAGGATAGGGGGGGAAGGGTTGGAGGTGGGGTGGCTCTGTATGTCAGAGAGGGTATAAAGTCCAGAAAGATTGAGAGGCTAAGAGAATTGGATTCGCTTCTGGAAATTCTATGGGTTGAAATAGGGGGGCCAAAAGGAAACTTAACACTGGGAGTTTTGGGGAAGGGTTGGAGGTGGGGTGGCTCTGTATGTCAGAGAGGGTATAAAGTCCAGAAAGATTGAGAGGCTAAGAGAATTGGATTCGCTTCTGGAAATTCTATGGGTTGAAATAGGGGGGCCAAAAGGAAACTTAACACTG
>NW_015165842.1:265754-265911 GCF_001447785.1 Gekko japonicus | reverse complement strand
GTTCTTGGTCCACTGCTTTTTAACTTGTTCATTCAGGGATCAGTACTTGGTCCACTGCTTTTTAACTTGTTCATTAATGATTTGGAGTTGGGAGTAAGCAGTGAAGTGGCTAAATTTGCGGATGATACGAAGTTGTTCAGGGTGGTGAAAACCAGTG
>NW_015165842.1:265448-265631 GCF_001447785.1 Gekko japonicus | reverse complement strand
CATTGATGGGGTCTGAACTGGCAGAGACTGATCAAGAGAGAGATCTTGGAGTTGTAGTAGATAACTCACTGAAAATGTCGAGACAGTGTGTGACTGCGATAAAGAAGGCCAATGCTATGCTGGGGATTATTAGGAAGGGTATTGAAAACAGATCAGCCAATATCATAATGCCCCTATAAATCA
>NW_015165842.1:264892-265395 GCF_001447785.1 Gekko japonicus | reverse complement strand
CAATATCATAATGCCCCTATATAAATCAATGGTGTGACCTCATTTGGAATACTGTGTGCAGTTCTGGTCACCACACCTTAAAAAGGATATTATAGCTTTGGAAAAAGTGCAGAAAAGGGCAACTAGAATGATAAAAGAGTTGGAACACTTTCCCTATGAGGAAAGGTTAAAGCGCTTAGGCCTCTTTAGCTTGGAGAAACGATGACTGAGGGGGGACATGATTGAGGTTTATAAGATAATGCATGGGATGGAGCAGGTTGAGAAAGAGGTACTTTTCTCCCTTTCTCACAATACAAGAACTTGTGGGCACTCAATGAAATTGCTGAGCGGTTGGGTTAGAACGGATAAAAGGAAGTACTTCTTCACCCAAAGAGTGATTAACACATGGAATTCACTGCCACAGGAGGTGGTGGCGGCTACAAGCATGGACGGCTTCAAAAGGGAATTAGATAAGCATATGGAGCAGAGGTCCATCAGTGGCTATTAGCCACAAGGTATAGATA
>NW_015165842.1:207675-264881 GCF_001447785.1 Gekko japonicus | reverse complement strand
GGTCAACCGTGGGAGGGCTTTTGGTGTCCTGGCCCCACTGGTGGACCTCCTGATGGCACTGGTATTTCTGGCCACTGTGTGATACAGAATGTTGGACTGGATGGGCCTTTGGCCTGATCCAACATTGGCGTCTCTTATGTTCTTATTCTACTTCCATTGCTAGACTGTGGAATCTCCCTCGTTGAAGAATGAAGACTCATTTGTTTGTTGGAAGCTGCTCTTAGATCCCCCACTGTGGAGAAAAGTGGGATATAAATTTCTAAACAAATCAGATATTAAAATGACAGCATTCAAAGACTGGGAGAATAATTTGATTCACCATCAACACACTCTGCATTTTGTGCATTTCATTTGTCTTTTATCCCCCCCCCCCCCCCCAGTTAGCAGTCTTTTTTCTTCCTCTCCAATGCTTCCATAAAGGGAATGAGTTGGCATTTTGATCACCTTCCCTCAGCAACTTCCAACAAAAAGCCAGTCCTGAGAGCCAGGAGATACTCCAGAATGATGGGCCATGCAGCATGAAGGGCAAGTCAGTTGAAATCTGACATGACTTTTTGCTCCATTTCCAGAGGTGGTTCTGCTTGCCAAGGAGTGAGTAGAGGCCATTTTGGCCAATTCCTCCTTCTTGATTTAGCCCCTCATGCCAAATGACGTGTTGATCCAGCAGGGTCTGTCCACAGCAGCTTTGAGATGATGTTAGTAAAAATTGCTTTTGTGTGTGTGCGTGTGTGCATGCGTTAGGTGCCATAAGGTCACTTCTAACTTATGATGGCATTATGAATGAATGACCTCCAAAACATCCTATTGTTAACAGCCATGCTCACGTCTTGCATACTGAGGGCTTTTGTGGCTTCCTTGATTGAGTCAATCCATCTCATGTTGGGTCTTCCTCTTTTCTTTTTTTTTACTGCCTTTAACTTTTTCTAGTTTGGTGTAGTGGTTAAGTGCACGGACTCTAATCTGGGAGAACAGGGTTTGATTCCCCACTCCTCCACTTGCACCTGCTGATGTGACCTTGGGTCAGTCACAAGCTCTGGCACAGCTGTCCTTGAAAAAGAGCAGTTTGTGTCAGAGTTCTCTCAGCCCCACCCACCTCACAGGGTGTCTGTTGTGGGGAGGGGAAGGGAAAGGAGTTTGTAAGCCGCTCTGAGACTCCAAGTGAAGGGCGGGGTATAAATCCAATCTCCTCTTCCTCTCCCTAATATTATTGCCTTTTCAAGTGAGCCTTGTCTTCTCATGACTTTAGTCATTTTATGACTTTAGTCATTTTAGCTTCTAGGGAGAACTCAGGCTTGATTATGTCTAGAACCCACCTATTGGTCTTTTTTGCCTTTGTCAGCTTGGTGTGTGGAACCTTGGATCCAATATATTAGCCAACCAAGGTCACCCTTCATGTTTCTGATGAAGTTCGCTCTGGTCCTCTAATGTTTATGCCGCAGTATTTACTTAGATATTAGTTTTTAAGTTACCACAAGAGTCCCTCTTCTGTTTGCTACAACAGACAAACATGGCTGCCTCTCTGAAATGTCTCTTATAAATAGGCTGTGAATAAGATGAATATAAATTTTTTAAAAGTATAAAATGTAACACACTGGAAAGACCAACCACCTGTTTAGATAAGTGATGGGTAATAACTGACAGGCTATAACGTTGCCCTTAGTAGACTATGGGATTTAGGGACTGCTAAAGATCAAACAGACTGTGAGATAACCATGTGGCAGAGGAACTGTTTTAAACTGTCCTATCGGCAGCACCATATCCTTTGCTCAGGAAACAGCAGTATCAGTTAACAAAACAAAGCCTCCCGGTCTAAGGATAGTTAGCCGTAGTTTTTAATTTAGTTGTATTCTGTTTTTCTCCCGAGTGGCACCAAAACTGCCTTACAACATAATTCTCCTCCCCTCTATTGCGTCCTTACAAGAACAACCCTGGGAGGAGGAGGACAGTTGGTTTTTATACCCCGCTCTTCACTACTCTAAGGCGTCTCAGAGTGCCTTACAATCGCCTTCCCTCCCTCTCCCCATAACAGACACCCTGTGAGGTAGGTGGGGCTGCGAGAGTTCTGAGAAAACTGTGACTGGCCCAAGGTCACTCAGCTGGCTTTATGTGGAGGAGGAGTGGGGAATCAAACCCAGTTCTCCAAATTAGAGTCCGCCAATCTGAACTTGTTGTGTCCACAGACCACCACTAGGGGTCGGTGTCTTCCGTCCCCAGCTTGGCTCCTACCACAATAGGGGCCAAGGATCCTAGGCCATCTTTAGTCCTCCAATTGCACCTTTAAACTCTCCAATAGGACCGTGGGTGTGTCTGGGGTGGGTGTATATAGTTGGCCCTCGCCGGCCAGTATTTGTCTTATGTGTGTGCTACAATAAATGTGACTTGTTCAGTATGTGATAGTCCGCCTCTCCATGCATAGAACCCAGTACTTTTCATTGACGATGAGGATGGGATCCCGCTGAGCGAGCTGGACAGCCAGACACCCATGGAAGACAACGCACAGCCGCTGCCACTCCTGACGATGAGCAACGAAGGCGAGCAAGCCACTTCCCCGCCTCAACTGCGCAGTACAATGGCAGTCGCTCCGGGAACAGGGCTGGTTCCCCCATTCCATCCAGCCTGTCCACATCAATGGGGAGCATGGGTCACCGGCCTCAAGTCCATCCAGATCTTCTACCAGGTCACAGATGAGGCCAGGAAGAAGGGCCTCCTCATTGGCTCATGTGGTCCCGTAATCGTAGATCTGGCTCAACACCTCCTGTCCCCGGTGACCCTGGAAGAGGCAACGTTCGAGCAGATCATGACAGAGCTGCAAAATCACTTCGTCCCGCGACCATCGGAGATGTCACGCCATGTGGCCTTTCACCTCAGGAACCAACAGGGCCAGGAGTCCGCCGCCGATTTCCTGGCAGAGCTTCGCCACTTCGCCTCCGAGTGTGAGTTCGGGACTCACTTAGACACAGCTCTCAGGGACCGCTTCATCTGCGGCCTCCGAGAGGAAAAGCTCTGGCGATGGATCATGGAGACGGAAAAATTTACTCTCTCTTCCACTTTCACAGGGTGTCTGGAGAGCCAGTTTGGTGTAGTGGTTAAGTGCGCGGACTCTAATATGACCCACCCTCCCCCATGCAACAAGGCTCAGGGCGGGGTACAACATTTGCCATATACAAATTTAAATATGAAATCTAGTTAAACCAATTAAAGCACAAACAATTCAGCAAGAACTTGCAGGTGACGTATAGGTATACAGCTTAACATCCTTTCCTGGTGGGAAGAAGAAGAAGAAGAGATTGGATTTATACCCCGCCCTTCACTTGGAGTCTCAGAGCGGCTTACAAACTCCTTTCCCTTCCCCTCCCCACAACAGACACCCTGTGAGGTGGGTGGGGCTGAGAGAACTCTGACACAAACTGCTCTTTTCCAAGGACAATTGTGCCAGAGCTTGTGACTGACCCAAGGTCACATCAGCAGGTGCAAGTGGAGGAGTGGGGAATCAAACCCGGTTCTCCCAGATTAGAGTCCGCACACTTAACCACTACACCAAACTGGCTCTCCACCACGCCAGGCCACCACGCAGTTTGTGCCAGCAGTTTGTGCCAGAGTTCTCTCAGCCCCACCCACCTCGCAGGGTGTCTGTTGTGGGGAGGGGAAGGGAAAGGAGTTTGTAAGTCGCTCTGAGACTCCAAGTGAAGGGCGGGGTATAAATCCAATCTCTTCTTCTTCTTCTTCTCCACGGCCACCACATGGGAAAGATCGCATCCATCAGCTACCGCGCAACCAGCCAGCCATCGGTCTGCAGCCACGCATCAAGCAGATACTGGCATCGGTGACAACGACTGCAAGGAGGTCTACCGGACCCAGCAACCCCCGCAACAAAATGATACCGGATCAGGTACGCGTTTTGCCTGGGTCGAGGATTCCACCAGACCAGAGTGCGCTAGCTGTGGAGACCAACACAACCACAGGACATGTCAGTTCAGGGACGCCACATGCCGGAACTGTGGGCGCTCTGGCCACATCGCATGGGCTTGCCGGTCCAAGGGGGCTCGAGCCCTGAACACACAGCCACCCCGGCGCTGCCGGGCCACCACGCACTATGAGGCGGATACATCCCCGGATGAGCTGTACCTCCTCACGAGTCAACCTCCACTCCGGGTACTACACCTCCCCAGCCAGACGGCAGCCCCTAAAATCCAGGTCTGGGTTAAGATTGAGGGCTCCCCTTGCTCCATGGAGTTAGACTCCGGGTCCGCAGTGTCCATCATCTTGGTAGAGATGCTCAAAAGACTGTGTCCCAATGGGGGCCCCCGCCCGCAGCCATCCCCTGTAAACTTGGTGGACTTTCAGCTAAACCAAGTCCTGATCTGGGGAGTGGGGGCTTTCAGGGTGCAGTACCGGGGTTTCTATGGTTACCTGGATTTGATCGTGGTTGAAGGGAACCTGGTCAGTCTCCTGGGCCGGGCGTGGTTCGTGCCCTTGGGGATCACTATTGAGGGAATTAAGCAATGCGCTCTACGGGACATTAGCAAAGTTTGTGGAGAGTTTCCGGCCATCTTTGATGGGGCCCTCGGATGTCACATGGGACTCCCAGTTTCCTTACAACTTGACCCCAAGGTATCCCCCATCCGCATGCGATTCCGAAGCACCCCGTTTGCCCTGTGGCCGAAAATCGATGCAGAACTGGAATGCTTGGTGGCGCAAGGGGTCCTAAAACCAGTCTCCCATGCGGCATGGGAGACCCATATCATCACCCCCGTAAAACCCAACGGCGATGTCCGCATCTGCGTGAACTGCAAGTGCACCTTGAATAAAGCGCTACAGGACCATGTGTACCGAGTCCCGGTCGTAAGCCATGTGTTAGCCACCTTGGCGGGGGCTAAGACATTTGGCAAGCTGGATCTCACACAGGCATACCAGCAACTACCAGTAGATGAAGCCATAGCGGCCACCCAAACCATAGTCACACATCGGGGGGCATTCATAGGTGAAACGGTTGCAGTTCGGGGTGAGCGTGGCTCCGAGTATATTCCAGCACCTAATGGACTCTCTTTTAAATGGGATCCCTGGAGTGATGCTGTTCTTTGACGACATCTTGATTGCTGTGGCGACCCCGGAGGAATTTCCCACCCGCCTCCGCACAGTTCTCCACCACTTCAACGAGGCTGGGCTCAAAGTGAAGCGGAGAAGTGCCAGCTAGGGGTCCCACCGACGCCAGAGGGGCCTGACAGCAACATCCCAAAAGAGTTGGGGAAAGACCACCCGCTCATGTCGAGGCCTCACAGGACGAGGCGCCACCCGCAGTTCCGGGGCCAGAAGAGGAGCTGCCACAGCAGCCACAGAGTATCCAGGATGACCGCCCAGAGCTGGTCACAGTCGACCACGTTCCGGCGCCTCAACGTTCCCTGCGAGAGCACTGGCCGCCAGCCTACGTACAGGACTATGTGACTTAGGCTGGTTTTGAACTATGGGGGGAGGGGTGTTGTGTCCACAGACCACCACTAGGGGTCGGCGTCCTCCGTCCCCAGCTTGGTTCCTAACACAATAGGGGCCAAGGATCCTAGGCCACCTTTAGTCCTCCAATTGGACCTTAGGCGGGACATTTAAACCCTCCAATAGGACTGTGGGTGTGTCTGGGGTTGGTGTATATAGTTGACCCTCGCCGGCCAGTATTTGTCTCTGTGTGCATCAATAAATGTGATTTGTTCAGCATGTCATAGTCCACCTCTCCAAGCACAGAACCCAGTAATTTTCCGAACTACTACACCGAAGTCGCTGAGATTAGGCTGAGAGTGTAAAACTTGCCCAAGGTCACCCAGCCAGTTTCCACTGGCAGAGTGGGAATTCAAACCTGGGTCTCCCAGACTATAGTTTTGCACTCTAACCATTGTACACCATGCTGTCTCTTTTAAGTCCCACTGGAATTCAAGGGGAAGTCATTAGTAGGACGTAAATTGTGACTGACTTTTTTCGGATTGGGACCAACATAGGCTGTGGTCACACGCACTCAATCCACTTTCAGTGCACTTTCCAACTGGGTTTTTACTGTTTGTGAACTGGCAAAATCCAGTCGGAAAGTGCATTGACAGTGGGTTGAAAGTGGATCATTTAGTGTGTGTGACCACAGCTGTACATGTGGTTGCCACAACTGAAGATGTGATTTACATATCCAGGGCTTGACTGTGCTGGAGAAAATAGTTACTAGCCCTAATTTCTAAAATGGCTAATCATCAATTTGGGGGGGAGGGGAATTGAAGTCATCCCTCCTTTCCTGAAACAGTTAAATGAACAAAAACAGGACTTTTTTCCCCTGGGGGAATGCACCAGAACAGAGTTCTACAACCTCTTTGAAACTTCATTTCTCTCTTGAGAGTTCTGGCACCTCTTTTTCAGAAGAGGAGGAGGAGGAGGAGGAGGCAGCAGCAGCCCTGAACAAAGATATAATGATATCTAAAAGCATGATGAATTTGAGGTTCTCCATTCCTTTTTCAATGGAGCAAAGGTGACAGGGTATAGCCTGACTCTGTCATATTTCAGAAGCTAAGCAGGGCTGGTACTTGGATGGGAGACTACTAAAGAAGTCTCTGCAGAGGAAGGCAATGGCAAACCACCTCTACAACTCGCTTGCCTTGAAAGCCCCTTGCTGGGGTTGCTGTCAAACAGCTGTGACTTGACTGCACTTTACACAGATATTCCTTTTTCTCGGGATTTCTGTTTATTTGGGCTCAGGGTGGCATGTATCGCTCCCCCTCCCACCAGTCTGTGAGGTAGATTAGACCATGAGGCAGTGAGTGGCCCAGGGGTTTAAGGTGAGCTTAAGGGCTAAGCAGAAATCGGAACCCAGGTCTTCCTGATCCTTGTACAAGGCTCAAAGCGCTACACCACTCTGGCATTTTTAAATCATGTTTAAAAATAAGCTGGGATTCTCAGATTTCCAAAAAAAAACCAAAAAAAAAAACCCGAGGATGCACCAAAATACTTCAGAGGCTGCATTGCCTTGTTATTCCGGGCATGGAAATCCACAGAAGAGGAGAAAGATGTGTGATTAAAAACAAATCAGTGAGCCTATGGATAGGGCTCATACAAATTCCTCAGGTTTCAAAGCATTGTGTAAACAATTTATTAATTCTTGTGTGACTAATTGTATAGTACAAGTCCATGTAGAATTCATTATTGAAAGAACGTGTGCCTTTTTCGGGATATGTTGAAAGAAAGATGTGGGAATAGAAAAACAGCAAAACTGTGTGTGACTCAGTGTTTATTCAGCAATAAAGTCACTGTGAGCAGAATTCTACAACCCTTAATCATAAGGAGTAATAAATTAGAAGCTCCACACGACAAAGAAATTATCATGGTAGGTGCTCTTTGACTAATGTTCCATCACTGGGTTTTTTTTAAGGCTTTATATCCTGAGATTTCAGGGAAACCTATTTCCATAAATTAGAACATATGCTTGGGCTATACATGCTAAAGAGGCAAATTATCACAGCTCTGAATCTGCACAGTCTTCAGTGTGCAATAGCAGGTGCTTCAAACCTAGCTCCTTGTTCATATAAAATGTTATGCTTGCATATGCATGGTGTGCTTTTGAGATGGCTCAGAACCTAAAAATGACATGCCCATCCTTATAACAGGCAAGACTGAGATACAGTGGAGCAGAAGGCTAGGGGTAGACCATAAGGACTGGTGGAATGGGGGGGGGGATATTGAATGGCAATTTTTGTTCCTAAAAAGTCTGTCCCAACTTTCCTTCTAAAATGAAGTTTTTAGCCTGTCTAACAGACCGTAAGTGTCAAAACGAACAAAAACCTATTTCACTAAAAAAAAAAAACCAGTCCCAAGCTGGCTTTCTAAGAGCATAGGAAAAGCCCTGCTGAATCAGACCAGTGGTCCATCCTAGTCTAGTATCCTGTCTCACACAGTGGCCAACCAGTATCTCTGGAGGGCCGACAACCGGGCAGAGAAGCGAGACCTTCCCCCGATGTTGTCTCCTGGAACTGGTAATTTAAGGCTGACTGCCTCTGAACATGGAGATTCCCCTCAGTCACCATGGCTAGTAGCCCCCGACAGACCTATCCTCCATGAAACTCTGTAATCCCTTTTTAAAGCTGTTTATTCCTGTGACCATCACTACATCCTCTGGAAGTGAATTCCACATCTTAATCACTCTCTATGGTTCTTCTGCCCTGACCTGGATAGCCCAGGATAGCTGAATCTTGTCAGATTTCTGAAGCTAAGCAGGGTCAGTCCTGGTTGATATTTGGATGGGAGATCACCAAGGAATACCAGGGTTATGATGTGGAGGCGGGCAATGGCAAATCATCTCTGAATGTCTCTTGGTTTGAAAAGCCTATGGGGTCACCATAAATCAGCTGCGTCTTGACAACACCAAAAATTGTCTTCCTAAATGAAGTGAGAACTGTACCTTCCTAGACAAGAACCTTGTGCCAGGGTCTGCCAACTGATATAAGAGCGATCTCTTCTCTCCTACAATTTAGAGTGTGGCTTAAGGCACTGATTTTTAGACAGGTTTTTACTTGAACTCATTTCAAAGGTGATTAGATTCTTGATGCTGGATTAAATTTAATGCGTAGTGATTGATTAGAATTCTCAAATATGTCTGATAACTGGCTTATATTTGAGAATCACTTTGAGCATTTTGGGAATGAAGAAGAGAAGAGATTGGATTCATACCCTGTCTCAGAGCGGCTTACATTCTCCTTTCCCTTCCCCTCCCCACAACAGACACCCTGTGAGATAGGCGGGGCTGAGAGAGCTCTTTCAAGAACAGCTCGGACAGAACTACGGCTTGCCCAAGGTCATCCAACAGCCGCAAGTGGAGGAGTGGGGAATCAAACCCGGTTCTCCCAGATTAGAGTCCGCGCACTTAACCACTACACCAAACTGGCTAATACTACTGATCTCCAGTTGACAGAGATCAGTTCACCTGGAGAAAACGGCCACTTTGAAAGGTGGACTCTTAGGGTTGGCAAGTACTTACCGTGAATCGGCGGGGGACACATGGTTTCTGGCCAGAACATTCCTGCGTGTAACACACCCGCGCCCCACTATGCTGTCGCCCAGGCATGTCGATGGTACCATCAAGTTTTCAGCCCCATTGCCAGAGCGTCGCCCGGCTATGTGCCCAGCATGCTCGCGTCACATCTGGGCGACAGCATAGTGGGGCACAGGTGTTTTCCACGCGGGAATGTTCTGCCAAGAACTATGTGTCCCCCGCCGATTCGTGGTAAGTACTTGGAAGCCCTATGGACCCTATGGTAATATACCCCGTTAAAGACCCTCCCCTCTCCAAACCCCGCCCTTCTCAGGCTCCGCCCACCAAAGCGCCAAGTGTTTCCCAAACTGGAGCTGCCAACCCTACCTTGCTCCCACCTGAATGTGAAATGATGAGAGCAGTCAGTGATAACAATCTGATATCTTGACTTCCTCAGTTTTCCTTAAAATCAGGTGGGGGGAGCCAATTCGGATTGAGGCCATGGCATCGGAGTGAGTAACCCTTTCCCATACACTAATCTCTGTTCTCCATGCTGCTATAGGCAAAACAGACTTTTAAAGAACGTTAATTAAACTGAGGGTCAAATTAGACTCTTCCTGAGTGAGGTGACACATAAATCAGATCCTTGTCCTTTCTGGTTTAATTCAGTCTTCCCAGGAACAGTTGAGAACTCTTTTTAGCCATGATAATTATTGCCTCCCTGAGAAAGGGAAACTTTCAGAGAGTCCTAAATAAGGCCATGGTGAAGCACTACTGAAAAGGCCTTCTTGAGCTGACCTGGCTAATTACAGACCTGTCTCCAGCTTTCCTTCTTTGGGCAAGCTTATTGTGAACACGGGAGCAGAGCAACCTCAGGCATAACGGAGCGATACTCCTCTCCCTTCGCAGTCTGGCTTCAAGCAGAGTTAGAGGGCAGCTTTAGCTGCTCTCCAGGCCGTTTTCCGTCGGTAAACTGATAGGGGTAATTCTTCCCTGTCAGCCTGCCCTGAGCTGTTGGTGGGTTTGGAGATGGTTGATTATGAAATTATTTTTTTCAGACCACTGATCTTCAACCTGTGTATCAGGATGGACCCTCTGCTCACACTCTCTGCTGGGTTGCGAGCCTATTAGAGTTGCCATCCTCCAGGTGGTGGCTGGAGATCTCCTGGGATGTCAACTGATCTCCAGGTGACAGAGAATGATGAAAGAAGAAGAAGGAGGAGGATTTATACCCTGCCCTTCACTTGGAGTCTCAGTGCAGATTACAGTCTCCTTCCTTTTGTCTCCCCTGTGAGGTAGGTGGGGCTGAGAGAGCTCTGAGAGAACTGCTCTTGAGAGGACAGCTCTGAGAGGACTGTGACTGACTGCATGTGAAGGAGGAGTGGGGAATCAAACCCAGTTCTCCAGATTAGAGTCCAACACTCTTAACTACGACACCACAACTGGCTGTTCCCCTGGAGAAAATGGCTGCTTTGGAGGGTGGACTCTATGGCATTGTACCCCACTGAAGTCTTCCCCTCCCCAAACCCCGCCCTCCTCAGGCTCCGCCTCCAAAATCTCCAGGTATTTCCCAGCTTGGAGCTGGCAACCCTAGTGCCCATGTATAGAGAGCTGCCATTTGTTTTTGCTGCTTTTGGGAAGGGCTTGCTGCTTTTGTACACACTCAGAAAGCCAGGGAACTACACATCCCATTGTTTGCATGCACACTAAGGGCCAAACCAAATGTGACTGGCATCCTCGTGGCAACCATGAGGACGCTGTCACATCTAGTTTGGCCCTCAGAGGACTGGCAGAGCAGCAAGATGAGGTCACCCAGTGGGTGAAGAGTTTTTCTTTTTACCACAGGCAGGGCTCTTTTTGTAGAAAAAACCCAGCAGGAACTCATTAGCATAACAGGCCACACCCAACAGCAGAAACTTATTACCATATTAGGCCACACCCTGACAGCACAGCATATTAGCATATTAGGCCACACCCCCATATCACCAGAAGTGTTGTCATCCAGCCACACCCACCTTTTGCTTCTTATTCTGTTTACCTTGTTTGTTGTCAAAACCCAGGGCTTTTTTTGTAGCAGGAACCCTTTGCATGTTAGACCACACCCCCCGAATGTAGCCAATCCGAATGAGTTTCTGCTGTTGGGTGTGGCCTATTATGCTAATGAGTTCCTGCTGGGCGTGGCCAACTCAGGAGCCAGCCGGAACTCCGTTCCTGTGTGTTCCTGCCCAAAAATAGCCCTGACCAAAGGTACGGTCAGAGCCAAACACTCCCTCCTATGAAAACCTTCTCTCCCTTCCCCACAACAGTCAGTTCTCCAATACTCTGCACATGTGCCTGTAGCATGGAGTGTCCATGGATGTTGTATCTGATTAAATATTGGGGGGGGGGAACCAAATTGGGTAATAGATAACAAAAGACACTAAAATGTGTAATGAAAACATAACTTCCTTCAGAGGATTTTATCCGATGCCCATGAAAATGAAACGCAGGCCCAAAATAGATCAAACGAGTCAGAGTCTCCAGGAGCCACATATTTTGGAGACTGGTCACAGCCAGCCGGGCTCTTCCAAATCAACAGCCCATTTTGATTGTGGTTGTTGGAGAATAAGTAAATGGCTCAGCCACAGTCGGCCTATTATTGGGTTTGCTGAAGCTCAAAACAGCTCGCCACAAAAAGCTTAAAATAAGACATCAAACAGGCAACACAAATATATACGTAGAGGGCATCTGTGTAGATATATTGTTTAATGCGGCCTGAAGGTTTTCTGGCACTTACTGTAATGGTCTCCGGCTTAATAGCTGCTGTTGTTTGCGTTCTGCCATTCTGCACGTTCAGAATTCCGCCCACGAAATCTCCAACCGCTGATATCTCTGTCAGCCTTTCTGATCCCTGACCATCTTTGCCTCCCTTTGGGCACAAGCGAGAGGAGTTTGATGAACCGGGACTCCGCCTACCCCACCGTGAGACTGTGGAGCCACCCCTCCAACTGGGCTGCAGATCTGGCTGGCATGTCCCCACTCCAGCTCCCGCCCCAAGGGGGTTCAATGGGGCCATTGTTTCTGCCAGAGCAGCTGCGATCCAACTTTGGCTACCCAAGGGCAGCGCTGCTGTGTGAGCTCTGAAGGGCAGGGCACAAAGACGCTTTGGTCGAGGCCTTGCAAAAGGCCAAGGAGAACTCTGCATTCACAGACTGTCTGAACATTGGAGCTACTAACTTGACTGACAAGAGAGTCCTCCCCCCACCAGCACTGCCCCTCACACACCCCATTCAGAACACCTTTGTGGTTATTAGCTAGCAAAAGAGCCATACATTTTTTAGGGGCAGCATGCCCCTACATCCTACCTCTCCACCTAGCTCTGTCCTCCTTTCTTGCTCCTTCCTCAGTCCAGTTTCCTTCCTCTTCTCTTCTTCCTGTGCTGAAGCCAGTTAACAAAATATCTAGCTACACCACCCGGCAACCTCTAGGATTCTCCTGCCATTTATGTGCCTTCCACCTGCCCTTAAGAACCTTATCGGTTGGTAGGGTAGGGTTGCCAGCTCCAGGTTGGGAAATTCCTGGCAGGAGGGAAGGCGGATGGGTATCTGTGTGAAAAGCAGGCGGGGGGAGGGAGGGAGGGAGGGGGAGGGAGGGAGACAGCGCAAGCTGAGAACTCGGCTGAAACACCTGAAGAGTGCAGGGTATCTCTGGGGATCTGATGTGAGTCAGGCATGTTGTACAGGGGACGCTCTAGCATTTGGCCAAAAACTCTATGGTCACCATAGAGTTTTTAGCCAAATGCTAGAATGTCCCCTGTGCGACATGCCCTCTGGGTGATGTCATCGTGCCGGACACATCAGATACGGCAGCGCTCTTCGAGGGTGGGGTTCCCCCGCCGGTCAGCTGGCCAGTGACAGATTGGGGCCCCTGAAATCAGGGGGGAAACCCACCCCCATCGGGGGGATGACAACCCTACCATCTGACAACAATGCTGATCCTGTGAACTTGGGCAGATCATGAGAGGGAGGGCAGGAAGGGTTCCATCAGTGCTTAGTTCTTGTGGCCTTTCTTACATATCCAAGGAAATGCTGATCACCATTTGGAGGTCAGGAAGCAATTTTTCTCCAGGCCAGTTTGACCGGGGATCCTGGAAGTTTTTTTGCCATCTTCTGGGCATGGAACAGGGGTCACTGGGGGTGGGGGGGGGAAAGTATTTGTGAATTTCCTGCGCTGTGCAGATGGTTGGACTAGATGACCCTGGAGATCCCTTCCAACTCTATGATTCTATGACTACAAAAATGCCATACATCTCCAGTGAACTAGGGTTATTTTTTCTTTAATCCCACATAAGGACTTGAATGGTTGTTGGTTGATTTATTTAAAACAGTTATAACCACCCTCTCTTTCAACCAATGCAGGAACTGTAAATTTATAACCTTCTCCCGAACACTTAACCTAGGAGTTTACCTCCTTTCCCAACAGCATGTTGGCCTTTCCCTGATAAGTAGTACCTCAGAAGGTGGATTGGCTTTATAATCCATTATGGGCACTGTTATGTTCTAAATTATGTTTAAACTGCAGTATTACGGTTTTCGGCTTTCGGCTTTAAAAACCATAATACACAGTAACCGTAAAACAAGAATACAGTAACCGTAAAACCGTAAAACAAGAATACACAGAAGAACTATACAAGAAAGGCCTCGATGTCCTTGACAATGACGGTATTATCACTGACCTCGAGCCAGACATCCTGCAATGTGAAGTTAAATGGGCCTTAGAAAGCATTACTAACAACAAAGCTAGTGGAGGTGATGGTATCCCAGCTGAGCTATTCAAATTCTTAGAAGATGATGCTGTTAAAGTGCTGCACTCCATTTGCCAGCAAATTTGGAAAACGTAACAGTGGCCACAGGATTGGAAAAGGTCAGTATACATTCCAATCCCAAAGAAGGGCAATGCCAAGGAATGTTCAAACTATCGCACAATTGCACTCATATCACACGCTAGCAAGGTCATGCTCAAGATCCTACAAGCTAGGCTTCAACAGTACGTGGATAGAGAACTGCCAGAAGTACAAGCTGGATTTCGAAGAGGTAGAGGAACTAGAGATCAAATTGCCAACATTCGCTGGATTATGGAGAAAGCAAGAGAGTACCAGAAAAACATTTACTTCTGCTTCATTGACCTAGCTAAAGCCTTTGAGTGGATCACAACTTAGAACCGGATATGGAACAACTGATTGGTTCAGCATAGGAAAAGGAGTACGACAAGGATGTATATTGTCGCCTTGCTTATTTAATATATATGCAGAGTACATCATGCGAAATGCTGGCCTGGATGAATCACAAGCGGGAATTAAGATTGCTGGGGAAAAGATCAACAACCTCAGATATGCAGACGATACCACTCTGATGGCAGAAAGTGAAGAGGACCTCAAGAGCCTCTTGCTCAGGGTAAAAGAGGAGAGCGCAAAAGTGGGCTTGAAGCTCAACATCAAAAAAACTAAGATCATGGCATCCGGCCCCATCACTCCTTGGCAAATAGAAGGGGAAGCTGTGGAAGTAGTGACAGACTTCACGTTCCTGGGATCCCAGATCACCGCAGACTGTGACTGCAGCCATGAAATTAAAAGACGCCTGCTCCTTGGGAGGAAAGCGATGGCGAACCTAAACAGCATGATAAAAAGTAGAGACATCACCCTGCCAACAAAGGTCCGCATGGTCAAAGCAATGGTATTCCCAGTAGTCATGTATGGCTGCGAGAGTTGGACTATAAGGAAGGCTGAGCGCCGAAGAATAGATTCTTTTGAACTATGGTGCTGGAGAAGACTCTTGGGAGTCCCTTGGACTGCAAGAAGATCAAATCAGTCAATCCTAAAAGAAATCAACCCTGACTGTTCCCTGGAAGGCCAGATACTGAAAGTGAAGCTTAAATACTTTGGCCACCAAATGAGAAGGGAGCACTCACTGGAGAAGACCCTGATGCTGGGAAAGATTGAAGGTCAAAGAAGATGGGGACGGCAAAGGATGAGATGGTTAGACAGTGTCATAGATGCAACGAACATGAAGCTTAGCAAACTTCAGAGGACGGCGGAAGACAGGAAGGCCTGGCGTGATCTGGTCCAGGGGTCGCGAAGAGTCGGACTCGACTGTGCGACTGAACAACAACACAACATTACGGTTTTCTCTGTTGGCATTGGCTCCCTAATAAAAACTGCCTATTGGTCCTAAAGCCATACAGAATGTCCTATTCTGAGGTTCTGCTTAGGTCCAATCAGACCTCCTGAATGTGGTAACATTGTAAATAGTTCAGTTACGGAACCGTATAAGTTTGAGTGCCGCTCTTTGCAGAGCAGTTCTGAGCTCAGCAGTGTTTGAATAAAGTCTTTTATTTTGACTATCGTCTCCTGCCTTCCATACCTAAAAGGCACAAGACTAAAATGTTCTGTCTGAAGAACTGTGTGTACTCACAAAAGCTTATACACAGAATAAAACTTTGTTGGTCTTAATGGTGCCACTGGATTCAAACTATGTTTTACCAAGATGTTTCTAAAAAGCACCTGCTTTGCCCTTCTGCGAAGAGTTCTTACAACACCTGAAATCAACAACTGCCTCCTTCTTTATCTAGGTTAAAAGTTTATATTCCCATCTTTCTTCCTTTCTTCGGTGTGTGTGTGTGTCCCTGGAAGTCATGGCTGAGTCCTGGCGACCCCTAGTGGGGCTTGGCATTTCAGAGAGGTGGCTTGCTATTGGTTGCACCTGCGTCCCAGCCCTGGTATTCCTTGGAGGCCTCCCATCCAAGTACTTGCTAGGGCCAGCCCTGCTTAACGTCCGAGACCTGGCAAGATCGAGCTTGCCTGGGGTCTCCAGATCAGGGCTATATCCCCATCTTTCAGTCATAATGGTCCTCAATGCAGTTTATAGACAACAGATTAGATGCAATTTTTAAAAACACCCTAATCAGTAACTGGCTGGTAGCGGAAGCTAAAGTGTCCTTTCTTACCCATCAGCCATTCCAGGGCCATCGGCATTTGAGCAGAGTGCTTTCTGGCAGGGAGAGGGGATGGAAACACAGAAATCTCAGGAATGCAATGGCATGACAATGACATCATCAGTCTTAAAACTGAGTGGAGAAGAAAACCCGCTCTGGGTTACACGTCCTGCATGGAAGCAACCAAAGACGCCCTCACTGCTGGACTTCCCTTCTCAGGAGCAGAAATTCTACTGAGTACTTGAGTGACTTGGTCTTGCACAGTCCAGAGAAGTCACCTCAACAATCAGATGGACCTCATTTCATGTTGCCACCATTCCTGTTCACCCCAGCATCTGTCAGTGTCATTCTGCTCAGCCCTGACAGGAAGACAAAAGGAGCTCTATAAATAATTGCCTAGTGCAGGGGTCCCCAACGTTTTTGCGGGCACCTTTAGAATTCTGATACTGCACAGTGGGCACAGCCACAAAATGGCTGCCACAACCAGACACAAAATGGCTGCCAACGCTTACCTTCATTCACACAGTGAAGAGCCTTGTGCTGTGGTGACAGCTGCTGGCCAAAGCAGCATTTAAATCAGACTCTGCCCCCAACCAATCATACTTCCAGTGTTCAGTCAAAAGGCTTGCTGGGTAAGCCCCTATTTGGCCCTGCCCACTTTCTAAAGATTCTTAGCAGGCAGCCCCAGGAAAGGCTTCAGTGGGCGTAATGGCACCCACAGGCACCATGGATAACCCTGGCTTAGTGTCTTTTTGGACCTAATGCCTTGAGATCTTTCCGTTCTTGTGAATGACAGCTCTCTTGGACTCTACTGTGGTTGCTCGTCCAGCCCCACGCTCACACTTTCCTCCCACTGGATTGGTCTGAGTCCTCTTTCATTGATTAACCTGCCTCATGTCCAGAGTTGTTTTAACTAATATATTGAAATCACTTTGTTGACATCGTTTTGTTTGAATTACAAACACGTTTCTGCTCTCTCTGAATCTCTCTGGTTTGTTACCGGCTGCTATAAGAGAATATCATCTGGATGGGGGGGGGGGGGGGGAGTTTTATTTAACCCTAGGGTTGCCAGCCTCCAGGCACAGTTAGGGAAGATTCAGCTAAAAATAAATAGGTTTCTAAAAATACAAAAAATAAAATGCAAAAAATAAAATAAAATTGCAAAATGCAAAAGAGACAGTCGGAGGAACACCCCCCCCCCCCACCTTACAGAGAAAAGCAGCCTGGAATTGAGTCTCTCCAACTGAAAGGACTAGAGGACTAGAGGTCAGAACAGAACCAAAATTTCCTGGCTACACCCCTGGCAGGGACTGCACACCACTCCAGAGTATTTAAAATGCTTCCCTAGGTCAGTGCTTTCAGGGAGGGGGTACTCATGGGGTATCCCAAAATCAATAGATTTCTGGGGTTGGTTTATACTTCAGGTGTTGTTGTTTTTTTGTTAACAGAAAGAAACTAATTGGTAAATGGGTGTACTTTGTACTTTGGAGACATTGGCCCTGTTCACACTAGACGGTTTGGGCCGGGAGAGGGACGGATTGGGGCCGCAGCAAACGGGCGCGATCCCACAGCAACATCTGGGAATCGTGCTGCGCCCGTTCACAGCTCGTCCCCAATCCGCCCCTCCCGGCCAAAACCTGCAGCACCTACCTAGGTGGTTCTTTCCGAAGGGCCGCATCACTGCCGGCCGTGGGATCGCCGGCGCGTCTTTTCGCCGGCGCATCCCTGGCCCTCGGCCGTACTGCGCATGCTCGAGCATGCACAGTTTGGCAGCCTCCCCCTCCCCCTCGTCTCTTCCGTCCCGGCATCTGATCGTGCCGGGGAGCAACGGCACCGCGGCTCAGGGGATCGTGGGATCCCGCCGCGGCGTCTCTTTTTTGGTGCGGCTTTTAGAAGCCGCGCTTTGCCCAGTGTTTTCCCTGCTGTGTGGCAGGGGCCATTGTTTACTAATTGTGCAGGAAACTATGTACTACAAGGAAATAGTTGTAGTTCTACCAGTAGAATACAACCAGGACAGAAATTCACCCCAGACCATGTCAGCGAGTCTGTAGGGCATCCTGAAAGATGCAGAAACATCTTTTTTCCCTCACTCCTCCTTTTTAACATCCAGCCTGATAAAGAATTCTGGAAAACCTGAGATTTAGACAGCGTTTTGTGCTGTTTCAGTTGGTCTTAATAAGAGCTATCACACAGCTTTTTAATTTGGACCAGTGTTAGTTCCAGGACATAGAAGTCCAAGTAAAAAAAATAATGATGTTCTAATCATACTTCTCTGTAGAAGTGCCCAAAATGTTAGTAAGACATCTAAATGCCCTTTAATGAATTCATAAACAATAGCCCTACTAATCTGTAGTACACTGCAAACTTCCAGTCCAGTTGAGCCTTGGGTTCCAAACAACGCATCAGGTGGAACAACAACAAACACCCAGCTTCCTTAACTTAATGGTTTATTTGTTAACACTGGAAAACTTCAGGGCAGATAACTTGGATTGGAAAAGAAATATAACACTTAATTAAAAGCTTTTCTGTTTCTTATTCTCAGGGCTGTCCTGGCTGGGTTTTGAGTCGTCTGTGTAGGCCCAGAACTCCTATAAACTACCAGTGAGAAAGTGAAGCTTGTTCCCTCTTACCTACCACAAAGTCTGCTTACATTTAGGCTGTCTTAAAAGAGGCAACACACATCAGAAACACCACAGCAGAGGCAGCCAGCCCAGCTACCTCCTGTACACAACATGGCTATGGCCCTCCCGCCCAAGCCTTTACCGTGTTTGTCCTAACAAAGCCCGAGACGGAAAACATGAACATAAACAGTTGCAATAAGTTGCCCAAGGCTACATTGAAAATCCTGAAACGCATACAGCAGGTCTATGATATAAATTATTCTACACATGTGCACTTCTCAGATTATGGTTAATGACTGAACAACAACAACAACAGAAAACTAAGCCGGAAAGAAACTGACTTGCCCCTCACACACAATGGATTAATGTGAAGAAACCTATCAGCACCCTCACCCACACACAGTGTGGTGTAGCGGTTAAGAGCGGTGGACTCTTATTTATTTATTTATTTATTTTATTTATTTGGATTTATATCCTGCCCTCCCTCTGTTAGCTCAGGGCGGCTAACAGAGGCACAACGCCAAGTAATAACAATAAAACAATAAAATACTGACTAAAAATACAGAATAAACTATTAAATAGTTAAACAGAATTCATAAAAACATTTTCGGTGCTCCCCTACTCACTTTCGAATTTTAAAATCAAGATGGTGTTCTTGATGATATGACTACATAACAGTACATATCCCCACTGTTGTCCCCTAGGCACGTCCCACTGCCTCCGATGGTACCCGCACCAGCAATGGCAATGTGTGGAAATTATAGGGCGTTGATAGAACAGTGGTGGCAGCAGCTCCTATTCAAAAGCCTGGCGGAAGAGCTCCGTCTTACAGGCCCTGCGGAACTGTACGAGGTCCCGCAGAGACCGGATCTCCTCTGGGAGCTCATTCCACCAGATAGGAGCCGCCACCGAAAACGCCCTAGCCCTGGTCATCGCGAATTTGATGGTCTTGGGGCCTGGAACATCCAGGAGATTTTGGTTCCCCGACCAATCTGGGGAGCCGGGTTTGGTTCCCCACTACTCTCCATGAAGCCTGTTGGGTGACCTTGGGCCAGTCACAGTTCTCTCAGAACTCTCTCAGCCCCACCTACCTCACAAGGTGCCTGTTGTGGGGGAAGGAAGGGAATGTGATTGTAAGCTGCTTTGAGATTCTTTAAGGTAGAGAAAAGCAGGATATAAAACCAACTTTTTTTCTTCACACAGAGCAAGGAACGCAAATTCCTACAGATGAGAAAAAGCCAGTTCTTCCCTCCTACATCTTGAGTGCCTTTGGCAGGAACGCTACGAGAGTGTGTGTGTGTGTGTATGGCCCACTGCCACATCTACTGTAAAAGGCACCTCATTTATTTTAGATCGACGATGATGTTGGTTGGTGTCGCTGGTCCGTGACACTGTTAGTGAGTCCTTGAATAAGAAAGCCTACAACAAGAAAGATCTTTGGGTGGTACAGAGCAGGAAACTGCTGTCATCCATTTGCGGAGACCAGACTGGGCAGTTTGTAGATGTGGGAACCAACTTCCTACTCTTGGTTGACATCAGCGGGTACCTCCTCCTATTAATTTGAATCAGAGCCTTCATTTCACAATCTTAGGGCACATAATACATGTAAACTCTGTGTCTGTGTGTGCGTGCATGCAAGATTTCCTGAAGGGGAGAATCTCTGAATGACTTACATGCTCAGAATAGACTAATTTTTTGCAAATGCGGTAGTTTCTCCATGAGAAAAATTTCTAATACCTGAACTGAATAACTGCAGAGCTTGGCAATATGGAAAAGACCATAGCAACATGGGAGATGTATAGGAAAATGAGGATGGGTTATTTTTCTCTGGTCTGTGGGTGGACTCAAGTTATTCAGGCTTTGGATGAGCAATATTCTTTGAATGAGGGTAACGGGAGAGAAAATATTTTGGGGAAGCTGTGATATGGAGATACCACATTTGCAGGCTACTGAGGCTGCGGTCTCACTGGCAGCTTGGACTGGTATGGCGATGTCTCAAATTGTACTAAAGTGTAGCAGAGCATTTCATCCAGACTGCACACCCTGTGGCAACTTACCCACATGGCCATCCCATGGGGAAACATCCACATTAGTGCTGCGCTTCAGCCATGGGACCAGCTGTAAGGGTGGGTTTTATTTAAATGCAGACAATTGCATGTGCAAATGTGCATATAGGCGGCAACGGGGGGAAAACAGTGGTGGAAATAGATCTGCAAGTTCAGACATACCTTCTGGGTTCCTCTCGCTGCAGGAGAGTTCAGACAGTGGAAAACCAGGAGAGAACTGCAAACAGTGTGTTAATACCGGACCTTCCCCAGTATCTGTTTATTCTGGTTCCATTGCGGAACAGCTCGGGCTGCTGACGACTGTGCCACAGGAGGCAGACACACACACACCCCGTCTGGAGGGGCCCATTTATTCTACCCAGGGAACGCTACTATAGTGCCACAAACTGTGCATGTGACTGCAGCCTAAAACAAGTAGACCAAGTAGTAATTCATGTAAATAAGGTGGGTCCTTCAAATGTCACTAGTCCTTGCCGTGGGATGTGGAATGGTATAGTACAGCCTGATCTCATCAGATCTCAGAAGCTAAGCAGGGTCATCAGTATTTGGGTGGGAGAGCACCAAGGAAGACTCTGCAGAGGGAGGCAGTGGCAAACCGCATCTGCTTAACCACTTGCCTTGAAAACTCTACGGGATCACCAAAGGTCGGCTGCAACTTGATGGCACTTTACACACACACACAGAGTCCTCCCAATTACAGCTATAAACGCTTTGGGAGGGACTGAGATAATCTAGAAGAAGAGTTGGTTCGTAGACCCTGCTTTTCTCTACCCAAATGAGTCTCAGAGCAGCTTACAATTGTCTTCCCTTCCTCTCCCCACAACAGACACCCTGTGAAGAGGGTGGGGCTGACAGAGTTCTGAGAGAACAGCTGTCTTGAGAGGACAGTTCTGAAAGAACTTGTGACTGACTCAAGTTCACCCAGCTGGCTGCATGTGGAGAAGTGGGGAATCAAATCTTTGCCTCCAAGTAAGGGTCATCCATGTATCAATCTCAAAAGCCTCCCCGCCCTAGCATTACAATTCCAGCAACCCAACCTTGCATAAGGGATGATTGAGCTATACACGACTGTCTTAATATATGCACTCACCATTTTGTGTAAACAGGTTAATGCATGTATTTTCCAGCTTCCAGATTTTTGAGGGTATGCACTCGTGTGTACTGAAGCTGCAGAATACACGTGCTGCCCTATTCACACAAAATGGCCACTAGTACACTGGAAGGATTACAGGTAGCAGTATTGCGCACTCTTCCATTATCCAAGGTTGGGGCACCAAATTGTAAAGACTGGACAGGGCTAAATAGATTAGCATATGTAAACACAGACCCCATTGTGTCAATCTGACCAGAGAAAAACCTTATTCCCAATTTCTAGTGTGGCAATGAGATTCTTAGTTCAGCAAATCCAACTCAGAGGACATCCTAAAAGAAACCTATGGTGAGGATAACTCCACATCACCATCTAATCTCTTGTTTTGGCAATGAGAGAGGAAAGGGGGAGAGGCGAGAGGCTTAAGCACAAAATCCTTTCGGGACCCAGAGATCTCTCTACCAGTAACTCATCTACAGTTATTACCAGTGTTCCCTCTAAGCCGAGTTAGTGTGAGCTAGCTCACAGTTTTTTTGCCTCCGGCTCACACATTTTTATCTTAGCTCAGGAAGGAGGGCTCCAGAGCAAACTAATTCATGCAGCAGTCAAATCGTTTGCTCACAACTTTCATGCCAGTAGCTCACAAAGTAGAATTTTTGCTCACAAGACTCCACAGCTTAGAGGGAATGTTGGTTATTACATTTGTCTTCCACAGTTAAACAATGGCAAGTGTTCAAAATGTGACTGTAACAAGCAAAGAAAATGTGAGGGACTGTGAGAAATACTTCCCTCCTCTTTTCCACTTTGCCTAATGCTACTTATATATTTATTATTATATTATATTATATTATAAATATATATTTATATCCTAATATAAAGTGAACAAACAGGACTTTGCAGGTACTGAAGCCTTGCATATCTGAGGATCCCCCCCCCCAGCACCATAGTTGTAAAGTATAATACTAAACTTGGCAGTTATAGGATAATTCCTCTCCTAGTGAAATTAAATGGTCATGGGGGATTCCAAATGTGCTATTTGTCTCTCAAGCTCTTTTTCAGCTCCTCCAAATTACCAACAGTTTCCAGAAGTTGACTGTTGAATATTTCCTAGACCTATTTGTGGTCCCAAATATGTTGGTTTGGTAACAGTAGTATGACCCTGGCAATACTTTCTTTCTGGAAAAAATCCATTTCTACTTCCAGCATGAAACAGTGCCTAGGACATTTTCTTTTAAATTGTTGCTCTCTCCTCTGTCCCAGACAGTGTAGTACCCTAACGGAAACTGTTCCGAAAGGATGAACGGTACAGATGACGTCCCTCCTAGCTCAACCTGAGTACATAATACTGCAAACAAACAAGAAAGTTCAAAAGGAAAATGAAGGAATAAAATATTGCTATAAATATTTGGATAAGTGAAATCCATGGAATATTAGCAAAATGCAATTACAGAACATTTTGGACAGGCCATCCTGTTTCAGTGTGTGTGTGTGTGGGGGGGACTTTTAAAATGGGGCAGACGTGCTCAGTACGTCCAGTTATGCTAAAACCACTGAGAGTTGTCCACCAGTTGAGAGGCTAGGATCAACATGTTCAAAAAGGCGATTCCAGACATTACATAATGGCTTGCAACTGAGGATCAAATGAGACTTTACAAACATATCTCAACATTTCTTTGAATATTAGAAAAGGTCTGTGACTCAGACACAGTGATTTGGATCGGGAGAGGTGTTAATCCTTTCCCTCTATGCCTTATCTCGAAAAGCTATCCTCCCTCTAAGTGGCTATTAGGGGAAAATACGTCCCCCCCACCAGGGGTCATTTCGTAGAAAAAGAGCTAGGGGGACTCATTAGCATAACTCATTAGCATATGCCACACCCCCTGACATCACTGGAAGTGTGTCCTCCCCACAGCTGGTGGCGACCTCTAGCGGGCACCAGCAGGGAGCTCCAGGCCCCGCCCTCCCGCACCTCACCCGGGGGGATGGCGTCCCCCCGCGTCCCCCCCCAAATGACCCCTGCCCCCCACCCAATGTGGCTAATAGCAGCTTCAGGGAGCAATTTCTATGGGGGGGGTTTATTGGGGGGTGGGAGTTAATCCCCCAGTACTGCGGCCCAGTTCAAATTACCTGACCCTCCCCCACAGCTGCTTTTTAGTGTTAAAAGAAAAGTTTGGGGAAACGGCTCACATGTATCCCACAAAAATGGGTTTTAGCCTTGAATGGGAGATGGACTGCGGCTCAGTGAAGAGCCTCTGCTTTGCTTGTGGAAGGTCCCGGGTTCAATCCCCGGCATCTCCAGTTCAAATGACCAGGCAGCTGGTGATCATGTGAAAGACTTCCACCTGAGGCCCTGGAGAGCCACTGACTGTCTGAGTAGGCAATACTGACACTGGTGGACAATGGTCTGATTCAGCATTGGGGAGCTTCACATGTGTTCATTCATGCACTGTCAAAGCCCTGACCTGGACAGCCCACGCTAGCCTGACCTTGTTATATCTCCGGAGCTAAGCAGGGTTGGCCCTGGTTAGTATTTAGATGGGAGGCCACCAAGGAAGCCCAGGGTCGTGACACAGAGGCAGGCAATGGCAAACCATCTCTGAAGCCTCTCGCCCTGAAAACCTTATGGGGCTGCCATAAGTCGGCTACGACGTGACAGTACTTTCCACCACCAATATACAATTGACAGGAAAACATGGCCGATTGCAGGATATGCTGACTGCATGTAACTGCAAATGTTTTCAGGCACCAGTTCGTCACATTCCGATTTTATATTTTTAAGTGTACACTTAGAGGAAGATACATGTGGCTTGCAACCAGCAGTGAGAAGCAGAGGTGGCTTGCCATTGCCTTCCTCTGCAGAACCGTCCTTGGAGGTCTTCCTTCCAAATACTGACCCTGCTTAACTTCCTTGGATGCTGTGAATACCACCATCATCTATGAATGTACTAGCACTTTAAGATATGTTTTTGTTATTATATTATTACAAGAAAGACGACCCGCGAAACTTGCGGGGGGGAGGGCAGGGGAGCTCCAAACTGAGCCGGTGGAGGAGGAACCAGCAGGAGCAGGTAAGCTCCCCCCCATCCCGCCAGTTCCTCCGTCTCCTCCTCCTCCCCGCTCGATCTCCCTCCACCCGCCTCCTCCTCCCCCCGCTCTGAACCGAGGCCCGAGCAGCTTGCAGCCGCCGGGCCTCGTCGGTGCCTCCCCCCCGCTCCCCCCCACTGCAAAGCGAGGCCCGCACAGCTTGTAGCCACCGGGCCTCGCCGCTCCCCCCCCTGCTGCAAAGCAAGGCCTGCACGGCTTGTAGCTGCCGGGCCTCGCCGATCCCCCCACCGCCCAGCTCCGAGGCAGCGGCGAGGCCGGCTGCAGAGCGTCCCCTGCGCTTGCGCAGGGGACGCTCTGTCACTTTTGGGGAGATTTAAGTATCCCCCCACTATATATTTTTTAACTTTTAAGATTTTTGTGCAACTGCCTCAAGTGTGCACGAAAATCTCCCTCCCCCCCCCCAGGTGCCCCCGATGCGCGGATTTAGGTATCCGCACGCACGGGGGCGACTTGGCTATTAGATATATAGATATTGTTGTGCTTTTGTTTAATTCTGTGTTTTTAGTTGTTCTAACATATTGTGTGTAAGCCGCCTTGAGTCTGCCTGAGCAGGGAGGGCGGGATACAAATGAAATGAATAAAAATATATATAAATAAATAAGATCTGATGAGATTGGGCTATACCATGCTTCCTTCCCTACCAAGCCTTCCCTGCAAAGCCCTTTCTAGATAATGATTTTTATTTCACATAATAAATATAATTTATTGACTGTAAATCCTCATACTGTTCCTCAAGGAATCTCTGTTACACACTGTGGCAGTGAAACTTCTGATAATTATTGGTTGTGCATCTATGATGTCATGGAATGTTCCTGCATATTCCAAATGCTCAAGGAACGAAGCAGTCGGCCACATTGTGTTCACAGGCCAACTATTGTTCTAAGAGATCACAAGCCTCTCACAGCCACTGTGGAAGGAGAAGCAAACTAAGGACTAGAAAGCAGACTGGGAGAAAAACCCAGAAGACAGAGAAGCTGGGGAGAAGAGGATGGCTAAAGAAAGTTGTCAGAGGAGGTGGCTGAGTGAGGCAATGGAAGCAGAAGGAAGGGCAGATAGAAGAGACAGAGCTATAAGGAAAACGTCCCGGGGAAGAGTTATCAGGAGTGTGGCACAGAGGGCAAAGGGGGCATAGAGTCGCTGTGGCTTGAGACTATTCCTGCAGTTGTAAAGAAGGGTCCGCCCTGCTGGCTGTGAGTGGGCCGTGGGGCCAGGGTAGAGTTTCAGGTACTTGAACTAAATCAGTCATTTGGCTTTAGACTGCTAGTACTAGTTTGTTGCAAATATCGATTATTGCTCCAAACAGCAAAGTTTTGTCTTGGCAGCAGCAGGGGTGGGGAGCAACTTTTTCCCCCACAGCTCGTGTCTTTTATATCATTAATGCCTGACGAGAGAACTCCCATGCATTACCACACCATTTTGTGGCTTCCCTCCTGCTTTAACATTCTTCCTGTCCTTAACAAAATAGCAGCGAACCTCAGGGGGCATGGTTGCTCTCTTTCCCCTATAGCCCACCCCCAGCATTTCCATTAATCCTTTGCCTTTTCAGTCCCCTAAAAGCTCTGCACTTCTCTTCTCTTGAGCATACATAACTTGTTCCCAAATTGGTTTTTAACGTGGTTTTAAGTGTATTGTATTATCTATGGTTTTAATGTTGATCAGGGCTATTTTTGGGCAGGAACGCACAGGAACGGAGTTCTGGCTGGCTCTCAAGTTGGCCACGCCCAGCAGGAGCTCATTAGCATAATAGGCCACACCCAACAACAGAAACGCATTAGGATTGGCTACATTAGGGGGTGTGGCCTAACATGCAAAGGAGTTCCTGCTACAAAAAAAGGCCCTCGGTTTTGACAACAAACAAGGTAAACAGAATAACAAGCAAAAGGTGGATGTGGCTGGATGACCACACTTCTGGTAACATGTGGGTGCGGCCTAATGTGCTAATGAGCTGTGCTGTCAGGGGTGTGGCCTATTATGCTAATGAGTTCCTGCTGTTGGGTGTGGCCTATTATGCTAATGAGTTCCTGCTGGGCTTTTTCTACAAAAAGAGCCCTGATTGTTGATTAAAAACGATTAATAGCTAACAAGCTGAAACTTACTCCTAACAAAAGAGGTGCTACTGTTGGAGGGAAAGGCCTGACCCAGGAAATATGTTCTCCCCTGTTATGGATGGGGTTGCTCTCCCCCTAAAGGAGCAGGTTCATAGCTTGGGGGGTGCTCCTGGATCTGGGCCTCCAATTTGCTTCCTGCCTCAGGTCAAGGTGGTTTGGAACTCCCTCCCCAGGGAAGATTCTTCTATCTCCCTCCATTGTTGTCTTCCACCAGCAGGTGAAGACTTTTTTGTTTCATTTGGCATACCCCCCCCCAATAACGGTTATTTGACCTCCTCCCTGGTTCTGGTGCTGTACGTTTGTGTGTTTTTTATTGAACTATTTTATAATTTTAAATGTTTTAAATTGTTCAGATGTTTTCGTGTTCACCGCCTTGTGAGCCCTGATCAAGTGGAAAGGCAGCATGAGAAAGTTTTAAGGCAAAAACATTTTTTTAAAAAAAATTAGATTGCTTTAACAGTGTGGTTACTCAGGTTCTAAGGTGCTTGGGAGAAAGGTGAGTAGAGAGGTCTTTTTTAACTAAATACTTCCCATGACAAGACTTTTCTACCCCATTCCCAAACCATTAACATGGGTGAGTCATAGCGCATCACAGTGGCACCACATCAAGGCTCGCGCTAAGGAGATAACCTAGTTTCAAAAAATCATTTTGAAAGGGCAGGAGGAAGTCAAGGCTAGCTATCGGATTATGTTATAGCTGTGCAAGTTCACAAACGAGTCCAGGAGTGGTGAACTATAAACTCCGTAGCTAGCATCTCTAGTTGGTAATAGAGGTAGCTAGTAAAAAAACAGAGAAGGGGGGAAACATGGCACCGGGGGAAGGGGTCCTTGGGGCAACGCTCCCTCCCGAATTTGCTCTGCCCAGGAGCTGAGCCACCACTGCCACTTTGGAGGGCATCGCTGGTGATATATTGAATAATCCCCTTTTGATGGATTAAGGGGTTATGGGGGTGGCACCAGCAATGTTCCCTCTAAGCTGTGGAGTCTTGTGAGCAAAAATTCTACTTTGTGAGCTACTAGCATTAAAGTTGTGAGCGAGCAATTCGGCTGTAGCATAAATTAGTTTGCTCTGCAACCATCCTTCCTGAGCGAAGACAAAAATGTGTGAGCTGGCTCACACTAACTCAGTTTAGAGGGAACACTGGGCACCAGCTATCATTGGTTCAGGTTGTAATATCTATAACCAGTGTTCTCTCTAAGCTGAGTTAGTGTGAGCTATCTCATAGTTTTTGAGCCTCCAGCTCACACATTTTTGTCTTCGCTCAGGAAGGATGGTTGCAGAGCAAACTAATTTATGCAGTAGCCAAATTAAAGCTCACAACTTTAATGCCAGTAGCTCACAAAGTAGAATTTTTTGCTCACAAGACTCCACAGAGGGAACATTGTCTATAACAGGTACTGCTGCTCACACACACACACACACACACACACACACACACACACACACATTATACTACATGCAAGCTCTTTACAGTCCTCCAAAATACAAACAAGGTAGATTTTTAAAGGTAGTATCTACTCCCGGGAGGCCTTGGACACGTGCTTCTTTGTCAGCTCTGTGTTATAAAATGAGGATGCTTTTAATAGGGGAATGTTCTTTCCCCTCCAAGCAATAGAGACAAGAGTTCAGCTACAAACAGCCATATCTCTATTCATCAGAGCCTCGTTAAAATTTTTACAGTTCTTATGACATCCAGCATGCATGAGGCTGAAGAATGTGTGATGAGACATTTCAAAATCTACTGAACTGAGGATGAATTAATTAGCATTAGCTAAACTTTTCCAACAAGCACAGTAAAACTTTCCCGGGCCAAGCGTCATTAGGCTTAAAATCAGCCCCCTGCCATTTACTTTTATTGCAGAACTGTTTATTGCTTTAAGCAGAGAGTTCAGGTGAAGTTGAAGTTGGGATATTTAGCTCTGCTTCTATTAGGTAGAATAGCCAGGGACACAGAATAGCAATAGCACTGCATTTCCCTGACCGGGCTGCGACCTGTCTTATGGTAGGTGTTATGGTATATATGCCTAAGGTTGTCAGGTCGGGGTTGGAAAATACCTGGAGGTTTTTTTGGGGGGTGGGGCCTGGGGAGGGGAGGGTTTGAGGAGGGACCACTGCAGAGTCCACCCCTCCAAAGCAGCCATTTTCTCCAGGGGAAATGATCTTACTCATCTTGAGATCAACTGTAACTGCAGGAGATTGACTGGTGCCACCTGTAGGTTGGCAAACCTGGTTATGCCAGAACTGTAAGTAACCGTCTATCAAACCTGGCACTCTAAAGAAAGCTGCCTATCAGGGAAAGCCAGAACTGCATTTCCCATTTTGACACAGGGACCGATTTCCCACAAGCTGCTGCTCCACCCTCGCTCTTCCCTTTCCCCGATCGTATGTGTCAATTTCCCACTATTCGCTGCATGGCCACGTTTTGCCCCCCAGTTTTGCCCGATTTCCCCCGTGTCTACTCAATCCTGTTTTTTGATCGGGGGAAAGGGTAGAGCGAACGCAGAGCAGCGGCTTGTGGGAAATTGGTCACAGTTACTCAGGCCGTTGACTTGGGTCTGTATTTGTCACGTGGGTATGAAAGATTGCACCCACTGCCCGGGAGGGAGAAAAAGTATTTCACTGGACTTCACATTTTTATTAGGCTATACTGCCTCTGGCAAGCCTTTGACTCACAGAGCTTTTAGATGGATATTCCAGATGTATTTTTATATACCTTTATTTTCTAAGGACTCCTACATGACCACTGGTATAAGACTATAATGAAGAACAGAATTCAGAATTACGGACAATTTATACAAAATTACTGTATTACAACCGAAAGCTACTAAACATCAAGAGTGCCGTGTGGATTTGTTTTCCAAAGCACAGTGGAAACAAATGCAGATCTCATGCTTCGAACACTCTGTGCCAGTTAGGTTAATGCACTGTGGGGCATGATTGTATGGTAGTCGTACAACCTGGAATTCTACAGCTTTCCAAGTCTACAATTCACAGTGCAATAATCTCAAGCAGAATGACAGCCTTCTAAGCCCACTGAAAGGTGTAAGTGCTTCGATCTTCCCTGTCTCAGTTGTGGGAGGGCAGCATTGGGGACAGCGCTGAAAGGAAAAGGGCAAGCCATCTCATAGAGCGCTCCATTTACATTAGGGCCGGAAATCTCAGTTCATTCATGGATTTACTGGTTAAGTACTGGCTGTTCTTGAAAGCTTACACAACGTTTTGTGTCAGTTTGGCTGGTCCTTAAAAAACTGTGTTGTATTACACAGATTTTGGTTTTAGCTTTTGGAGAGTCACCCATCACTATGCCCCAAGTCCCTCTATTTACAAAACTGAAATACCCATTTATAAATCTTTTTGGTCACTGTCTCAACAAAATTTGCCCAAGTTACAATGCACTCTATCTCCCAGGATTTTTGATAAATTAGGATCCCGAAAGATTTCTCCTGATTATATGAATGATTTCAACTAATAAAGATCAGAATCCTTTATCAACATACAAGTCACCACATGAAAAAGACAACACAATTAAAGCAATGTATATACATTTATGGCTTTATACAAAGGCTTATTTTAGGTTTGAAAAAACATCAGGCACTTTTTTTTTACACATATCCCAAAGATAATTCTGCAGGGTGCAACAGTAAAATGCCACCGTATTCTTACAGCTCATCCAAATGAAATGTGAAGTATTTCCATGTCAGTGTGGCAACAGTGCTGGTTCGGCAGAAGGATGAGAGCGACCTCTTCCATACAAAAGTCCATATAAAAGTTAACGCAGAGTTACATTTCTTTGCTCGCAAGAACCACAGTACACTTTTTATAGTAATTACAAAATACAAAAAAGAGAGAAAGATATCTTATTTAAAATTAGTTATAAATTAACAAGCCTGAAAATTTCATGTGAACTTAAAACTGTTTATATAAAAAAAAGCAACACCCATCCAGTTGTTGAACAAGTCCAAACTTAAGACTGTTAGAAGAGCTGGTCCACTTTTATCTTTTATCTTCTTCTTTTAGGGAACGTTCTGTCGCACTGGCAGCATTCATCAGCACAACTTTGGTTACCATTCTAAGCAACTTGTCAGTTTAATCAAGACAGAGGTCTCATTAATGCAACTAATAATACATGTTACAGAAGAAACAATATATTAAAATGTAAAGTATAGGAACAGTTCTATTGTATAACACACTTCTCACAATGAGTACAGACCAATAGGGGCGGGGGAAAGCAAAATACAAAGCTGCTTGGTAGAACAATTTGCACATTTTGTAACGCCACCATTTACAATATTTTTTTTACTCAAGTACTACCGAAATTAAAGTCTATGCAGAAAGCATGTTTCATCGGCAGTCACACAACTTTCCATTTAGAATAATAACCTTCATTAATCTTTCACTTTCCCCACAATTACTGGGCAGCATTATTAGAACATTATCTGAATGTCTGATATATTAAGAGGGATTTTCTTCTATGATTACGCTAACAACAGGTGAACAGTGGGATGTGCCATATGAAAATATAGACAGTACAGGGGGATCGGTGCTCAAGTTAGCATTCTAAGGAGCCATCAGAAGTACACAACACAGTATTTTAGATTCTACATTATTCACCTATACTTTAACAACCTACTATTATAAACCTCTCCAAGAGACTTGGGACTATGCATAATGTAAGATTCTGAAGGTGTTAGGATCAACTGAAGCCAATCATATAAATAATTATGTCTCCGCAGCTTGTCATGGTGATCTGTTACTGCAAAGTATGTTCACACCACCAAAGGTTATATCCCTTTGAATGTCTTTAAACTAAGCAGGAAGCAGTGGGGGGGAGGGGAAAGAGAGAGGTAATAGATCCCATCAAGCCAATTAAGAACAAGCAAAACTAACACAGATTATTAATGGAAACATTATTAAACTGAGAAGTCCCTACACTGGGGATACCAAACCTTATGAAACTTCCGTGAAATAAAGCACTGGACCTAAATCCATGCAACAATGAACACTTGGTGGTAGTCAGTGTTCACAGTGAAAGAAGTTCGGTATATACCTACAGATCAACTGTTGGGAAGGGAATGCTCAAAGATATTACCTACTTTTAGATGCATACATGCATCAGGGTGCTAATAATAAACTTCTCCCCCCTTACTCTAGTTAAAATACTGTATATAAAATGTTAGGAATGTTGCTAGGCATCTTGAATTTAATTTTTTTTAAGTAGCTTGTATAACAAAGTAGAGATGTAAGAAAAATAGCAATATGCGTATTACAAAAAAATTCAAGTTGATTAATAAAATTAAATGATCTGGAAGTTAGCCCCCCACAATAAATCTACAAAACCAGTAAGAAATTTGATAGATAAAGTTTTCAATCTGCTCTTGGACGTGGAAGTCTGAGTGGCCAATGACTTTGGTCAGATAACATACAATGATATGTTTTCATATGAAATGTAGAGCAATATTAATACATTTAAGGCAGTTAAATGAGCTATCCATAGGTCCCCATGAGTTCAGCAGATGAAAAAAAGAATTGGATCAGAGGCAAGTCAAGGTTTAAAACTACCACAGTATTAAAAGTTTTAACTTTTTCTCAGATTTTTAAAAAAGTTTTGCTTCTACAGCGTACAATGTTCACAGTCACCAAACATGATGAAAAAGGTATTTTCTTCTCCTTTGACATTGTAGTGAGAGTTTGGCACGTCCAGGTAAACGCACTTCCAATGGCACATACCTACCTACAGCAGCAAATGACCTGCAAGTATCTGGCATACATCCAGTGCAGGGGAAAAAAATCTATCTGCTGCCAAGTCTGACAAGAGAAATTTTTTTACAAAGAATATACAAAGGCTGAAGGATATCTTTGGACTCTCTTGCTCAGTTTCTGCAGTTAGAGATCTCTGAAGCACTTTAAATTGTAGCCTAGGACAACAGAAGGAAAATACAAATATTCAGAATGCAAGACAGAAGGTTATAACGTTCATATGTCTAACGGCGAAACCCTAAGCAGGGTTACATCCTTCTAACTCCAGTGACTTCAGTGGACTTAAGAAGGGTGCAACACTGCTTATGGCTACTCTGTAAGAGAACCAAAACTGAAAGGTTCAATTTCTTACCCATTCAAGCCAGTTACAAATACATATTTAAGAGTATATCATTTCGGAATCTTTTACAGGATTGTTAAGGAGGCCGACGGTCAAAGGTAGAAAATTTATTACATATGATGTAGTTAGTCATACCCAGGGGTCGTTTCGTAGAAAAAAACTAGGGGAACTCATTAGCATATGCCACACCCCCTGACATCACCGGAAGTGTGTCATAAGGCCACACACCCCGCCCCCAACGGTCCTGGCCGCCGCCGCTGGCCTTGCAGCTCCACTGCCGAGCCCCATGAGGGACCCGGCGGTGGACCTGCAAGGCCGGCAGGAGTGCAAGGAAGCCCCGCGAAGGCCCTCCCTGGCCCCAGGCAGGCAGGGGTGGGGAGAGGCAGGGAGGAAGCAACTTACCCTCCCTCTTCTCCTGCCTCCTCCTGGCTGAATGAGGACCGGAAGCGGGGCGGCCGGAAGCAGGGGGCGGGGCTTCGTCATGTGCCCCGCCCCCGTACCTCACCCGGGGGAACTGCGATCCCCCCCCCGAAATGACCTCTGGTCATACCAGGATCCTACATACCACTATGTGTCTCTCAGATTTAAGTGAAGGGGGGGGGAGAAAGGTTTCCAGTTCTCTTTAGAGCACAAATGTGGATTTTATAGAATAGTGTACAAAAAAGAGGAAAATATTAATTACAGCACAGTGTTTCCTCTAAGCTGAGTTAGTGTAAGCTAGCTCACAGTTTTTTTGCCTCCAGCTCACACATTTTATCAGGAAGGATGGCTCCAGAGCAGTGTTCCCTCTAAGATGAGTTAGTGTGAGCTAGCTCACAGTTTTTTAGCCTCTGGCTCACACATTTTTGCCTTCGCTCAGGAAGGATGGCTCCAGAGCAATGCTCCCTCTAAACTGTGGAGTCTTGTGAGTAAAAATTCTACTCTGTGAGCCACTGGCATTAAAGTTGTGGGTGAGTGATTTGGCTACTGCATAAATTAGTTTGCTCTGGAGCCATCCTTCCTGAGCTAAGATGAAAATGTGTGAGCTGGAGGCTAAAAAACTGTGAGCTAGCTCACAGCAACTCAGCTTAGAGGGAACACTGCTCCAGAGCAAACTAATTGATGCAGTAGCCAAATCACTCACTCACAACTGCAATGCCAGTAGCCCACAAAGGAGAATTTTTGCTCACAAGACTCCACAGCTTAGAGGGAGCATTGTGCCGGGACTAGTGACATCGGCCACAAAAAACACTGGAATCTTTAATAGAGACCACTGAAGCATTGCATACCTCATCGTACTTTCTGTACTTGTCTGGGCAAATGCTAAGCTTTAAAAATATAAACTGATTCTCACGATCATTTTTCATTTGGTGACTGTTCGAGGTCCTCCGAGGGACAGTGTCAGCTTTGGCCTGGTTGCCAGACAGCTGTTCCCCTGGGCCCTTTCTCTATCTAGGCTTGATCCAAGATGCTCAACCGTGAACCTGACGGTCAGTTTTACCACATAAAATTGTATGCAACATATATGACTGCCTACTTTGTTAATTTTAAAAGGTAAGAATGAAGAGCAATAAACAATGGTAATCTTGGAATCCAAATATTTAATCCAGGCTGGGGGAAGGGGGAGTCCGCCCTTTAATAAGAGCTCTTTTTACACAGAGGAACAGAGGCTAATTGCTAATCAAGATGACTATACAAACCCTTCTGTTTTGCTTACTGCCAAAGAGCACACACAACATGTGGCTGGGTGAACCCAACGTTGTGTAGCACATGCTGAATCCCAGGTAGGGAAATAACATTCTGACACTACTGCCTGCATCCCCCCCAACCCTACGTCTTGCAGGGACACAGCAAACAGTTTACCTGGGAAGGAGGGATTAGGATGCTGACTCCCAGGCAGTCTGTATTACAACCCCTCCTCCTGGCAGGGATGCAGCAACCGGTTTCTCCCAGGGACATGACAGGAAGCTTGCTTCTCCCAGCCAGAGAAAGAGGGGGTCAGGCTGAAATGCATGGCCCTGGGATGCAATGGAGAAATTTCCTTTCCCAAGGTGGGGGTGGGGGTCAGAGAGGTGGCACTGTGACCCTCCCCCCACACACACACACGGGAAACTTCTCGACTCAGAAACTGGGCCAGGTGCCACCACGGGAGGGCAACTTAGCTTTAATCAAGATCCATTACGGCCCATGTAACTGTTTGACCTGTGCACCCATTTTACTCATTCCTCCCCCCCACCACATCTTTTACTTTGTTTCAAGTCTGTTTGTGTTCTTGCTCCAGTTTAACATAACTCCTATTCTACTGCTAGATTATTGTCCCCAACAACTCAAATAAGGACAAAAGTTTCCTATTTCAAATGAACTTCCCCAAATCTTTCACTGCAGTTTCATCTTGAAGTTGCTACCAGTATCACCTGTCATGAGCCAACATTTTCATCTCTTAAGGTAAAGGTTTCCCTTGCTCGAAAGCCACTCAAATCCGACTCTAGGGGGCAGTGCTCATCTCCGTTTCCAAGCCAAAAGGCCAGCGCTGTCCGGAGACTTCTCTGTGGTCATGTGGCAGGCATGACTAAACGCCGAGGCACACAGAATGCTTTAGCTTCCCACCGAAGCGGTACCTATTTATCTACTTGCAATTTCTTGCTTTCGAACTGCTAGGTTGGCAGGATATGGGGCCAGAGACGGGAGCTCACTCCACCACATGGCACTAGGGTCTCGAACTGCTGAATTACAGACCTTCCGGTCTGCAACTCAGCATCTTAACCTCTGAGCTACCGCAGCCTGTCTCTTAGTCCCTCTCTAAAACCTACTTATATGGAATTGCACTTGCTTATGATCTTCACCGTGAAGCAGTGTTCCCTCTAAGCCGAGTTGGTGTGAGCTAGCTCACAGTTTTTTAGCCTCCAGCTCACACATTTTCATCTTAGCTCAGGAAGAATGGCTCCAGAGCAAACTAACTTATGCAGTAGCCAAATTGTTTGCTTACAACTTTAATGCCAGTAGCTCACAAAGTAGAATTTTTGCTCACAACACTCGACAGCTTAGAGGGAACATTGCCGTGAAGTACCTTCCTTTTCTCTATCTCCCTCAGTCCACATTCCTGTTGAAGTTCAACATTTCCAACAGCTGGATCTGACACGCCCATAGGTGTCTTAAGACCTCCCTAACAAAGAAGAGCTTAATGTATGCTGCTTCACCTTGTGCTACAACATTATAACAGAAGAAGTGATTTCTGACAAATTTTGTCCCACACCACTCAACAGAAGCACCCTCTTTGTGTGCGGAATAAGTGGCAATATGTACGGAAATAATAAAATATGGGAAACTAACCTTCCAGTCTTACCCAGGCACCCAGCTGTGTGTTGTTGTCTTTACACCGTGCGACAAACCTTGGTTAGGCAACACATTGTCAAAGTTAAAGTCTAACGTCTCCCCGTCCATGAGGTCATTACGAATTATTGACTCCATATCACAGTCCAATCGTTCAATCAACATATCGTCTAAGTCACTAGGGAGCTTCTCCTGGTGGAAAGATACTATTCCCACTCTTCCGTAGCCATTACAGCTGTTCACAGTGGTGTAAGGGTTGATGCTATTCATCTGCATGGGGTGGCTCATAGGCACTTGCATTGAGGTTTTCACTGCGGACGGACGATGTACACCCGAAGCGTGAGACACGGTGCTAACTGTGAGAGACAAAGTATGGCTGTTAACTACTGAGGTTGGCTGGACGTGTCCTTGGTGTGGGTGGGTACTGGGGGGAACAATTTTGTTATGATTTTGTTGACTGCCGTACGGCGTCATGGCTGAGTTAGTGGCCATTAAAACATTTGGTCCCAACACTCGGCCACTGGACTGGGAAACGTGAGTGTCTACAGATGTCAAGATATCACTGTGTGGAGGTGAATCTGAAGTTAGCAGCTCCTTCAGCAGTCCTACAGGGCAACTATACTGACTGATGTTTCCATAACCCGATTTATTGTCTTGAAGGGTTTGCATAGGTATTCGGGACAGTGTGTTCAGGCTAGTCTGACCATAATTGTATTTCCTGTAGTCTGCGTTTGGGGAACCTATATTTGTGCTGGATGGAGCATATGAATAACCTGATGATTGCTGCATCATGGTAGAAGGTGGGGATTGGGTTGATCCAGCCAAAGATGTGTTTGGGGATAAAAGGTTGAGGTTATCCAGCAGGTTCTCCATGGTTTCTGAACTGCTCATCTCAGAAAGGCTAGGCAGAGTTGAAGCCATTTTGGTTCCTGATGGAGGGTAGACCATGGTGTGCACATCCCCTTCTCCGAGGTCGTCTTGTTCTGGCATGATTGGAGAAAGCCTCCCACTAATTGTACTAGCGTTAGAACTGGTTCTAGGTCTAAATGTACTCCAATTATTATCAAAGTCGTCATTACTATGAGAGCTGGGGCTTGCGGGCCATTTGGAGAACTGTGTGCCCGGACTGTCGCTGTTTCCATCTTGACCGGCCTGAAGAGCGGCTTTTTTCTTTGCGGCTCTGCCTCTGCTTTTGGCGAACTTGGTGCTGTTGTCCATGGAGGCAGCCCTTCTCCTGGGAGACTTGCCGCTTTTGCCTCCTTCTGGGTTGAGCATCCACCACGAGCTTTTCCCGGTCCCTTCGTTCTGCACTCTAATAAACTTGCTGTGCAACGAGAGGTTATGGCGGATTGAATTCTGGAAAAAGAAAACGGGGAGTGAGAAAAGTGTTGAGCCTATTTCTGTCCTCAACAGATAGAGTAACTAAATCAAATGCATAGCTATAGAAATAATCGCAATTCCCATTAAAATATACAGCTCCTCATTTTAGCGAAACATTACATTCCTATGGCAATGGAGTTTCCAAATTTATGCTTTAAGCCAATCTTAGGTGTTTCTGCACCCAGGGACGTGGATGCCTAACTACTTATTGCAACACATGCTTCCACCTTTAAAATTTCTGTGAAACCCATGAAATTCAAGGCAGAAGGGACATTATTTTCTGCTGTGTCTTGAAACCCAGCTTCAAAACACAAGTTCTTTGCATAAAGCCAAACAAACTAATGCAATGAATAACATGAATTCAGTCATCCCCAGCTAATCACAAAGCAACTAAATGATCAAAATAACAAAATAACAAAAAAGTATATGAACGATTTAACATATTCTTCATTAGGTAGAATAAAGTTAGAAATTAGTCTATAGCCAGCAAGAGTATAAATTGCTAATATTGGCCTAATAAAAAGCACATCTCTCCATTTCATGATTCCCAATGAAGCACAAGAATGTAAAAGTAACCAATGCCGAATGTTAAGACCAAATACACAGAAAAGATGGCACAATGTAAATGACCAATGCTTTATCTCAGCTGACTTGAAAAAACAAATACCTGGTTTCAATCAGTTTACTTTCCGCAAGGGCTGTCAAACTGATTAAATAACTTTAGTTGGTTAATCTGCCTTAACCAACGACTGCAATTGTGTATTGCAAAACCTAAACAAAACTGGCTGAAATACTGAATCAAGTGCACTACCTAAGGATAAAAGGGAGGGGGGACTTTAATACTCTAATTCTCCTTTACAGTAACACACAGGAGGCAAAGTTACTTAATTTGATGTGCCATTGATTAAAACATTTTCCTTGACAATTAAAATTCACCTCCATGAACTAAATCACAGAGGCAGAGACTTGAGAGCAATCCTTAGCAGGTCTACCCAGAATCCTGCTCAGATTGATTCAATGGGGCTTACAAATGCTCTTAGGATGGGTAGATTCCACTACCACCACCACCCCCAGCCACCACTCATGGTGGTGGTGGGGCAGGATGGCCAGATCCAGGTTCGGAAACTCCTAGATATTTAGAGTTGGAGCCTGGGGAAGACAGGGACCTCAGTGGATACAATGCTGTAGAGTCTTCCCTCCAAAGCATCTGTTTGTTCCTGGGGAACTGATCTCTGTTGCCTGGAGATAAACTGTAATTCCAGGGGATCCCCAGGTCCCACCTGGAGGCTGGTATCCCTAAATGCTCAGCTGCAGGGTTTGGGGTGGGGGAGTGTCACAACTCATGTGATATGATTTGGGGTTATGCACCTTCAAGATTTTTCAGAGCGCCTTAGTGATACAATGAGCTGCTGGAATTCGAACGGGACAGAATTCTTGTCTTTATGGAAAGCTCCTAAGTATATCTTCACATGACACAGGCCTTGTGACAACTGATTTCTCTCTATTAGATGCTAAGTTTCAAATGTAGACCAAACCAAGGACAATAATGTGAGGGAGGCTGTCTGCTGGCCAGTTCTTCCAAAACATTGGGTCCGTGTTTGTTTTTTCAGTGGTGGGAAAGCACAAGCTGGAGAGAGAATAAGAAAGGAAGAGGAGTTTCAGTAAGCGAGTTCAGTACGGGCAGAGATAGAGTAGTTAGGGAAAGGAAAGAAATGGTGAAAGCTGAAAAGGCAGGCAGGCAGAAAAGGCCAGAGCCTTGTCTCTAGCTGCTACTCCCTAAGAGGCAGGAATAGAACTGAGGGGGGAAATTCCGAAGGCGCCAAGAGGAAAGGGGGGAAATATTTCCTGCCTCCCTAAAGGAATGATGGGTTATTCCATGGAGATGTCCTCCACCTGAGGGGGAAAAGCACTGGATTTACAGGGGCTGCTTCCTGCTTTGCTTCTGGCGATCCAGCAGCACATGATTTCACTGATTCCTCCCAAGCCATAAAAGTATATCTTCAGTTCAAAGTATCTCTTATACTTTGAATTGTGAGCCCTCTCTCCAAAACATTTTTCAGGATTTTTTTAAAACCACGCATCCTTTAACATATCAGCTATGCAAAAACGTATAGCTATCAAGGACATTCCTCCCTTGAAACCTGTAATTAACCTGTGAATGTGCCAAGATGTTGGCATATTAATTTCACTCTGCTCTATTATTCTAACAGGCTGGTGCTTGTTGAGCTTAAAGAGATTCAATGGGACACATTTGGCACGTTGGGTTGAAGCCACTGAAGGTTTTCGGGACTAAAGCAAGCATTTAAGTTGGGTTCCGAATGGCTTCAGAAGACAGGCAGAGCACCCTTGTAGCATGTTTATTTATTTATTTAATTTGTTAATTGGCCAATCCCTGCTAGTGCAGAGCTCTTGTGTGATCTACAACATTCCAAAAAACATTATCAAGATAAAACAATTAAAACATTAACAGCACATTTCAAACAGATCAGATGGCATGTAATGAAGACTACATATCCTATCAGTTCTTAATAAAATGAAAAACTGATATATATATTTCTTAGGCAAGGCATTTTGCAACTAAAATAAAATGGCAGTTCTTGCTGATGGTTGGATTGCGGTGTCTTGGTCTGTGGGAACAAAAGGAAGCAGGACTCTTGTGACGCCTTCGTTCCCAGCTGGTTTTTATTCTAGCACAGCCTTTCGAGCCCGCTCTGGTGGTTGCAGGTGATGTGGCCTCACCAGACACCTCTCGTAATGCGCCTGCGCCTCTAAAAGCCTGGGGGCCTGGCCATGGGTCAATGTGGCCACCGGTGAAGGCAGGCTGCTCCTGGCGCCCCAATAGATGACCAGGGACCTTCACAGCGTCCCGTCGTCCTTAACGGGCCCGCTTATAGGGCCCTCCATGGCTCCTGGAGCCCCATCCTACATCAAGAGGTGAGCCACTGAGATCTGCTCTAAGAGCTATATGAACACAGTTTTCCAATATCACCCTTACCCATTAGCAAAGGAAAAAACCCTGCTTCAGGAGGACTCTTCAGCAAAGCACCAAGTGGAGGTAGAAGGTGGACGGCTTTGCTCTCATGCTGTTTGCTCATTCCGAATGTAGTCAAGGGAGAAGCGGCTTCGAGACTGTGAAGTCAGCCTGTCCCTGTAGGGGCTGCACTCCCCCTGAAGGAGCAGGTTCGTTGCCGGGGGGGGGGGGGGGTGCTACTGGATCCTGGTTGTCTGTCTCCTCTGCGGCACACAAGGCCTTTTATCAGCTCTGGCTGGTTTGCAAGCTATGGCTGCTCCTCAAAAAGTGTGATCTGGCCACTGTGCTACGTGCTCTGATCACATCCACGAGAGAGATTACTGCAATGTGCCTGCCTCTGAAAGTGGTCCGGAAACTTCAACGGGTCCAAAATGTGGCAGCCAGAATACTGTTAGGGCTTGATTATAGGACTTGATGGCCTGTGCTGAAAGATCTGCACCGGCTACCATCTGTTTCCATGCAAAATTCTTACCTTTTGGGCCCTAAACCGCTCGAGGCCAGGGTACCTGAAGGACCACCTCCTCCCAGACTCCCCAGCCCGTCCACTTGAGATCTGCCTCTCAAGCCCTCCTCAAGCTCTTCAGAGGTCAGGTGCGTGGCGACTAGACACAAGATATCATATCTGGAATGCCCTCCCCTTTGAGACTCACCTCGTATCTACTTCACTTTTTTCAAGGTGCCAGGCCAAAACACATCTTTTCGTCAGGCTAGGAGAAGGAGGAGGAGGAGGAAATTGGATTTATACTCCACCCTTCACTACCCGAAGGAGTCTCAGAGCAGTTTACAATCTCCTTTCCCTTCCACTCCCCACAACGGACACACTGTGGAGGCAGGTGGGATTGAGAGAGCTCGCTTGAGAACCGCGGTTGAGAGAACAGCTCTAAAAGAACTTGTAACTGACCAAAGGACACACCAGCAGTTGCATGTGGAGGACTGGGGAATCAAACCCGGTTCTCTCAGATTAGTGTCTGTGCTCCTAACCACTACACCAAACTGGCTCTCCTATTCCATCTAAGTGTATCAATAACCAAAGGAAGAGAAATGTACTGAACCCGAAACCCACTGTCTTATTCTTAGAGCAAAATTAATTGTCGAACCAGGAATGGGATGTGGGCTGAACACTACTACCATGAATTTGTATAGAACACATAAGAGGAGGAGGAGGAGATTGGATTTATACCCCACCCTTCACTCGGAGTCTCAGAGTGGCTTACAAACTCCTTCCCCTCCCCCTCCCCACAACGGACACCCTGTGAGGTAGGTGGGGCTGAGAGGGCTCTTTCCAGAGCTGTCCTTGAGAGAACAGCTCTGACAGAACTATGGCTTGCCCAAGGTCATCCAGCAGCTGCAGGTGGAAGAGTGGGGAATCAAACCCGGTTCTCCCACATTAGAGTCCATGCACTTAACCACTACACCAAACTGGGGTTCTACCATACCAGATTCTTTAATGGTTTGCTTCTGTTTTACGGATAGTTTTCATGCTCTTTATGTTCAATGGTTTGTATTGTTTTAATTGTACATTGCCTCAAGCAGGACACTAGCAAAGTGGCATAGAAACATCCTAAATAAATAAAATTTTGCACGTCTCCCCAAGGTGCTTTCTTTCTGGGGATGGGGAAAGGTATGGGTACCTATACCATTGTCCCTGTGAGGGGAAAGCACATAGAGGATTATTTTAAGCAATAAAATACACCCAGGGGAAGGGTTAAATAGCTTCCAGTCATCATTCTCCTCTCCTTTGGTTGTGTTTTTTGTTTTTAAAAAAATACCAGTGGAAAGTTGTACACAACTGCGTGTAATATACAGTTTGACTCTGATGCTCTGGATCATCAAGGGAAGTGCCAGATAACCTTTGTGAGGGGTTGCACATTGTATCCCCCCCTCCAATTATTGTAAATTTTAATGTGTCAGCATACCTGGCGGTTTGCCCAGGTGAAGCAGTAAATTTCTGTCGGAAGAGTCACTCATAATCTAATCTGGAGGAAAGTGCCATCAAGTCACAGCTGACTTTTGGTGACGGCTTGGGAAACAGGCAGCAAGGGAGGAATCAATGGAATCACTTGTCGATGAACCTCTGGAAGCAAAGCAGGAAGCGGCCCCTGTAAAGTCCACTGCTCTCTCACAACTGGAAAAACAAACACGGACCCAATGTTTTGGAAGAACTGGCCAGCAGACAGCCTCCCTCACATTATTGTCCTTGGTTTGGTCTACATTTGAAACTTAGCATCTAATAGAGAGAAATCAGTTGTCACAAGGCCTGTGTCATGTGAAGATATACTTAGGAGCTTTCCATAAAGACAACAAGAATCCTGTCCTGCTCGAAGTCCAGCAGCTCATTGGATCACTTAAGGCGTTCTGAAAAACCTTAAAGGTGCAGAACCCCGAATCACATCACATGAGTTGTGCCATATAAACACTCCCCCACCCCAAACCCTGCAGCTGAGCATTTAGGGATGCCAGCCTCCAGGTGGGACCTGGGGTTCCCCCAGAATTACAGCTTATTTCCAGGCTACAGAGATCAGTTCCCCTGGAGAAAATGGATGCTTTGGAGGGTGGACTCTGCGGCACTGTACCCCCACCGAGGACCCTGCTCTCCCCAGGTTCCCCCCCCCCAACACAAAAAAACTCCAGGAGTTTCCAAACCTAGCAGTGGCAACCCTATCCCCCCCCACTGGTGGCCAGGGGGAACCTGGCAGTGGCAACCCTAATACTGACTGGGGGGGGGGAGGATGGTACCTCAAAGTAGGATGTGGGGAGCACTAGAGAAGCGATCACAGGCCCTATCTTTGCACAGAGAAAAGGCTGTGCCTGCCCAGTAGCTAGACAACATCAGGTGCACACCAGCTTTAGCAAAGCACAACTCACAAATAAAGTTGCATCACAGGAGATCATATTATTTTGCTCCCACACTTATAGAACATTAAGGGGAAACTCCAGGTAGCATCAGCCACCCAGCCAATGGAATCTCTCCAGCTGTTGGGGCGATTATGTAAATATATGTCCCCATCTTTAGTTAATTTTAATTTAAATTTGCTCTTAAGGTGAATGTTTTAAGGGTTTGCTCTGTCAGCGATTTCAGTGTGCATAACTCTGATGTTGCCCGCCCTGAGCCCGCTTGCGGGAAGGGCGGGATATAGATGCAATAAATAGATAGATAGATAAATGATGAGTACTCCAGACAGGAAGTGGCAATGGAGAGAATGGCGAAAGAACAAATAGCCCTGACCTGGATAGCCCAGGCTAGACTGATCTCCTCGAATCTTGGAAGCTAAGCAGGGTCAGCCCTGGTTAGTATCTGGATGGGAGACCACCAAGGAAGCCCAGGGTTGCTACGCAAAGGCAGGCAATCACAAACCACCTCTGAACGACTCTTATTTTGAAAACCTTACAGGGTCACCATAAGTCGGTTGTAACTTGGCTACCAAAAAAACAAAAAAAAGTGCAAGAGTAAAGCTGCCAACTCAGCTGATAGTAAGGCAACCATGTAACGCCACTGCCTAAAGTCCCACTCAGCATCGTGCCTCTGGGCACCCCTGCGACACCCACCTCAAGAGCAGCAAACATGCATGCAAGGACAAAAAACACCATATGCATGTAAAGAAGGGGCCTACTGTGAGCGATATGGGTGAAGGGTCAACCCAGATAAGAATAAGCACTTCCTATCTGGGTGGCTGACTGCCAGTGACAAAACCAGCCCCCCCTCCACCAACCTGCCCTTTGGGATACGCAAGAGGATGCTTAAAACCCACTCAGCAATTAGGAGCTGCAACTTCACACCAGCTTCGCACCAGCTTCACACTTCACACCAGCCACCAACAGGTTTCTCAAGGAACGAAAACACTGCCAAGTAAGAAAAAAAGTGGGGGGGGGGGGGGGGGGGGATGTACATAATGCAAAAACAAGCCTCTACCACAAGCAGCAAGGGCACACAGCACACCACCCACAGATACCGCTGGCCAAATGCTCTTCTCCTTATAGGCGCACACAGGCTGAAGATAAGACTGGCTCTTCCAAGATGCACACATTTGCACACACAGAGAGATGGGTATATATCATCACTTGTCTCTCCGAACAAGCACTAGAAAACCCCACCTGCTGGAAAGCAAGCCCATTCAGGAAGCCGGCTAAACAAACCTAAACTTGAGGAGGAGGAGGTAACTGAGCTGCTGGAGGCCACGGTAGAAACACCCACGGACTCCTCATCAGCATTTGGTCACAGAACAACCTGTTCTAAGTCTAAACTAGCAGACAGTATTACCTCCCAGGCAAGCTCAAACTTTGTTCTATTGCTTCAGACAAACATGGCTACCCACCTGAAACTACTTGAAGTCAAGTGAGCCAAATAAACTGCTAGGCATGGGGCAACTGAAATCAACAATCAAGAGGGAGGCAGATTCTAGGTGAGGGGTATCAAACATGTGTCCTGTGGGCCAAAACTGGCCCCCGGAGGGCTCCTATCCAGCACTTGAGCAACTGGCTCTCTCCTGCTTCCTTCTCCTTCTGCTACTGCTGTGTAGAGATGTAAAATTTCCGGAAATTTTGAAACTCGGAAAAAAACCCGGTTTTTCCCCAGTTTTTTTTCGGAAAAAAACAGAAATTTTCGGAAAAATTGAAAAAATTGCTACATTAGCATTTCTTTTGTCTTTTCTAGATTGAAAGTCATTCTGTTACTTTAGGAACATAAAGTATGACTATGGACATTTTTACTTGCCATGAAATTATCACAACTAGCATATTAAAAATATAGTGTATCCAAACAATTATTACAAACAGAATACCCACCCACATGCAAAAACAAAACTGAAACCTTTTTATTTTCTTCTGAAAATAGCACCTCCTAAAGGAAGAAATGCATCTTGTTTTTGCATTGGAGAGTTCAGTTTGTAACCTAGGACTTGCTTGTCCTCAGTGCACAGAAATTAGATCAATCTGATACCCTATATATATATTTTAGAAATGATTTGGAAAATATTTGAACACCTTGTCTTAAAATATTTTATTCAGCATGTTAAAATAAAATGTTCCATAGTCAATTTATTTTATTTTATTTTTTCAATTTTTCCAATTTTTCGGAAAAAAACAAAAAAGGCTTCAGGAAAAAAAGGAAAAAAACTTTTTCCCCGAATTTTTCCAGTTTTTTTCCGGGCCTTCACATCTCTACTGCTGCATCACTGCTTCCTTTGCCAGACTCTCTCGGTCACACAGGAGAGACAGATAGGCCTCTGTTCTCTGCATTGGTTGAGGCTCCTCCCCCTCCTCCTTCCAGGGGGAGGGAGGGAATGAGTCAGAGCTTGCTTTCTAGCCAGGCTCCCTCAATTGCACAGGAGACAAAGGCAAGCCTTTCTTCCCTTCCATTGGCTGAGGCTCCTCCCCTTCCTCCCCTTTGCTCGGGCTGCCTCAATCGCATGGGAGAAATACAAAGCACCTTTAAGATCAACAAAGTTTCATTCAAGGTTGGAGTTTTTGTGTGCCTTGCTACAGTGTGTGTGTATTTTGTTGGACTCGTTATGCTGTGGCTCTCCTGGGTGCAACTGGGTTTGCCTCCCCTTTATCACTGTCGTCATGCCCTCATGATTCAGTCTTTCTCAATAGGAAAGCAATGTGAACTATTTAGCTAAGGAATAACAACAAGCCACTGAGGTGGATTAGGCTGAGAGTGTGTGTCCAGATCAAGTTCACCCAGCACATTTCCTTTGTAGACTGGAGATTTGGAACCTATACTTCCCAGATAGCAGGCTGATACTGACCACTATGCATGGCTGTCTCTCTATTCTTGCACTGCCTCATAGGAGCTGCAGTTATTTTTCTGGGAAGATTATAGTTTTATAGACAAACACTTAGCCCTTACTCTGTGTCATGATGCCCTCACATGTTCTTGACCAGCACACAAAACAATTTATGTACAAAAGCTTATAATGCCCAGCCATTTCATGTTTCCCCAAGTCCTAGGCTCAGAGCACTGACCATGTGACGTCTGTAATGAATGTCAATAAATTAAATTAAAAGTAGGTTTGCAGCTCACAGATACACACCTGAACTGCATACTCAAGATTGTTACAGCACGGATATTTTGAAGCAATAATTCAGAGTAAGAGGTGTCAGTTATCAGAGACTGTTAAATAAACAAAATATCGCAAGAGTGCTAATGTTTTAAGCATGTTTTTATTTTAAGTAAAAAAAAACTTTAATTGTGTTTGTTTGTGTCCTTTATAAAGTTTATATCTCCACTACCTGGCATTACATTTTATGACACACATGGCCCAGCCCGACAAGCTCTCATTTATGTCAGATCTGTCCCTCATAACAAATTAGACACCCCTGTTCCAGGCATTCCTTCTTTCCCCACACAAAAGAGAAGCATGTGGATAGGATAGGGTTGCTAACCTTCAGGTGGTGGCTGAAGATCTCCCACTGTTACAACTGACCTCTAGGCAATGGAGATCAGTTCCCCTGGAGAAAAGGGCTGCTTTGGAAGGTGGACTCTATGACATTAGACCCCACTGAAGTCCCTCCCCTCTCCAAACCCTGCCCTCATGAGGCTCCACCCCCAAAATCTCCAGGTATTTTCCGACCCAGAGCTGGAAACTCTGAGATAAGCGGAGCTACTGCAACTAGCGATACCATTCTCCAGGTGGGGGTGGGGATCACTGTTCCCTCTAAGCTGAGTTAGTGTGAGCTAGCTCACAATTTTTTAGCCTCCAGCTCACACATTTTTGTCTTAGCTCAGGAAGGGTGGCTCTAGAGCAAACTAATTTATGGGGAAGTCAAATTGCTCACTCACAACTTTAATGCCAATAGCTCACAAAGTGGAAATTTTGCTCACAAGACTCCACAGCTTAGAGGGAGCACTGGTGGGGATCCCCTGCTTTTGTGGGCTTCTGCCTGCCATTGGCCAGCTGGCTGGTGGGAGAAAATCCCCCACACACTGTGTGTGACACGCTGACCTCACCGCGTTGGTGATGTCGGGGGGCGATGCTCTGCTTTTGGGGCAAAACTCTATGGTTTGAGACTGTTTTTACCATAGAGTTTTGCCCAAAAAGCAGAGCGTCATCCCCAACATCACCAATCCGCTGATATTGCTTCTGGGTGATGGACAGTGTGTTGTGTGACCTCCCCGCCGACCCCTGGAATCCCCCCCAATCCCCCCACTGGCATGACAAAGGGACCATGTTGCTGTAAGCACTTTTCTTTCCATTCCAGTTCCCATAGTCTGAAGGAGAGTTAATTTGCGTCAATGTAGGTTAAGAATATTCTGTACGGAAATACCACGCGGCCTGGAATACTCAGAAAAGTCCGGCATTCTCGGCTGCGTGCTGGATACAGAGACCGATACTATTCTACCTGAAAAATTTCACAGGTGAAATCTGTTGATTAAAAAACAAAACAAACTGGTAATGTTTTAGAATCCTGTTTTGTAAAGCTCATCTATCCTGCCATGCCACGGCTTTAGTGTTTATGATGGAAACAAGTTCTCCTTTCCACCCCTCTTGTCTCACTCTCTCTGACACACCCGCCGTCTCTGAAGAACTAACTTTCATTCCATCTACACATGGAAGTGTTTAGTATTATACAGAAGCTACAAACTGCCTTAGTCATCAGAAAGCTACAATCTCTTATTCTTGTATTAAGGACATTCAAGGTCACTCTTGGAGTAGCTAAGCCATCTCCAAAGTTTGCCAAAAACAACAAAAGTTCCAAACAGGAAAAGGTTTGCAGGAGAGTGCCTGTTACATAAATTCCTGTTTTTCCACTCGGGCAGGAGGAGATTAAAGAGACTATGATTTACTACCTTGGAAAAAAAAGTGTGGAGAGAGGGGTAAATATTGCAAAAAATATGCAGCGCTGTTAATGATGTTGTGTCTACAAAGCTCTGCCAAATGCAGATGTGACCTGATAATAGGCATAGTTTCAAGCACTGGAACTTGGAAACTGGGTAAGCAAATGCAGTTGCAGGATGTAGTGGGAGGCCTTCCATTGAGAGGTGCTGCATTCCCAGACAGGGCTTGCAATATGCTGGAAATGCCAAATTTTACATTTATTCAGAAAACAGATTCGGTTTAAAAGTTTCAGAACTGGAGATTCTGAGCTGATTCTATTTGTCAATTCCTTTCAATGCTTGATTGCAACTTTGGCCCATAACATTTTGTTACCATTTCTAACTTTGCCTCTTAACTTTCTAAGTATCAGCCTAGAATTTTTTTTTTTTTGCATGCCCAGACTTATGTTTCCGTTTTGCTCCAGGCTTTAAGTGCTACATCCACTGCACCTTCCATCCTCAGGCAATCATGTCATGCTGCCTAACCACCCACACACTTTCCTAAATAACCTCTAAAAATAAAGAATGCAGAATAAAGAATGCAGATAATCAGATATAATTTTACTTGCTTTTGTTCACAGAACGTGGACCAGTTCGTTAACATACACATACACACATATGAGTAACGTAAATTTTTATATAGCTTTTTCACTGTCGTTTCATGTTAGTCTTATGAGAGTTTTTCAGTAGTTAGAATACCCCAGTCCATTACCTCTACCTTTCAACAACTGAGGGATAGGCTTGTTCTGTAAACATGTAGCTAAAGGAAGTAGCTAAATGACCAACACATAACATTCTCAACTTCTCCACTACCTCAGAAATAAAAGCCATAAATCACTATTCCACTATTTCCCTTCAAACACAGCACAGAGCATTTGGTTAAATCCCAAGAAAAGTGAACTCCTTTCATTGAGGTTATTACATTTTATCTTGACGTTGAATAATGCCTTATGTGTCTTGACCTGGATAGCCCAGGCAAGTCAGATCTTCGAAGCTAAGCAGGGCGAACCCTGGCAAGTACTTGGGAGGGAGACTTCCAAGGAATACCAGGGCTAGGATGCAGAGGCAGGCAATAGTAAACCACCTCTCTGAAGCCCCACTAGGGATCACCAGAAGTCAACCATGACTTCAAGGCACCCGGGTGCACACACGCACACACAGACACACAAACACAAATGCCTTATGTGGCTCAGAGGGCAGTCTGCACCAACAGGCAAATGATACACCCAGCCTAACCTTTCCATAACAATTTTCATTCTTAAGGACCACTCCCAATCGACATCAACGTACAGTTAAAGCAAAGTTATACGATCCTGGGGTATGACACCCTGACAAAGCAAACTTGTTGAAGTGTGGGCCTTTATCAGCGCTTGATCTCCTGGGAACCTTATACATACAGCCTTGACTTCAGTAATGGAAGAAAGACTACAAAAGTAAATATGACAGTGATGTCACTGCGTTTGGTGTTTATCCACTTTGCTCCACTTCACTGGCTTCGTTGAGTAGGGGAATGTGGAACAAGATGGCCATGTATTCTGGAGCTACATTAACTAAACACCACCGGTAGGAAATAAGAGACAACAGCAATCACGTGTACAATCTGGCCCGAAGATTCACTTTTGTTATCATGAAATGCAGCTCTAAAAAGAAATGAGAAGATCCAGTGGAGCATCCTTAAACCCCGAAAGCAGCATCAGGTATGGGAATTATGTAGCATTTAGCCATATTTGTACAGCAACAATGCAGAGGTAAGACGGACATTCCCATGTAATCAGCCTACCAATCTTAATTGAACCTGTTTTTTTAATTTAAAATGTTATAGATGAATATAATTTATTTTAGTGGAGAGAGGGAAATTAAATATTTAAATATCTTAACATCCTCAAATGCTGGAATGGAATGTGCATGCTATGGCTCAGTTTACATATAATGAGAAGACAGTCACAGTTTTAACTAAACACGCTTATTATAGCATGGCTTCCTGAACACAGCCCAGTCTACTAATTATGGTTGGTTAGGGTCTGTCAAATTCAGATCTCAGACTATCGCTTGAAGTGGGTTTATCAGTTAGTCTTAAACAGGTGATCTACAAACAGGAATATCCTGGCTCGCTCCATAGCAATGCCCCCAAAACAAAAATGCCTGAGTAGAGCAAAGGTGATGAAACCAATATCTGTCAAGGCAAACCTGTATCTTATTATTGTGAAAGCAGGATTCAGCTTGCAGACAAACTAACGATAGCTAAAATAAACCATAGTTTAATGTCATACCTGAACCTAGCTTTAATGCACATCCATGTGTGTAGACCCCATCAAAACCTTCTGCACTACCTGAAATTAGTGGGAATGACAGTGGATTTGTCTCTATCGTATATGTTGGCATCAAAATTCACATGGGGCAACGGGGGCTCTATTCTGTGGGGCTTGTCTGCAGACTAAGAAAGAGAAGAGATTTAGATAGGAGAATCTTTTAAACATAATGCAGGGTGATGGAGACAATCAATCCATATATTTTTTTATTATTGAAAGCACTGGTACCCCAGTCTTTCTATCCAGGTGTTCAAGGTGGCTAATATATCTGATAAGTGGCATGACATGCATTTTCAAGATATGTACTTTGATCTACAGGCCTGAAGTCAGGACCCACCAGCAATTGTAATCAGTGTGTCCAAATCATATCAGCAGTTCTTCTATTTGGAGGGAATAAAGAAGAATAAAAGAAATGTAAAAAGCACACCGAGCACCTCACATACTCAATGGGGTGTTAAATTGTGGAATTCAGTGCCATGGGAAGGCCTTGACCTCCTAGGTCCTGTTTGTTGGTCCTCCTAGGCAACCGGCTGGCCTCGGTGTGAAACAGGATACGGCACTAGACAGATCACTGTTGTAGGGCTTATAAATCCACGGAAGCAAACCAAAAGCCTAGTTAGCTAGATGTCCAGGAAACCTGGCTTCCAGTTTAAGGGCATCTACAGTAAACATGGCTTCCATGTTTTTATATCCTAAAACATGTCCAAACTGGTCTATTACATTCATGATCCGGGATATCTACTCCAGGGTGGTGGAGAGGGCCATCAAGTCACACTTATGGCGACCCCACAGGGTTTTCAAGGCAAGAGAGGTTCAGAGAGCCAGTTTGGTGTAGTGGTTAAGCCAGTTTGGTGTAGTGGTTAAGTGTGCGGACTCTAATCTGGGAGAACAGGGTTTGATTCCCCACTCCTCCACTTGCAGCTGCTGGATGACCTTGGGCAAGCCATAGTTCTGTCAGAGCTGTTCTCTCAAGGACAGCTCTGGAAAGAGCTCTCTCAGCCCCACCTACCTCACAGGGTGTCTGTTGTGGGGAGGGGAAGGGAAAGGAGTCTGTAAGCCGCTCTGAGACTCTGAGTGAAGGGTGGGGTATAAATCCAATCTCTTCTTCTTCAGAGGTGGTTTGCCATTGCCTAGCTCTACGTCACTAACCTGGTATTCCCTGGAGTTCTCCCATCCATTTACGAGCCATTTACTCTGCTTAGCTTCCAAGAGCTGATGAGATTGGGCTAGCCTGGGCTGCCCAGGTCAGGGATTGCAAGCTACTGTTGCTAATAATAGTAGAGCATCATCATAATGTCCCAAATTGACTTTGAGTGCTTGGTATTGTCTAATGGCACAAGTGAGAAGTTCAAATGCCTTTTTGCTTGATACCACATCTCATTGGAAGAAGGCAGATTTTTATGCCAGTTTGTTATGAGGGCTGATTAACAGTACAACCTTACACAGAGTTACAGCCTTCTAAGGCTATTTATTTCAATAATTACAAAAACATGTAAATCTACTTAAGGATGGCACTGCTAAGGGACTAAATAACCCACTGAACCAATTCTGCAAGTATTCAAGTTTTCGAACGGGCAGTTGGAAGGAAAAGGGGTACACCACCATCTCAAATAAACAAGTAAGATTTCCAGTGAATAGGATTACCGGCTCCTTGTCAGGAAATACCTGGAGATTTGGGGGGTGGGGCCTGAGGAGGGTGTGGTTTGGGGCGGGACTTCAATGGAGTATAATGCCATAGAGTCCACATTCCAAAGGGGACATTTTCCCCAGGTGAACTGATCTCTGTCGCCTGATGACCAGTTCTTTAGCTTCCACCTGGAGGCTGACAACTCGACCAATGAAGCATATCTAGGAATAACACCAGCATCAGGAGTTTGATACATCTGCTCTCTGCCAAATATGATTATTAATACTAAATATTGATCACTATTGTGTGACAAACCCCATAAGAACAAGTGTGTCTGAAATCATCATAGAACTGATATTTGTGTTATACTGTGGAGGCTATCTGAAAGTCTCTGCCTCCCTGAAGTGAAAGAGCTAATAGGTCCTTAAACTACCTACTTCATTCTGTAGCTGTTACTCTGAAGGACTGATTGAGGTCACAAGAACCCCCATGTGTACGTATAAAAATATTCTTTGTAAATTTGTTTTATGGTTACTTTTTGATAGGGATGCCAGCCCCCGGGGGGACCTGGCGATCCCCTGGAATTATGGCGCATCTCCAGGCTTCAGAGATCACTTCCCCTGGAGAAAACTGCAAGGTTTCCATGGCACTGTACACCACCAAGGTCTATGTCCCCCCCAATCTGTAGGAGTTTCCCAACCCGGCAACCCTTACGTCGTAAAAATGGAACACTGATCAAGACCTTTGAAAAATGAATTTGCCCTTTATTTTATTCTAATATATTAAGTGCTTTCTTATATATTTTGTCGAATTTGTGAGATCGCTACTTGTGAAGCCCTGACTCCCAAAAGCTCATGTTGAAATAAACGCCGTTTTAGTCTTTAAGGTGCCCCTGGACTTCGGCTTAATTTTGCGACAACAGACTGGCAATGGCTACATCCCCCACCCCAACAATTAAGAATAGATACACCCCTTTTCTTCAACCTGTGTACAACTCGAGCCATCAAGGACTTCAGAGGTCAAACCTTAACATTGCCCCCGGGAATGTAGTCAGAGTCAAATGTATCCCGAGGAGTACATATGCATCGTGTTCTCAGAGGCTCATTGCTGCGCCAGTTTATACACTAAACACACGTGTGTCCGTTTTAAAAAAGCCTTCTGAGGCTGATAAATAAAACATCTTAAAGCAACTGTAGCTCAGGCTTTGTTCCTGTTTTATATTTCCTGCAACCCCAGGACATTAAAAAAAAAGGAATGCAACAGTCTGTTCTGATGGGCTGGGGGCCAAGAGCCTCCATTGTTTTCAATGGAGGCACGGTAGAACTGGCAAGGCATGGTGGAAATGACACTGGATGGGGAAACCGGCCAGGCAACCACTCTCCGCGCACACACACACGCACGCACACACGAGCTTTCCCTCAGAAATTCCAGTACTGTACTACAAACGCTGAAGGGAAGCACATACCAGGCAAAACTGCAAGGGGAAAGGACAAATGCCTCTTACATTCGTAACCCACCCATCCCCCAAGGAGTTCAGCCCCGGTTTCCTGCAGTAAAAGAAGGAGCTCAAAGAACGTGAATGGGATAGGCAACTGCAGATATATATATATATATATTTAAAGGAAACTGCTGTGAAGAATCTGTCAAGGCTATAAAACTATGTGCCACAGCTCTGTTCATTTTGCACACTGAATTTATTTCGCTTCACTGGCAATGCAGCACTTCGTAGCTTTATCCCACCCCCCCAAAAAACTTCAAATCCTCCAGAACGTTTCTAAATTCGTAAACCCTTCACGGCTCGTTCATTTAAATAAAAATGTATCCTGTTTTCCAGTAGAGGGTTGCCAGACCTCCCTGGCCACCAGTGTGTGTGTGGGGGATGGGGGTTTAGGGTTGCCACTCCAGACTGGGAAAACTCCTGCAGCTTTGGGGGTGGAGCCTCACAAGGACGGGGATCTCCATGGCCTGCCCTGCTGCGCAGAGCCCACCCTCCGGAGCACCCATTTTCTCCAGGGGAACTGATCTCTGTAGACTGGAGATGAGCTGCGATTCCAGGGGATCCCCAGGTCCCACCTGGAGGCTGGCACCCCTAAGCATTACTCGTTTCATTGGTTTTTTTAAAAAGAGCTTGGAAGGCAATACTTTTACTGTCGCAAAATGTTTATTTGCTTTACAGGCTGTCTACTTCCGAGGCTCTTGTAAGCAGCCAGAAGGAAGGAAGCGATATCTGTGTTTATCCACTGAGGTATACTAGGGCAGAGGTGAGCAGGAGGTAGGTAGACTGCGGTTATCTGTACACTTCCTGGGACCCTAGGAAAAAAAGGAGTGCTAGGCCAGGCGGACCTTGCCCTTCAACAAAAGGCACACCTAGGGTCTCCTTACGTGATATACGAAATGCCAGTCGGCTGGGCGATTCCTCCAACCTGAATCATGTTTAACGCGTGGCCTGGGACTCACCTTAAAAATTGTGTGTGTGGGTGGGGAATTGGCTCCAGAGAATATTGTGGCAGCAAGAGGGGCTCCAGCCTTCCCTCCCTCACACCCCAGACTGCTTTTGACAGGGGGGGGAAATGACCCAGCACCCCCCCCCCACCATAGGTTGGGAAATTTGTGGAGATTAAGGGGTGGAGCCTGGGAGAGGGCAGAGTTTGGGGAGGGAGAGAACCTCGGTGGGGTATAATGCCACAGAGTCAATCCTCCAAAGTAGCCATTTTCTTCAGGGGAACTAATCTCTGTCATCTGGAGATCAATTATCTCCCGGCCCAACCTGGAGGTTGGCAACCCTACCCCATAATCTTTGTTTCTGTCAAAAGTGGCCGGTGGTGGAAAGGAGTGAACTCTCCCCTTTTCTAAACTGAGTCCCAGGTCTGATGTGAAATTGGGACCCACAGCCATGAAATTAAAAGACGCCTGCTCCTTGGGAGGAAAGCTATAGTATAAAAAATAGAGACATCACTCTGCCAACAGAAGTCCGTATGGTCAAAGCGATGGCATTCCCAGTAGTAATGTATGACTGTGAGAGCTGGACAACAAGGAAGGCTGAGCGCCAAAGAACAGATGCTTTTGAATTATGGTGCTGGAGGAGACTCTTGAGAGTCCCTTGGACTGCAAGGAGATCAAATCAGTCAGTCCTAAAAGAAACCAACCCTGACTGTTCCCTGGAAGGCTAGATACTGAAGCTGAAGCTCAAATACTTTGGCCACCAAATGAGAAGGGAGCACTCACTGGAGAAGACCCTGATGCTGGGAAGGATTGAAGGTCAAAGAAGAAGGGGACGGCAAAGGATGAGATCGTCAGACAGTGTTATTGATACAACAAACATGAAGTTGAGCATACTCCGGGGGACGGCGCAGGACACAAGGGCCTGGCATGATGTGGTCCATGGGGTCGCAAAGAGTCAGACTCAACTGTGTACTGTGAGAAGATCCTTAATACAACTTAACACAGAATGGTTATGTCTTAATGGGAAGAGAGTGCTTTCCCAAACTACACATAGTGTTAGAGACCTTTAAACTTTAAAAAACAGCTATAGAGGACTGTGACCAAAGTAATAGAGCAAAAGGCTTAACCCAGGGGTGTCAAACATACGGCTCGCAGGCCAAATCCAGCCCCTGCAGGGCTCCTATCTGGTCTGTGAGCAATTGGCTCTCCTCTGCTTCCTGTTCCTGCTTTCTGCATCACAACTTGCTTTTGCCCATCTCTCTACTCTCCAGCTTTCTGCTTCCAGGGGAGAGAAAGAAAGCCAAGCCTCCTTTCTCTCAACTGGCTGAGGGCTCCTCCCCCTCCTTGGGGTGAGAGAGTGTCCCATGGCACCTTTAAGAAAACCAACAATGTTTTATTCCAGGTATAAGCTTTTGTGTGCGTGCACACTTCTTCAAAGAGAGAGAGACAGAGAGAGACAGACAGACAGACAGTCCCATGGCACTTGGAGAGATGCATCTTTCCAGTTCTAATTTGTGGTAGGGTACGTGCTTTTGGGAGCTGTGGTGGCTCAAGTGGTTAAGACGCTGAACTGCAGGCTGTGGAAGGTCAGTAGTTCAGCAGTTCGAGACCCGGGTGCCGCATGATGGAGTGAGCTCCCGTCTCTAGTTCCAGATCCTGCCAACCTAGCAGTTCAAAAGCAAGAAATTGCAAGTAGATAAATAGGTACCACTTTGGTGGGAAGGTAACAGCATTCCGTGCGCCTTGGTGTTTAGTCATGCCGGCCACATGACCACGGAAATGTCCTCGGACAGCGCTGGCTCTTCGGCTTTGAAACGGAGATGAGCACCGCAACCCTAGAGTCGGATTCGACTGGCTTTCGAGCAAGGGAACCTTTACCTTTACTTTACGTGCTTTTGTGAGTCGCTGCCCACTTCTTCAGACTTATTTCCATTTATTCTTTGCATCCTCCTGGACTGAATCCTCCCGTACCAAATTAAGACCTAGGTTTCCTGTCTCATTACCAATGCTGATATCTCCACACCTACCATCCCTCTGCATATCACACCTAACCCAATCAAGCCTGCTATTGCCATTCGGCATCTGAAATCATCTTTATAAAGTCTATACCTCCAGTACCTCATGTTACATGTGGCCTGGCCTGACAAAGTGATATTTATGTCAGATCTGGCCCTCGTAACAAATGCGTTCGATACCTCTGGCTTAACCCTTCCACCCCCACCTCCACCGTTTTCCCAGTAGGGAAA
>NW_015165842.1:183485-207662 GCF_001447785.1 Gekko japonicus | reverse complement strand
GAAAGGAAAGGAAGGGGGACAATGAGGATTTCTGTGGAGTGGGGAACGAATTAAGGCTGTGGCAGAGGGGAGAACAGGTTTTAAAGCACTTCATCGCTCCAATTCTTTTACAGGAATATATCCAAACATTACAGAGGACAATATTTTTAGTGAGTGAATTTTCATTTATCTTCAGTAGAGGATAAAAGCAATTTCTCCATTCCTGTAGGTTCCCAATAGCTATCCCACTGGGCAAGTTAAGTGGAGGAATGTTCCATGTTCCCCCACAACAATGCTACTCCTCTGCAGTTGCCTAACTCCTGAGGCTGTTTGCACATCTTAAAGGGTACAGTGCACTGAAGTGTTAAACAGCCCAAACAGGAGGTCCCAAGACTCTGTTGTGGAGGGCATTCCTCAAGTCAAGATTAAACTTTCTAAAACTTTCCAACACATAATTAAAGACATGCACAAAATACCTTCCTAGCCAGAAATGGCCTTTGCCTGCAGGCTAGCTAGGGGCTCATGAAGTAAAGAAAGAAATAGGATTGTTTGGATATACGTCATCCTTTAAAGTCTCTGCCATCTCCACTGATTCTCAGCATCAGGGCTGCTAAGAGGCCCGGAGAAAAATGTCCTATATCGTTAATACCAGCAATCATTTTGATAAGCTAAGGAGTGCAACCCTGTTAATTCTCCTGGATCTCTCAGTGGCTTTTGATACCATCAGGTACGGTATCCTTGTGGACCACCTCTCTGAATTGAGAGGCACTGTTGTGCAGTAGTTTCAAGTTCTACCTTGAAGGTAGGTTTCAAAGTGTAGCACTGAAGGAAGAAGAGTTTGTTTTTATACCTCGCTTTTCACTACCCGAAGGAGTCTCAGAGTAGCTTACAATCACCTTCCCTTCCTCTCCCCACAACAGACACCCTGTGAGGTAGGTGGGGCTGAGAGAACTGTGATTAACCCAAGGTCACCTAGCAGGCTTCATGTAGAGGAGTGGGGAATTAAAACCAGTTCTCCAGATTACAGTCTGCCATTCTTACACCAAACTGGCGCTCACTACGCCAAACTGACTGCTGCTGCATCCCTCAACCTCTGGCCTACAGAGTCCTGCAAGGATCTATCTTGCCTCCAATGTTTTCCACTGTACATAAAGCCCCTGGGAGAGGTCATCTGGAGATCTGGGCTGAGTTGTCACCAATATGTGGATGATACTCAACTTCCAGTAGATGCCAGGGAGGCTATGAAAACCACAAACAGGTGCCTGGAGGCGGATTTGGGATGGATGAGGGATAACAAACTGAAACTTAATCCCAACATGATGGAGGTGCTACTGGTTTTGAACCAGAAATTAGGGTTCTTAGTGAGGTTGCACTACCCCTAAACAAGCAGGTTCATAGCTTGGAGATGCTACTGGACCTGGGCCTCCTGTTGGATAAAGAGGCGGCGGCTGGGGGGGCCTTTCACCAGCTTTGGCGGGTGAGCCAGTTGCAGCCCTTCCTTGGGAGGAAAGATCCTGCCACCGTGGTGCATGCCCTGGTGACGGCTAGATTAGATTACTGCAATGTGTTCTACATGAGACTGCCCTTGAAGACTATCCAGAAGCTACAGTTGGTACAGAATGCTATGGCCAGAAGGTTGACTGGAGTGGGTTTTAGGGACCATATCCTCAGTCTTGTTCCATCTGCACTGGGTCCCCATTTGCTTCCAGGCCTAATTCCAGGCGGAAAGGCGGAGCCAGGACGACGCGGGAGCGTGATCGGCGCAGGCGTGGCGGAGCCTCGAGGACTAAAGCCGAAGCCGCGCCGGAGCGTGCCTAACGACAGAAGGGCCCTGCCGACCCGCCACTGAAAAGACCGCCGGAAGGGAAGGAGCCAGAAAGCCGAGACGCCAAATCGACGAAGCCGACCTGGGGAGAAAAAAGATCGACTAACCCTCCACTGGGTGCTGGTAGGGATTGTCCCCACCCCTAGTATCTGTGGCCATAGGTTAGGTATAATTGATTAGCTGTAGCCGCTCAGAGACCCCTTGGGGGGTTCGAGCGGGGTAGCAAGTTGAAATAAATAAATAAATAAATAAATAAATAAATAATAAGGTGCTAGTATTGATCTTTCAAGGCCTATCTGGCTTTGGGCCAGCATACCTAACCACCACCTTCTCCCATATGAACCTATCCATCCATTCTGGTCATCTTTGGAAGCCCTGCTTCAGGTGCCCCCACCATCGGAGGCTAGATGGGTAGCGACCCAAGAAAGGGCCTTGCTGGTTGAGGCACTGTTGCCTTCTGCCAGAAGGTGAAGACGTTTTTGTACTGTTTGGCATACTTCCTAGTGACTGTTATTGGCCTTCTAATATATGTGTTTACTGAATTATTTTATAGATACTTCATTTTAAATGCTGTTTTAATGTTTACATGTTTTAATGTTTACATGGAAAGACAGCGTAGAAACAGTTTAAATAAAATAGAGGCTTAATGTGTCGCAATGCGTAGCTGAAGCTCTTTATGGCCTGGAGGTAAATAACATAACCGGTAAATAACATCCAATTAAACCTCTATTAAAGGGCCATGACATTGTTCCTCTCTGCGGCTGGCTACCTTACTCAGCATAGATAATCCACAGCTGGCAATAGTACTTGGCATAATCATCAGTTTAAGGGTAGGACACACTAGCTCTCATTTTCTCTCTCTATTGTTCCAAGATTAGATAATGATGATCTTGAAAACTAAGCAGGGTCGGCCCTGATTAGTATTTGGATGGGAGACCACCAAGGACATCCAGGGTTGTGATGCAGAGGCAGGCAATGGCAAACCACCCCTGAAAGTTTCTTGCCTTGAAAACCCTACGGCAGGGATACCCAACTATTTTGATCCTGTGGGCACCTTTAGAATGTTGACACAGCGTAGTGGATGCAGTCATAAAGCGGCTGCCACAAAATATCTGCCACACGAGGCAGAGCCATCTATAAAATGGCTGCCACGGTGAAAACCAATGTGCTGTGGTGGCAGCTGATGTCAAAACAATGGGTTTTTTTTAAAAAAAAATCTGCACAGCCAATCAAATCCTTAGTTGTTGATCAGACGCTTGGTGTGCAAAAGCGCCACCTGGCCAAACCCACCTTCTAAAACAGTAGGTGGGCAGCAGTACAGGTGTCAGCGGGTGCCATGCACCCACGGGCACCACCATCGGGGACCCCTGCTCTACAGGGTCACCATAAGTCGGCTGCAACTTGGTGACACTTCCCACCACCACAACCACAAGACATCCCTCCTTTCCTCCATGTGGGGTTGGACATTTTGGTGACTGTGTTGATGAGGTAATGTGATCAAGACCACAGGGGACAAAGAAATACAAGCACCAAGAGTCGTCTCCTCCTTTTGAGGAGATCCCCCTCCTATTTTGAGAACCAGGAGTTGCTGTGATATTGAGTCATTGTTTCTACTAATACTGTAGGTTCCAGATAAAACAGGTATAAGAGTTTGACAAAACTTATTGCACCACTGAGGGAGGCAGTAGCCGAACCGCGCTTGGTGTTTTGTTTGTTTTATTACATTCTTTGACCAACTCTGTTATATGTCACCTGATGATTGCTCTGTATGAATCAGTTTAATGATTGTAAACTACTGTAGAGCGATTTTAAGTGGTTTGTGTGGTCTACTCGTTATTACTTTATTATAACTAAAAATGATTAAAACTCATTTTAGTTCTGCTTTTCACTTGTGTGTATATATATATATAGGCTAGTTTACTTAACCCTTTTGACCATCTGATCCAGATCAAACATGCCAGTAGCTCTCCACAGCAAACCATCTTTACTGCCTCTCCTCCATGCTTCTTCTTGCAGCCTTAAAGCAACAAAGAATCTGGGGCAATCTGTATGAAGCGGATTTAAATAAATAAGTTTAAAATTAGGAAGGCAGGTGTCCCAAACTCATTCACCCTTTAAACGGGCCACTTAATAAGCATCCATCTGCTTCCTGTTACATCTCACAAAATTAACGTTCACCTTACTCACTCAACCATGTACTTGTGTGTGTACTGCGAGCAAATAAGAAGCCAACATTCTGTAAGGGGTTTTGTTCCCTTTCAGAAGCCAACTTCTCTCAGCGCAGTGTAGTTTATTCTACTTCTAAAGTACAGCAATTAGTTGAATTACTCACCATCCGCTACATTTCTTGTCTGTATTTTGCACTTGTACAACTCTAATCAGATTATGCATGGCAGAAAGAATACAAATTACTGGACTTCAGATAAGGAATACACTCCTTTCTGTACACGACGATTACTTCTGGTGTGTGAACCGGCCAAAGACTTAAGTAGGAAAAAGTATGGCAGACCTGAGCATTTCACTGGCAAAATAATGTCATGTTAGTTGGGTTTTTAATTATTTAGAGCATAAATGTACTGGAACAAAACAAATTTACACTAATTAGAACACAAACACACAAATATATACACATTGTCTTCTAGAAGACCCCAAAATCCAGTCCTTCCCAAAAGCTGTGTGTGTGTAACGTGTTGTCAAGTTGCAGCTGATTTAAAGTGACCTCAGTAAGGGGCTTTCAAGGCAAGTGAGAAGCAGAGGTGGTTTGCCATAGCCTTCCTCTGCAGAGTCTTGGTTGGTGGTCTCCAAAATCGAGAGGGTGCAGAAGAGAGTGACGAGGATGATCAGGGGTCTGGAGACTGAGCCCTACGAGGAAAGGCTAAGGGCCTTGGAAATGTTTAGTTTGGAGAAGAGGAGATTGAGGGGGGACATGATTGCTCTCTTTAAATATCTGAACGGCTGTCATTTGGAGGAGGGCAAGGAGCTGTTCCAGTTGGCAGCAGAGGACAGGACCCGAAGCAAAAAGTTTAAATTATATGCAGAAAGGTATCGGCTGGATATTAGGGAAAACTTTTTCACGGTCTGAGTGGTTCAAAGGCTGAATCAGCTGCCTAGGGAGGTGGTTAGCTCCACTTCACTGACAGCTTTCAAGAAGAGGCTGTATGAATATTTGTCAGAGATGCTTTAGACTGGTCCAGCATTGGGCAGGGGGTTGAACTAGATGGTCTGTATGGCTCCTTCCAACTCTATGATTCTATGACCCTGCTTAGCTTCCAGGATCTGACAAGCCTGGACTATACCATGCTGCCTTCTCTCCCTCCCAAAAGTTTTACAGAACTGGCCATATTGCATGACGGTTTTGTCCTCACAGTAAATGCATGACTTCACGGCAGTCTTGACTTTTGGGCACCTGTGACCTGCACAGGGTTGTCATCTTTTGTTTACAAGTGTCTGGCACCTGTGGATGAATGCCTCTGAGCATGCACAGAGCTCCTCTAAGAGGAAAATAATTCTTTTGATCAACAACAACAAAAAGACGTTCGGAGCAAAAGGTCTTTATGTAAGAAACTCCCTTGGGAAGGGAATGTCTCCTTGTTTGTCCAGAGTGTGTGGGATTTCATTCCTGCACCTCACCCTCAGCCTGCCTCCCCGCTAAGGGTGCTGATGGCTCCCTAGGAACTGCACCACCGGAGATATGCCTCTGGGAACATGGTGAGCAATCATCCAGCAGAGAGCACGCAGTTTGGTCTCTATTCTGGGGAGGTGGCTCTGGTCCATCAAACACAGCATCAGGAGATCACCAAATATATATGCAGACTTATCAAAATATTGCTCCATAAGCAATATTTGGCTTGAGAAATTTTGCTTTAAGGAAGAGCAGCACAGTCTTCACGTCAACACAAAGTTTTAACAGAGCACATAGGTAGCCATCATGCCCCGTCCAGAATTCTAACTAGCTGCCAGCTCCTGGGGCCATGCCCCTGTAACAACTGTATACAGTGGCTTCTCTTACTTCCTCCTAAGTCTACAGTTAAACACAGCCAGCAGGAAAAGTTAGGCGTGAGTCTTAACTGGGTGATGAAACAGCAGAAGCACTCTGGAAAGAGAGATAGAGAGACTCTGCATGGTTAGGAAACAATAGGCTTTCACTCGTGCCATTCCTAGTTTCTCACATGCATGGAATCTTTTTATACAGGGAAAATATTCAACCATGGAATTCTGCCACCAGCCTTCAGAAGTCACAAGTGGGAACCCTCAAGGACTTGCGGGAAGCATCTCACTTCCCCAACCTCCACTATTTCCTCTTTCCCCTTCCTGAAAGCCTCCATAGTCTCTCACCATTTCCTTCTATCCTTCTAGGGTTGCCAGTCTCCAGGTGGGGGCTGGAGATCTCCTGGAACCACAACAGATCTCCCAGCTTCAGAGATCAGTTCCCCTTAGGGTTGCCAGATCGAGGCTGGGAAATCCCTGAAGATCTGGGGGTGAAGCTTTGGGATGGCAAGGTTTGGGGAGGGAAGCAACTTCATCAGGGCTTAATGCCAAAGTCCACCTTCCAGAGCAGCCGTTTTCTCCAGGGGAAGTGATCTCTGTCATCTGGACAGCAGCTGTAATTTCTGGGTGATCTCCAGCTCCCAACCTGGAGGTTAGCAATGCTAGTGCCCTAAAGGAAATGGCTGCTTTGGAGGATGGGGTCTATGGCGTGATAGCCCGCTGAGGTCCCTCACCTCCTCAAACCTCCCCACCCCCACCCCCCAAATTCTAGAAATGTCCTAAACTCTTTCCTCTCATTTTGGCAATTCCCATATCCTTTCCCTGCCTCCTTCTCTCCTTCTCAACCATTCACCAACCTACCTTTTATCTGCCTTTCATCTTTAGCTACATTTATTCTTTATTTACTTCATTTATACCCCCCCCTCTTTCTCCATAGTGGGGACCTAAGCAGCTTACATTATTCTCTTCTTCTCCTTTTTATCCACACAAGAACCCTGTGAGGTAGGTTAGACTGAAAGTATGTGACTGGTCCAAAATCACCCACTGAGCTTTCACAGCAAGATGGGGATTCGAGCCTGGGTTTCACAGACCGTGCTCTGAAGCACTAATCACTACACCACACTGGCTTTCATTCAGTGGTAGCTGTTGAACAGCAGCAAGCAGCCAGGCCTAGTTGAGTCAGGCAAATTGGGTTGTATCAAGTCACCCAGAAGCTTAGGGTTGCCAGCCTCCAAGTGGGACCTGGAAATATCCCAGAATTACAACAGAATTCCAAGACAACAGAGATCTGTCCCCCTGGAGAAAATGGCTGCTTTGGAGGGTGGACTCTATGGCATTATATTCAGCTGATGCCCCTCCCCTCCCCAAACCCTGCCCTCTCCAGATTCTGTCCCCAAATCCCCAGGAATTTCCCAACCTGGAATGGGCAACTCTTGCCAGGCCTGGCCCCTAGGAGTCCCCCCTCAAAGGCCAAAAACAGGCCTGGAAAGAGCTCTGCTCCTACCCCCTGCCTTTTACCGACAGAACCACCGCTTGGAATACTGTGGCTGCCTAGCAACAGCCACTGAGGGAATCTGTTTTTTAAAGCTACAGGTGCTCCTTTTATCATTTTTGGATTTTTAAACTCCCCAATGTATTTTTTTTTTAAGATTTCATTTTTTTCCTGCAAACCTAGGGGCCTTTTCAGGTTTGTAGAAAGATCTGTCTTGCCCATTCACAGCTCCAGTCACTGGATTTAAGTATCCAAAGATACCTGATTCCTGAATTCACTATTAGAATGTAAGATATTAACTGTCGGACTTACCACACGCTTTCCCCCCTGAAAGCCTGAGGCAGCTGTAAATTTATCATTGTCATTAGCCTATTTCAAAGTTTTCCTCAAAACCTTGGTGAGGGGGAGGGGTCAGAAAAGTAGCCAGACAGTGACAATGCACTGCTTTAGCAAATACGGTCATCTGGCTGTTCATTCATGCTTTAACAGTTGTTCAAACACAAATGCTAGGTGTTAAATACTAGGCATATGGTAATATTTTGATAAGGAAACAAACATTTTTTGGAAAGGAGATAAAGCATGAATTTTAAAAAAGGCACCAACACCAGAAGTCCTCCATCAGAAAATAAGATGAGGTTTAGATATAAAAAAACTCACAGCTCGGATGCCGTATATGCACCTGAGACTCCGTGCACACATCCAAACCCCTCAATATGTACTGTGTCAACAATATGAAACTAAAAAGCAGTTTCTCTTGTATTTTCCAGTGGTACACTGAATACCCTGCCATATATAGTAAGGCATCCAGATGTGCATCACAGCCTTATCCTGTATATAAGCCTTATAAGACAGATGTGCTGTCTTATGTGCATGCCCCCCCCGCAATCCTTACAGATGGGATGTGGTAAATGACTGACTTTTTCCTGCCAAATATCAACTCTCTTTTTCTCTCTATTTTTATTAAAACAATTCTTATTTAAAACCATAATCCACAGAATTTATCAATAAATGTTTGTAGACTTAGACTGCATATATTATAACGTTTATTTTGTTACTGGCCAAGAGTCTGCACGTCGTCTGAGTGTTGTCGCATCTGCTGGAGTTGGTGTCCCTCAAGAGTGGTGGTAATTCAAGTTCCACCTCCAGATGTAGCCACCAAGCCATTCTCACCGGGTTCAGCTCTCCCTAACACTCTTCTGAAAAACTGCCACTACCACAGCTATTTCTTTCTAAGAATGTATGGGGAATAAATGTAAAGGCTGGGACAAAATGTCCCTCTATTCTGTAACAATAATATTCCAAGTTATCACTAAGAAAGCATTATAATTGACTAAAGAAAGGATGACCACACCAAATCCCAACCACGTCAGTCAGACACTGGGGATCCTCATCTGTACTGCATTATGTTCATTCCTCTTTCTTGGCCCTGTGATTCGAAAAGCAACAATGAGATCTCTTCAACATCTTATTTCCATTAAGCCTTCAGGGCTTAATACACCTCCTTCATACAGCTCTGTGACACTGTAGTCCTCATCTGCTCCCCTTTATTGTCAGAGATGTGGTCCTTCCTTGTTGGTAGGGTTGCCAATCTCCAAGTACTACCTGGAGATTTCCCGCTATTACAATTGCTCTCCTGACAATTAAGATCAGTTCCCTTGGAGAAAATGGCTGCTTTGGAAGGTAGACTCTTTGGCATTATACCCTGCTGAGGTTCCTCACCTCCCCAGGCTCCACCCCCAAAAACTCCAGGTATTTCCCAACCCGGAGCTAGCGACCCTACTTGTTGGCTAAGCCCCTCCTACAGGATAAGGCTATCCAAATGCTCTACTATCCCTAAGCAGAAGCAGAACATGCAGCAATGCTTCCACCCCATTTATTACTGCAGGAAAAGCACTATCAAGAGCCACTTAGCAATGAGGCCAGACACACTGCGTTTACCCATCGTGTTCGTTGTAGTCCTACAGGCAGAGCTTTGCTTAAGCAGCAGAAATCGTGTGTACTTTACACCTCATGTCCTTGCAGACCAGTTCAGTTACTAAGTGGACTTTGTTCTTACAGCTGTGTGTGCTGAACGAGAGTTTGCAAAAGAAAATGTTCTAGGCCAGTTTTCCCCATTTCTGTTGCTAAAGAACTATCAATATACTTCCTTGTGGAATTTCCCCAAATACAAGCCAAGACAAAAATGTCCACAGAAATATTCATTATGCTCTTGTTCTTGCTTTGGGTTAATTTGCTCCCCAGTCACATAGGGTTACTTAACATGCCAGGAAGAAATTGGTCCCAGTTAACCAAGGTCCTGAACCAAAGTTTCAGTGAGGCAGTAGGAATAATCCAAAAACTGAAAGCATGTCTCACGCAGCCTAATGTATACAGAGAGATACATTTTTAACTAAGCTTGTTGAAACAAAACGAAGGGCTTGATCTTCACCAAACCAACTCTTCAAGTCTTGTAAAATAAAAATAGTTAATTAACATTAATCAGGTAATCATTAGAGAGGTGGAAGAAACCAGAAGATGACCCAGACCAATGACTTCACTCAAAAGGGTGGACAGTTTATCCCTCACTCTGGATTTACCCATGCAATTGAAACCACAGGGTATGTCAGGCAGAGAAACTAGCAATTAGACAGCAAGCCCTGAGAACTTCAAATGTCAAAGGGGGATTCCTATAATTTCTTCACATGTAAAATACACCCAGGACAAAAGGAGGAAATCAAACTTTTCAGGAAAGGTTTCTAGGGCTTTTTTAACTAGTGTGCTTGAGAGAAATACACACAGAAATAAAGAAATGCTACGGGGAAAGATTCTCATTTTTACAAACGAAACAAAGAATTCATGCAGGAAGTGATATGTATTATATATTTTTACTGTTACAGCCAGGGATGCCAGCCTCCAGGTGGGACCTGGGGATACCCTGAAATTACAGCTCATCTCCAGACTACAGAGATCAGTCACCTTTTGGAGGGTGGACTCTATGGCATTGTACCCCACTGAGGTCCCTGTCCTCCTTAGGTTCCATCCTCAAATCTCCAAGAGTTTCCCAACCTGGATCTGGCAACTCTACCCCCATACCCCACCAGTGGCCAGGGGGGACTTTGCAATCCTAGATACAGCCCCACACCAACTACAGTATTATTTTGCTTAATACTGCAAATGTGTTCTGGGTTTTCAGTTCTAGCCCCTATGTATTTGCCACCTCCAATCACTTCATTTAATTTCTTTCATAACCTTGGTCATCCCAACCTGCAGTTGTCCTTGGCTATCCTCATCCATTTCTACGTCTCTCTCAGACAAGCTCTTTCAACTTGCAGCTTGAACAGTTCCAATCTGGCACCTTAGAAGTTGTCCCCCACATACCCCAGAAGTGGCACATATTTTATCTCAATCCATAGACAAATCCTTTTTGGCTGTAGAACCCAAAATTTAGGTTCCATACTTGTTTTTCAGTAGTCAGTGTTTTGTATATTAATTACCATATTTCCTAATTATTGCTACCACAAAACCGAATCCTAACCTCTTCAGTTTCTTACTAAAGCTTCTGTGAGTCATGGTTACCTGGTGTGCCTGAAATTTGTCACACCCTGCAAGAGACCACAAACATCAGTCATTTCACTGTCTTTTTTACAGTAGTCTATTATGGACAACCATCCTTAAAAGATGAAGCCCAAGGAAGAAGTACATTCTAATTAACACATGCAGATACACACTCACTCCTTCACGCACAGGGAACACTGTCAGTGCTACCATTCATACACATAGCTGAACTTTCATACTACACATTCCAAGTGTGCTAAACCATATCTTTAAAAGCATTTCACTCATTCCAAGAGAAAAAATATTTTGCTCCCCAGTATTTAACATTTTTCCATTATAAAATCTGAGGAGAAAGTTCTTGGAAATAGTTCCTCCTCCCTACAATTTTCTGCCCTCCCCCCTCCCGTTTCCACATCTCCATGCATAAATACAACAGAAGTGGTAGACAGTCATCTACTGGTCCCCAGAAAACTTCCAAACAACAATTATGAAATACCTTTTCATTATTTTTTTAATTACAATTATTTGCTGGTTACTCTTAATAACAATTTAAAAAATGTTTAATTACAATTATTTGCTGGTTACTTTTAATAACAAGGAGGAATTACACTACTGGTGTGCAGTATCTAAAAGCACCCGAAACAGAAGGTGGCCACTGCTGCTAAGAAAATCTAATTTAATGTTTTATGAGCGGGGGGAGGGGTGCTGAACTTTCTTTGGCTCCAACTTCAGTTTAATCGTAAGAAGCACTCAGCCAAAATTTCCTGCTATTTTTGCCTAATTTTTCAAAGGATATCTGATGACGACCGCTGGGCTACCTATCCATTTGAATTAAAGCATCCTGCTCCATTTCCTCAGACACAGACTACCACTTCCACATGGCAAGGACTTTCTGCATTGCTTTAATCACCACTGGGAATATAGAGGCACGCATCCACATATGGGAGTCTTCCGTGCACTTTCCTGTCTTTTCCCTGACGTTTCCCTTCCACATGTGCTCTGCAGTAACTCTGTTATGGTTCTTGGGAGCAGGGTAGTCATGGCTTCCATTGTGACTCACTGCCCCTTTTTGTCCTTTTCTTTGCACACGTGGTACAGCAGCTGTATGAAGATGATCGCGTTTTATAAAAAGGGCCCTCAAAAAACATTCTAGTAGTGTGGAATAATAATTTTTAAAAACCTGGGAAAATGGCACCCATGTGGGAGCCTGTTCTGCAAAGCAGGAAAAGAAAAAGTTGTTTTTTACACTCCGCTTTTTCTCTACCTTCAGGAGTCTCAAAGCAGCTTACAATCGCCTTCCCTTCAGAACAAATTTGACTTCGATGGTGCCTTTAAGACAAAGTTTAATTCTAAGTATAAGTTTTCATGTGCATACACACTTCTTCAGATACATCAGAATTAAACTTTGCTGGTCTTAAAGGTGCCACTGGACTCAAACTTTGTTCTGTTGCTTCAGACCAACACAGCTACCCACCTGAATCTCTCTCCACAACAGCCATGTCATGAGGGGGGTGGGGCTGAGAGAGTTCTCAGAGAACTGTGACTGGCCCAAGGTCACCCAGCAGGCTTCATGGGGAGGAGGAGTGGGGAACCAAACCCGGTTCTCCAGATTAGAGTTCACTGCTCTTAACCACCACACCATAACTGGCGCTCCAAGGCACAACATTACTTTCAGACGTCGTTCTAATTTGCTTGAACTGCTTTCTTTCCCAAAACAATCAGAGTAAAACAGATTTGGGAAAACAGACTGCAGATGGGGGGAAATGCCAGTTTGGAGGCAAAGAGGGTGGGAACTCTACATGGAAGCCATAAATTGAAAATACTGAAATCTGTTGAGCTTGGGAACAAAGCCAGCTACAAAACACACCTAATGCTTTTATCAACAATAAAATCAACATTAAATTATTACTTTACAATCATAACATTATTAAGAAGATAGATTACTAATTAAGAATGAATCTGATTTCACCCACTACTTCTTTAAGCCAGCAGAGCTGCTAGTGCTGGGATCCTTCTTTACCTGTTCAAAAGTCATCAGTTCTCTCACCAACCACCCAACCCTAGCCTGGCCACTTTCTCTTTACTATTTTTGGCATAACACACTGAAAACTTTTTCTGCCGCTATTTTAAAGAAGGGATGTATTGTCACTACTTAAAAATAAATCTGCAAAAGGATGGATTTTGTATAGCATTCAGAATCAGAACAGCCCTTTAGAAAACCAGAAGCATCCTGTTTGTAGCTCACTGTAACAAGCAGGTAACCCCTGTCTTTACACCCAAGTTGCTGTTCCACTATCCCTTATGAATTTGATTTAAAAGACCCAAGGGTCAGAAGGTTCATAGCAACTCAGAGCTGAAATAATAAATGGCTTATTTTCCATCCTGGTGGAGGAAATACATCACAACCCATTGTGGGACACTCACAGATGCTGTTTTTACAGGAAAGTATAAAAATAACCAAATCAGTTTGCCTTGCTCCATTTACTCAAACAAAGCCCCTTACTACAATTAAGATTAGGAAAAGAAAAAAGCACGTTTTTAACATGTTCAATTAATTTAAAGGGAAACGATAGTTTAAAGAGGGAAAACCGACATGAAAAATGTTATTTTAAAAAAGGAAAAAACTGTCAAAAACTTAAGTTTAGGAAACCTGGATAAATCAGCTATTATGAGCCAACTGCTTAACACTACAACAATCTAATAATACAAACACTATATCTGCCTACAACACATGAATTGTAAGTTTGTTCAACACCATGTTTGTAGACTCCACTGAAAAGAACTCACTTATGAGGCGAATAGGCAGGAAACCACTATTAGATTATTGTACACACTTAGTGTTCAATCATACAGAAGAATAGTTAAAATAAGGCTTCAGTGAATATCGCCTATCTAGGAAAACGTTAGCTTTTATCAAGCAATTTATGTGCAGCAATATTAATGGTATAATTTCTCAAAAAAATAACTAGGGGGTGCAAAGACAATGCATTAATAGTTATTCTACCTGCTTCAAGGAATATTTTCAGATTTTCTGTTGAAAATATTCATTCTTATTTCATATATCAGATTAAAATCTGAGGAATAAGCTTAGAATTCAGGCAGATTTACAAGTCCCAAAGTTTTCAAAAGCACTGCATTCTCTAAAAGGACATATCACCCTCTGAAACTGGGTGCATTCTACTGGAATAAAGAAGGAGTCTAGTAGCCCCTTAAAGACTGAAAATTTATCCCAGTATAATTTTTTGTGTGTGATTCAGGTGGGTAGCCAACAGCCATGTTGCTCTGAAGCAGTAGAACAAAGTTTGCGTCCAGAGGCACCTATAATTTTTTATTTTATTTATTTATTTATTGGTTCTATTTGTATCCCGCCTTGCCGGACACGCTGGCTCAAGGCAGCTAACAAAGTTAAAATAACAAACAATACAGAGTTAAAACAATTAATAAATACAGTACCAAATTAAAACAGCAACAGTTTACAAATAAAACCGACAGATGATGGTAATAGTCTAAATCACATCCAATTATAGGGGTAGCATCCAGCGAGGTCTCAGGCCAGAAGATGTTCCAGGGCACATTCATCAGTGGCAGCCCCTAATCGAAAGCCTGGTGGAAGAGCTCCGTTTTACTGTAAGAGGTCCTGCAGGGCCCTGATGTTCCCCAGGAGCTCATGCCACCAGTATGGGGCTGCCACTGAGAAAGCCCTTGTCCTGGTGATATTCAGCCTGGCTTCTTTCGGACCAGGGAAGGTCAAATGATGTTGTGACCCTGACCTCCGTGATCTCTGGGGCACATAAGGGGAGAGGCGGTCCCTCAAGTAGGAGGCCCCTGACCATATAGGGCTTTAAAGGTTAGAACCAGCACCTTGAACCAGATCTGGTACACTATAGGCAGCCAGTGCAGTGTCCTCAGCACAGGCTGGATATGGTCCCGTATAGAGAGACCCATCAGCAGCCTGGCTGTGGTATTCTGCACTAGCTGCAGCCTCCAGATTTGGGACAAGGGCAGGTCCATGTAGAGAGCGTTGCAGTAGTCTAATCTCGAGGTGACCATTGCGTGGATCACTGTTGCTAGGTCACTCCATTTGAGGAAGGGAACCAGCTGCCTAATCAGCCGTAGGTGGTAAAAGGCCGCCTTGGCAGTGGCTGCTACCTGGGCCTCGCATCCAGAAACACTCCCAGACTCCTAACCCTCGGCGCTGGCACCAATGGCGCCCCACCGAAGGTCGGTAATAGGATCCCCACCCCCGACCCACTCCGACTCAAGCACAGGACCTCCGTCTTCATTTGATTCAATTTCAATCGACTCAGTCTAAGCCAGCCCGCCACATCCTGAAGCGCCCGCTCCAGGTCATCTGGGTCGGAGTCAGACCGGCCACCCAACACCAGATATAGCTGGGCGTCATCAGCATACTGATGACACCCCAGCCCATACCTCCGGGCAATCTGGGGGAAGGGTGCATGTAGATGTTAAATAACATCGGGGATAGCACCGCCCCTTGTGGCACCCCGCACACCAGCAGGTGCCTCTGGGACGTCTGCTCCCCTAGCGCCACCCTCTGTCCCCGAACTGGAGAAAAGAGACAAGCCATTGCAAGGCAAGCCCTTGAATTCCAGTGTCGGCGAGGTGGTGGATCAGTAACTGGTGGTCGATGGTGTCAAACGTCGCCGACAGATACAATAACACCAGTACAGCCGTGCAGCCTCAATCCAGATTCCTTCGGAGGTCATCTGTGAGAACAACCAGTGCCGTCTCCGTCCCATGACCCGGCCGGAAGCCAGACTGGAACGGGTCCAGCATGGAACTGTCATCCATGAAGCTCTGCAACTGAATCGCCCCCGCTCTCTCACATACTTTTTGCCCAAATAGGGCAAACTGGAAACTGGCCAATAGTTGGCCAATTCAATCAGATCCAGTGATGGTTTTTTCAGGAGAGGGCGGACCATCACTTCTTTGAGTGCCCCTGGGAACAGCCCTTCATTGAAGGACTTCTTGATAATATCCCTGAGGGCACCTCGTATCCCCTCATGACCAGATTTTATAAGTCATGAAGGGCACGGATCATGGCTGCACGTGGTTGGGCGTACCACTGAGAGCAATCTGTCAACTTCCTCAAGACTGAATGGACTGAAATAATCTAGAATGGAACTAGAAGACGTACAAGGAGCCTCGAGTTCGCTCACTGTCTCAACTGTGGCTGGGAGATCGCGGCGGAGCAGCAAGACCTTATCTTCAAAATAGCTCACAAAAGCCTCACAGCCAATATCCAATTCCCTAGAATTTGGCCTGCCCTGTGGCAGCTCTGTTAATGACCCAATAGTTCTAAATAATTGTGCTGGGCGTGAGCTAGCAGAAGCAACCGCAGCCGCATAGAATTGTCTCTTTGCAGCTTTTATTGCCATCTCATAGGATCTAATAAACGTCCTATATGATGCTCTTGTCGCTTCGTCGCGGGCGCGCCGCCACCATCTTTTTAGTCGTCTGAGCCCTCGTTTCATTTGCCGTAGCTCCTCAGTGAACCAAGGAGCCCGCTTAGAGCGAGCGCGCAGAGGGCGTTGGGGGCGATCTCATCGATGGCTGCCAAAAGCCGGCCATGTCAATCCTCGACAAGCTCATCTAACGAGCTGCCGGGGGGCATGGGATTCCACAGAACCATCTGGAATAACTGGGAGTCCATTTTGCTCTGCGGACAAGCCAAAATAAGACCAACAAAGGCCCATTCTGCATCTAGTATTTGCTCTGCTGTTTACCAAACCCACCTTGGAATAGAAATTCCCCTTGATATTGCATGCCACTTTCTTTGATTGTCGGATTTTATGGTAGCCTCCACACTGCATGCTGATTTCACTTCCTTTGATCTCTCGGTTTTATGGTACCATCTGCATAGATTTATGGCTGTTTTATGGCCATTCAGGGGTGACTCTGCAGTCAGTATGGCATTGGCCCAGGGTATCTAAATGTGGCTTTGAGCCGCATCTTTTTCTGTTCCAGTCTGGGTTTGGTAAAACAACGGAGCGAATGCTAGATGCAGAATGGGCCTTAGTTTTATTCAAGGCATAAGCTTTTGTGTGCACACACATTTCCTCAGATACAGTAAAACAGACTTCCTCAACTATTGCAAATAGGTAGAGAGAGACCTACATATAGGTAGAGAGAGTTAGTTTGGTGTAGTGGTTAAGAGCACGGACTGTAATTTGGGAGAACCGGGTTTGATTCCCTACTCCTTCACATGCAACTGCTGTTGTGACCTTGGGTCAGTCACAGGTTCTCTCAAGAGCAGTTTTTGAAAGAGCTCTCTCAGCCCCACCTACCTCACAGGGTGTCTGTTGTGGGGAGGGGAGTATAAAGGGCAGGGTATAAATCCAATCTCTTCCTCTTCTTCTTCTATATATAATGGTTGAGGAAGTTCTGTTTCACTGTATCTGAAGAAGTGTGCTTGTACACGAAAGCTTATACCTTGAATAAAACTTCGTTGGTCTTATAGGTGCCTTTGTTCCTTTTTTTGTGCGTTAGAGCTCGCTTCATCAGATGTTTCTATCTTTTGCAAAAGCTCTTGCTTTTGGCAGCTAGAGCTCTCCTGAGGCTAACTCCATACTTCAACTACATCCCATCCTGAACACTGGAAATGTTCCCTCTAAGCCGTGGAGTCTTGTGAGCAAAATTTCCACTTTGTGAGCTGGTGGCATTAAAGTTGTGAGCGAGCGATTTGGCTGCTGCATAAATTAGTTTGCTCCGGAGCCATCCTTCCTGAGCTGGAGGCTAAAAAACTGTGAGCTAGCTCACACGAACTCAGCTTAGAGGGAACACTGGAGGTGATGAACACTGGATAGACAATGGGGGGGGCAATCTGATCATGAGGGACCTGTTGATGCTGCTGCAAAGAGCTTTTGTTAGGAAAGCTTAATTTTCTCAGTATCAGCAAACAGTTGACTGTCAACTCCACCACCAACAAAATCTACAACCAAGTTCAAGTGTAGTAGCACCTTAAAAGACCATCAGAAGTTACCAGGATCTCCTAATACTCTGCCTCTGCTACCACAGTTGCCACAAACGTCATATTGGCTCTCTCATAATGCAGAGAAAGGAGCAAGTGCACCAATAATTAATGGTAAAATGCTAAGGAGACACAACTCTCAAAGAAAATTAAAACAATTGTAAATTCCACTACAGATAACGTGCAAAAACACTGTTTTGATTGAGCTCTTCACTTGCAGCTGAAGAATACTGAAGAAATCGAGATTTCAAGAGCATCTGTTGTCTTAAAAAAAGAATTCAAGGAATTATGTTTTGAACCTTCCAAGTCTGTAGATCTTTTGCTTATTGGATGTGTCATCCTATTGATTGCACCGATTAACATTGTAATCCTCCTTGAGTCTCCATGAGAAAGGCCCCAAGTGGCTTACTCAGCCTCCAGTGCACCCACTAGCTCTAGCCCAGCACAATTATTTAGGGTGATTCAATCCTTAACCTGTCTTACCGAGAGAACACAAAATATTAGTAATTCATCTATTAGCTATAAGGCATTTGCTAGCTTTTTTGTGGATAAAGTCCTGTTACTCCGCCACGGCCTTCAGGCCAATGTTGACACAGTTCGTGAGCTGGAGGCCCCTTGGCCGCCTTTGGATTTGGTATTTGACAACTTCAGCTGGCTCTCGTTGGTTGATGTTGATAGGATCCTGAGTGCTGTCAGGCCTACCACATGCCTCTTGGAGCCGTGTCCCTCATGCCTGGTGAAAGCCAATAGGGAGGGAGTAGTGGGCCCTCTGATGTGTCTATCCGGAGGGTCTGAAAGAGGCTGTGATAATTTTTGTTGTTGTTCAGTTGCATGGTCGAGACCGACTCTTTGCGACCCCATGAACCACATCACGCCAGGCCATCCTGTCTTCCATCGTGCTCCGGAGTTTGCTTAATTTCATGTTTGTTGCATCAATAACACTGTCTAACCATCTCATCCTTTGCCGTCCCCTTCTTCTTTGACCTTCAATCTTTCCCAGCATCAGGGTCTTCTCCAGTGAATGCTCCCAACTCATTTGGTGGCCAAAGTATTTGAGCTTCAGCTTCAGTATCTGGCCTTCCAGGGAACCCCATGGACAGTAACAAAAGGACTGTAGTAACACCGCTCTTGAAAAAGCCATCTTTGGATCCTTTCGATCCTGCCAATTACAGCCTAGTTTCAAATCTATAGTTTCTGGGCAAGGTAATTCAGACAGCAGTTGCCAAGCAGCTCCAATGCTTCCTGGATGACACATCAGCTTTTGACCCATTCCAGTCTGGTTTCCACCCTGGCCATGGGATGGAGCTGGCACTGGTCACCCTCACATACAATCTCCTTAGGCAACTGGGTCGAGGTGGGTCAGTTCTGCTGTTATTGTTAGATCATACAGCAGTGTTCGACATGGTTGACCTACTGCCTCACCGACACAGGAGTTCATGGGGTAGTCTTACAGTTACTTACCTAATTTCTCTGAGGTCAGGGACAGAGGGTAGTGCTAGGGGGCAGGGTGTCAAGTAGGTTCCCCTTAACATGTGGGGTTCCTCAGGGGACAATCCTCTCCCCAATATTGTTTAATATCTATATGCACCCCCTCACCCAGTTGGCATGGAGTTTTGGGCTGGGGTGTCACCAGTATGCTGATGACACCCAGCTGTATCTGTTGATGGGTTACTGCCTGGAGGGTCAAGGTTTTGGTACTGACCTTCAAGGCCATGAACAGTTGGACCGCCTCCTCTAGTATGTCCCCCAAGACCTTTACGCTCTGCTGAGAACAACTTACTGGTGATCCCTAGCCCTAAAGACATCCCGCTGTCCTTGACCAGACCTGGTGGTCTCCTACCTGGCGGAACTCTCTGCCAAATAACATTCGCACCCTGTGGGATCTTATGCAGTTCTGCAGCGCGTGCAAGGCAGAGATGTTTTGCGAGGCTTTTGGTTGAGGTCAGTGATGGGTAACATCCTACCTGGCACTTCCTCCCCCCCCCGCTTTCCCTGCTTATTGCAAGACAGTAATTCATACTGTATGTCTATTTGGCACCATCTCATGTTGTTTTAACTCTTTTAACTACTGGATTTTAAACTGTACAGTTCTGTTGTCAACCGCCCTGAGCTCTGTGAATTCAGAGAAGCGTGGTATACTGATCAAAATTATAAATAAATAAATAAATCCCCCTCTCCTCCATTTCCCCCCTCACAACAAGCCAGTGATGCAGCCTAGGCTGTATGTGTGTGACCGGCCCAAGGTCACCCAGCGAACATCCATGATGGAGTGGGGATTGCAGCCTGAGTCTCCCAGATTCTAGCCCCTCACTCCAAAATAAGTTCCAGGGTTGAATACCTTGTTACAAATCATAATTCATGCCTTAATCAACGACAGACCATGACTGAATGCCAAGTGATGGAGCTGCAAAGCTGCTGCTACACATTTCTTGCAGCAAACCCCCCCCCAAGTTCTGTGGCACCTTAAAGTCTGTCAGATTTATTATGATCATCTTCCTGGGCTACATTTCATCAGATGCTGGAAACAGACACTGAACATGTCAGGAAGATATATATCGCTCTTAGGTTATGTATGTGATGCTTGCTTTTTTTGCAAGGATTTCACAAGGCAGAAAGACGGCATGTTAGTGGCTGGAGCCCAAGTATTCCAGAAGTTCCAGCCAGTGACAACCAACCCAGTCAGTTCTTGGTTCTGCCTCACATACAATCTCCTTAGGCAACTGGGTCGAGGTGCCCATCATTTTTGTTCTGTGAGTACTGAATAACATCATATTTTGTGCCAGTTTTTTCAGAGGCTATAATTTTCCTTGTCCATATCTTGGTCATTCAATACTGTGACCAACATGTTACTATCAAGGGGGGGGAGGGTGGACTTTAAACTTCAAACCACATTTTGCTTAAAGGTTCTAAAAAAACCCACCTTTCCAAAAATGTCTTCTTTTGTAAACAAAAATGTCAGGTGGTCAGGGATGGGCACTGGTACCTTGCACAGTTCACTGAGTTTGGTCAGCTGAACTCTGCCCTTCAACCCACTTTCGGTGTGGCAGATGGGCCAGCTCTGATGCTACTTTTCCCCTGCAGGAGGAAGCAACACAGGTTGCTTTTCTAAAGTAAGCAAGTGTCTCCTGCCAGAGAGTACGACAGCACCCGCATATCTTGACATACACTAAGAAATAAGAAACACCTTTTCTTGTCCTTTCTTGTCTCAGTACTGGTTTTCATACAGTGCCTGTACGTATATCTCTTCTCAGGACTGTGTATGATTCTTGGTGTTGAGTAATTTATACACTCTCACAAATGCATGCTCAATTTTGTCGGGGAATAAATTAGAGGAAGAATAGAAGAAGAAGAGATTGGATTTATACCCCGCCCTTCACTCAGAGTCTCAGAGCGGCTTACAAACTCCTTTCCCTTCCCCTCCCTACAACAGACACCCTGTGAGGTAGGTGGGGCTGAGAGAGCTCTGTTGGAAACTGCTCTTTTTCAAGAACACCTTTGACAGAACTATGGCTTGCCCCAGGTCATCCAGCAGCTGTGAGTGGAGGAGTGGGGAATCAAACTTGCTTCTCCCAGATTAGAGTGCATGCACTCAACCACTACACCAACCAGGTAATCTTGAAACATCTCCAGTGCAAAGTCAACAGCAATCACCCTACTTCCTCCTACTTCCCTCCACCAAGCAGAGGTAGAGAAGTACTTGTGGGGACTTGTGCAAATCATAAATGCCTTGAATTTTGTTTCTAATTTCAAGATGAAGCAATGGCTGGAAGACCCGGAAAGCAAAACGAAGCCTCTGGAAGAGATGGGGCCTCTGTACCATGCATAGCTTCTTACTTCTCTTCTTTGTACCTTCCTCCTTTTTTGCCCTCCATCATCCAAGGCACTGGCAAAAATACTCCAAGTTTTGAAATACTGCAGAGAGTGAACTAGGGAAGTCATGTACATTGATGGGAAAAACCTATGAGGTCTGTGTATAAGAGCGAGAGCATGGGAAGGACCCTACAAAAGGGAAGTTTTATGTGGCTTGCTCAGGGAAAAAAATCCTTACTGACACTGCAACTCCCTCCTCCATAAAACTGTTTTTAGAACACCTTCTGCTGAAACAGGTAGGGGCCAGTAGAGGCATTCTGTGGCTTACAGATATTGTGTGCCCTGAAAGAACAGACATGTACTATGAAAAAGTCCAATGCAGATGCTTCTTTAGATTATGAGCGTTTTGGAACTTTCTGTTTGCATATATTACTATAATCTATGGCGAATCTTGGGAATACTTCAGAAGTTAACACAAACACTCACTCCAAATGTAGAAGTGTGCTTCTACAGCCTGCAACTCCCCCCCCCCCCACAAATCAAGCCAAGATTTTTTATATGAATCATTCTACCTTCTCTAGGTTACAGTAGTCTAAGAAGCAGACTACTTATGGCAGGAACAGGTGGGCAGGCGAACACATTCATCTCCTTAATCTGTACTCGCATTTTTCCTACTTCCTCAACAGGAAAGCGTGAGTAACACTTAGCAAATGAATGGTTGTTTAGATTGAACACGCACAGAACAATACGTGCTTCAGTCTGTCACCTGAACCGAAATTTTAACATTTGTATAAGAGGAAGAGGAAGAGATTGGATTTATACCCCGCCCTTCACTACCCAAAGGTGTCTCAGAGCGGCCTACAAACTCCTTTCCCTTCCCCTCCCCACAACAGACACCCTGTGAGGTGGGTGGGGCTGAGAGAACTCTGACACAAACTGCTCTTTTTCAAGGACAGCTGTGCCGGAGCTTGTGACTGACCCAAGGTCACATCAGCAGGTGCAAGTGGGTGTCATGTCGTGTGGTCCCAGCTCCGTCTCCAACTTCAGAACTGCTTCTAACTGCTATTTTGCTTATTTGCCAAATATCCCCATTAAGATGCCATATTCCCATTAAGATCCTTACTGCCTATTATATGCCCTGGGATAGGTCCATTCACAGTAGTCAAGACAGTGGAATTCTTAACTCCAGTTTATAACACCAACATGTACATTCTTTAACTGAAGCTACATTAGATGGTTATCTTCACAGCATGTTAATTTGGTTTGATTTTGTTTGCAGTTGTGATATGTGGTCATCTACTCCTTCTGGTGTTCCTGAATCAGACGTGTACCCTCTGTTTATTCATCCTGAGCTCTCCAGAAACCACTGGGTGGCCTGCATGGACTTGTTAGCATGATTTGATCTGTTGCATCCTCGCAGATAGCAACAGTTTTAATATTCTCTGTTGAGAATCACATACTTACAAACAACAATTTAACATGGCTTCCAAATTAATAGTATTTTGTATAAATTATGTCATTTGTCATCACGCAGACTACTGAGGTTCAATTAGTGAATGCGATAACCACATAAAAACACAGAGATACGTCTGGAAACAGGAAGTGAAGTCGAGGAAGCTAAAGGGCAAGAAAAGCAGGTTCTGTGCAGAAACAGTCATGCTATCCCAGGGTCAAGCTAGAGGAGATGTTGGAGATCCAGAATCTCATCTCTCATCTCTTCGAAGTTCTCTAAATAGCTGCAGGTGGCCAATTTGGATCAGGAGCTTGGTGCAGGGCAAAGGGGGCTAACGCCTTCCTTAATATGAATTGGTCCGATGGCAACAGCTTTCCCACATCTCAGCTAGCTTGGCCCTGAATGACAGGGATTCCTTAGTGAAGAGAAGAAGATGAGATTGGATTTATACCCCACCCTTCACTACCCGAAGGAGTCTCAGAGTGGCTTACAATCTCCTTTCCCCTCCCCTCCCCACAACAGACACCCTGTGAGGTAGGTGGGGCTGAGGGAGCTCTGAGAGAACTGTTTGTGAGAGAACAGCTCTGAAAGAACTTGTGACTGACCCAAGGTCACACCAGCAGCTACATGTGGAGGAGTGGGGAATCAAACCCGGTTCTCCCAGATTAGAGTCCGCGCTCAACCACTACACCAAACTGGCTGGTGGTGCAAGCTAAAGGGAGAAAATTTGCCCTTCTTCAACAAGAACACTCATTTTAGCAGCTGTGCAAGTCCCTGCTCATCTGAAGCACACAGCAAACTGTCCTAGGAATGCAGCCAAGGCCCCAGCTGCATTTGCCTCTCCCTCCCATACCTTAGCAATTTCCCAAGCACCTAACTCAGCTCTTTCTAGCCAGAAAATACAGTGCAGTGTTACAGCCACATACATGAGAAACAGCACTGTGAAATTACCCTGACAGGCATTATTAGGGAGCTGGAATAGGCACACAAAGTAGCATCATTACAGAAGCTGGAGATAGGGGGGAGAATTTGACCAGTGGAACAGGGGCGGGCAAGCACTCTCTGACAAATTATTTGCAAGGTTTTTTATCAACACACTGTGCTGA
>NW_015165842.1:167786-183449 GCF_001447785.1 Gekko japonicus | reverse complement strand
ACAAGACACAGCAACATTAAACTCAGGCTACATTACTGCAGATAAGTTACGGAGACTCATGAGCAAATGTGGGTATGTTGAGGGGAATTCCTCCACTCATTGTCAGGGTCGCCAGCCTTCAGGTGGTGGCTTGATATCTCCTGGGATTTAAAATTTTCTACAGGCAACAGAGATAATTACCCATGGAGAAAACGGCCACTTTGGAATTCTATGGCATTATATGCTGCTGAGGTCCCTCCCCTCTCCAAACCCTGCCCCCTCAGGCTCCACCCCCAAAATCTCCAGGTATTTTCCAACCCAGACCTGGCAACCCTACTCAACTCCCATGCATAAAAAAAGTTTTCAGTTTACAGGGCAGACCAATATACAAAGCAGAGCCAGTTTGATGCAGTGGTTAGGAGTGGTTAGGAGGAGTGGTTGGGAGAACCACGTTTGATTCCCCACTCCTTGACATGCAGCTGCTGGTGTGACCTTGGATCAGTCACAAGTTCTTTCAGAGCTATTCTCTCACAAGCAGTTCTCAAAAGAACTCTCTCAGCCCCACTTACCTCACAGGTTGTCTGTTGTGGGGAGGGAAAGGGAAAGGACATTGTAAGCCACTCTGAGACTTCTTTGGGTAGTGAAGGGCGGGGTACAAATCCAAGCTCTTCTTTTTCTTCTTCTTCTCTTCCACCCTATGAAAAGCTTCATATGCCCAAACCAATGAGAAGCCTCAAGAGTGCAGCCAAATAAAATGGCACTGGCCACACCATCAACCAAAGCTAATCCAGAAAGGAAATAACACAATAAATACCCACATGCACAAAATTAACTCAGAACATAAACAGCCTCCTAGTTACTTGAAAACTGATGCATCAGCAAATTCAACCTGCCACAAACAAGAAGCATAAGATTTCTAGTATTCCCATCTATCTCCCCACTAAAAAAGGTTAATAGAAGATAGGTAAAGGTAAAGGTTTCCCTTAGCTCGAAAGCCGGTCGAATCCAACTCTAGGGGGCAGTGCTCATCTCCGTTTCCAAGCCAAAGAGCCAGCATGGTGGCAGGCATGTGGTCATGTGGCCAGCATGACTAAATGTTGAGGCGCATGGAACCCTGTTACCTTCCCACCAAAGCGGTATCTATTTATCTACTTGCCATTTCTTGCTTTCGAACTGCTAGGTTGGCAGGAGCTGGGGTCAGAGACAGGAGCTCATTCCGTCACGTGGCACTAGGGTCTCGGACTGCCGAGCTACAGACCTTTTGTTCTGCAGCTCAGCGTCTTAACCTCTGAGCCTGTTGGATGTTACAAGTTAAAACACTTCTATTTCAGTATTTACTGGGTTAATATTGTTTGCTAAATCACATGTTTGTTTGTAACCAATGAGTTTAGAGGACTAGAAAGCCCGGTAACTTCAGATCTAGTTTGTTGTTCTGATTGGAGACTGGAGTGGCTAGTATTAGCATTTTATGACTCTTTGTCCTGAGCAAGAAGAAGTTAGTCTCCATTAGTCTTCTGCCATGTTCTGTCTAGCTGTAAGGATGTAGGAATATAGCTCTTTGTTATTTTTCATCCCGTATACCTTTTCCCCATGCTAGGTTGCAGTAAACTTTTATATTTTAAACACACCATGGACTCCGACCCTTTAATACTCTGCTGAATGCTGATTACTCTGCTGATTAACTTTAGAAATTAATAACAATAACCCAACAGTGGGTAGTCAAATGATGTTATCTTTAGATTGTAATGATGAGAAACTGATATTGTTGATGATATGAAGTAATTTGGAGCAGGGGTGGAAGCATTGTGGGAAGCCATTGGAGGGAGGGGAGGAACTGGGAATGGGGTAGACAATTGATAGAATGAAAAGTTTTATATGTTGTATTCCTGAGAAAATAAAAAATTTGTTTACCAAAAAAAAAAATAACCCAACAGTGCCACATGTAATATTCTAACCCTAAGGAAAGTAGAATCCATGCTTTCAGAGGTGCATCCAACCATGCACAGAAAGATTGAACTGGGGCTCTATATTTCTGGCACCCATGCTCCACATTCAAATTGTTCATAGCAAGCGAGATGGCTGGATGGCCATACATTGTAGAAACAAGTCTGTCACCATAAGTTCCTTGAAAAAGACTGGAGGGAGGGAAATTGACCATGGGAACTTCATATTATGTGGGGACGGACAGGACTCAGTTGAACTCTGCGGTTACCCCTCTGCATACAGGTGTCTGTGTTCTACCTGCTTCAAGGAATACTAACTTCTACAAATAAGCAACAGAAGAGTTTCCTAAACATGAGATCACATCAGAAAAGCAGAGACTGTGTGATAATTGATGGTCATTTCATTAAAGGTGAGACCCAAACTCGCATGAAATAAACCTAGTGGAACTTTCTTTCCCCCCACAGTTTGGAAAAGAATTTGGGAGAATCTTGGAAAGAAGGGGGTAGCAAAGCATTCCCTGTTATAATGCCTGATTCTAAAAAAAAAAAATCAAAAACCTAAAATATCCCTATTTAGGACTGTTCTGTGCTGCTGACTTTATTTCTGCCCATTATGACATGGACTGAGAGCTCTTAACACTGCTGCAATTCAAAGTGTGCATAGACAGGTGTCTGAATCACATCCTAATTAGCGCCCTCCCACATGATCTCCTGATAAAAGGGATATGATAATATCCTGAACAAAATCTCAACTCCTTATGAGACTTTGTCTACCACCGCAACACTGCAATGTCTATAGAAAAACTATCCATGTATTGAGGGGGGGGGGAATTCAAGGGCTCTTCTGCTTGGCAACTGCTCATTTATTCTATGCAATTTTTAGTACATTTTACTAACATAAAACGCTGTTACCTTCCCACCAAAGTGGTACCTATTTATCTACTTGCAATTTCTTGCTTTCGAACTGCTATGTTGGCAGGAGCTGGAACTAGAGACGGGAGCTCACTCCGTCTTGCGGCACCCGGGTCTCAAACTGCTGAACTACTGACCTTCCACAGCCTGCAGTTCAGCGTCTTAACCACTTGAGCCACTAAACACACATACAAATTGAGGATTAGAAAAGATAAGAAAAAATGAAGGCTGAAGGACTCTGAATTGTACCTTAAAATTATAGTTTTATTATGGGATGCTCTGGGGGTTCTCTTAAACAGTTAAATTAATGGATAAAAAGATAAAAAACTTAGCATAACCGACTATGTTCAATGTAATACTAGCAATTTAACATTTATATAAGCTATTGTTATGATCTCCTATACTTGGGGTTTTAGTTAGTAGTGGTTTTCTTTCCTTTCTCCCTAGATGTAGTTACCCTTTCCCAATTTTTCGTTGTAGTTTGTAGTCTATTAAAAATGCAATTAAAAATTCCCCTCCGGGGGGGCCTAAAAAAAAAAAGATCCTAGTCCGACTCTTTAACCCATACACTACATATTGCTGCTGTTTGTAAAATAACCTCCACAGTAACCAAAGCAAGAAAATGCATAATGGCAGGAAAAAATGTAAAATCATGTAAGCTAGTCATAAAGAAATTGAAGAGGAACACACAATATGAGATTAAAAGGACGAAACAGGATATATGACTGAAATAAGAAATAAACATCACAAAAGAGGAAAAGCTAGCAGTCTATATTCTGTGCTCTTGGTACATCGCAAAAGTGTACAATGAAACTCTACATGTTAACTTTTCGATTCTTTTGCCTTTGTATATGTAGACAAAAGCTGGATATCTACTGAAGCATCACTTATTCTCCCTAATCCTTTGGATAAAACCGCAGGTATTCCACCTGCTTAAGAGATATAAGACTCTACTCGTTTACTTGCAAGCAGGAGCGAGAGACTCAGAATGTATCAAGCACTTTTCCTGCAGCAGCCTCTGCATGTCTGACACCACACATCTATGGGCTTTGAATCAGTAGACCACACCCTAGTATTTCCTCTGTACAGAAGCTTATGCAGAGCTCAGCAATTCACTGACGATATTTTTAAGAGACCTGCGTTCACTGAGATTTTGGTCTTAGGGCACAAAAAAACCCCAAAACATAACCAGAGTTTCCTCTGATGCACTATCCTCATGCTAGACTTCGAAGCACGGAAATCACACCCCAATGAGAGTAACCAGCCTCATACCCCCCACCCAGGCTCTCTGGCCAGAGAGGCTAGAGTGACATGTTTTCAATTTGATTTGAAAAAGAGCCACAAACCAGTGCAGTTAAGTTGAGCTGGGGTGGGTGGGGAGGGGAGGTAACGGAGGTGGCAATTTAACTAGATTATCTTTGCTGCCACATGAAGCACATTTTGTGTATGAGCTCTTTGGCTGCACTCCCTGTTAAGATTTATTTGAATATTTTAGCAATGCCTTTCTCCCACACCCGGAACTCATGTCACTTCAGCTGATTAATAAGCAGAGCTACAGCCTTCTAAGCCCATTGACTTCAACGGGCTTAGAAGGGTGTTAACTCCACCTAGAACTGCACTGTAAACACATGGACTCATAGCAAAATAAGTTCCCCTGAAGTATTCTGTTCCATAATGTTTCTACTTTCTAGCTGCAACTTGGTGACACGCAGGGCTCTAGTCGGGGGGGAGCTCTCAGGTACGGAGCTCCGGAAGAGAACCTCTAGGGGGCGGGGCGGTCACGTGGTGAAGCCCCGCCCCCTTCTTTACCCCTCCCTCTGCTTCGATCCTCATTCCGTTTGGGAATGAGGATGAAGCAGGAGGGTAAGTAGCCGGGCCTTCTGACACACTTCCGGTGATGTCAGGGGGTGTGGCCTTCTGTCACTTCCGGTGATGTCAGGGGGCGTGGCATATGCAAATAAGTTATGCCAATGAGTTATGCTAATGAGCTCCGGCAGCTCTTTTTCTACAACAAGACCCCTGGTGACACGTGTCTACTGCCAGGAACGGCAGAGACCACCAACATTTGCGATGCCTTTCACTAATAAAGACTGAGCAGGTAACAAAGGCATCATTAGGGGGGAGGGAAGGCTGTTGTACAACATTATTAACCTCAGCTCCCCTCTGGGATTGTATAAGCCCCAGGCTGCAATTTGAGGATCATTACAGGGTTGCTATAAATCACTCTCTTGTAGTCCCAGTTCCAACCCACCCACAATATAATGATAACGATGGGCTATGCCTAACCTGTCATGTTTGAGCATAATCTCTCCTCCATTCCTCCCTTGTAATATGGAAACAGTAATATCGGACAGTCTATCTTATCTCGGCACAGGAAGTGCCTGCAGAGGAATAGTTACAAACTAAAAAATAACAGGAACAAAAATCACATTTCCCCCACTTAAGAGCCATACTTTCTCAACAGCCAGCAACAAAAAAGTGCTTAAAGTGCTGTTATAATGGCACTACCCGGGCAGCAGATTTGCTTCCTCAAGGCGAAATGTCAGGGTCCCACAGAACAGAACGTTAACAATTGTGCTTTCATTGTACAACTTCTCCTCGACCAACCCCAAATCTTAAATCAGCTCAAACTCACATTCATATGCCAGTACTCCGTTTTGGCAACCAGTTATAAATCCTGCCTCATTCTTCCAGTCCACAGAGTAAGTAAAGCTAGGTGATTAGGACTTCCTTAACCAGAGTACCTTGGACTGCAAGAAGAACAAATCAGTCAATCCTAAAAGAAATCAACCCTGACTGTTCCCTGGAAGGCCAGATAATGAAACTGAAGCTCAAATACTTTGGCCACCAAATGAGAAGGGAGCACTCACTGGAGAAGACCCTGATGCTGGGAAAGATTGAAGGTCAAAGAAGACGGGGATGGCAAAGGATGAGATGGTTAGACAGTGTCATAGATGCAATGAACATGAAGTTGAGCAAACTTCAGAGGACGGCGGAAGACAGGAAGGCCTGGCGAGATCTGGTCCATGGGGTCGCGAAGAGTCGGACTTGACTGTGCGACTGAACAACAACAACCAGAATTTATATAAATACATCCAGGACTCAAGAGGCATTTGTGAAAAACTTTATACCCAGGTTCCATTTAAATATGTCTTAGAATGTGCACTTTGTGTGACTGATGTGACTACTATGCAGCCAAAATACTGATCCAGATCCAAATCCCATCTCCAGAGGTTCTTCACAGAGCACTACTATGGCAAGACAGCTTTTCCCCATCCTACTAAAACTGTGCTTCATGGAGGAAGCTGTTACCAGGGGTCTGGCTGGAGAAACTAACATTGGGGGTCTCAGTGAAAACAATACACCCTGACTGCATGGCTCTCCAAGGCCAAAGTTCTTTAATTTCTCCCCAAAAACATACAGTAAATGTCGGATTGCCTCTAGGACTACATTTAGTAAGATGACTCAAGATTCGTATGAAAGTTTAAAGACACATGCAGGCTTCACACAGTTTGCTCACATTTAACAGAAGAAGAAGAAGAGATTGGATTTATACCCCGCCCTTCACTCGGAGTCTCAGAGTGGCTTACAAAGTCCTTTCCCCCTCCCCACAACAGATACCCTGTGAGGTAGGTGGGGCTGAGAGAGCTCTTTCAAGGACTGCTCTTGAGAGAACAGCTCTGAGAGAACTTGTGACTGACCCAAGGTCACACCAGCAGCTGCATGTGGAGTAGTGGGGAATCAAACCCGGTTCTCCCAGATTAGAGTCCGTGCTCCTAACCACTATAGCAAACTGGCTCTGCAAAGCCAGATCACACTGATCCTTTTTCATAACATTACAAGATTGATGCAGATGCTTTATGAACAAGTAGACGCTAACAGTTTTTATAGGGACAAATTCCAGAGCAGTAACACAGCCTGTTGCACCAAAAAAATGGGGAGGGGGGAGTTACATGAAGACCTCACATCATGTTTCAATTAAGCCGAGACTGTGCATGATCACATGCTTGCACGTCACTCCTCCCTCCCTCCCTGTGTGGAATGTGATTAAAGATTCTGAGTTTGAAACATACTCTGATTCCCCAGGACATGCGGATGTAGTCACCCAGGTACACTGGAGTTTCTTTAGCCCCATGAACAGCAGAGGCCAGGCTGACGCACATCTCTCAACTTTGCTGGAGCTTGCTTGAGACACCTGAATGCAGACAAGGACACTTGCTGCAACTTAGCAACACATTTACTGCAGCACAAGTTTTCATGAGCTGGAGCCACTTCATGAAGAATTCTGCCTGACAAAAGCTTGTTCACATAAATCGCTAAGCATTTAAAGTGTCACAAGACTCAATGGTCACATTCAGGCATCATGAACAAGCCAGGATGCTCTTCATGCCCCCTTGATCCTGTTTCCCCCCCCCTCCTCAACAAACACCACCACTTTTTTTAAAAGCCTGCATTAAATGACTGTAGTGAGGATCAGTGTTCCCTCTAAGCTGAGTTAGTGCGCGCTAGCTCACCGTTTTTTAGCCTCCGGCTCACATGTTTTTGTTCTAGCTCAGGAAGGATGGCTCCAGAGCAAACTAATTTCTGCAGTAGCCAAATTGCTCCCTCACTACTTTAATAAATAAAAAATATATAAATAAATTAATTAATTAATGCCAGTAGCTTGCAAAGCAGAATTTTTGCTCACAAGACTCCACAGCTTAGAGGGAGCATTGAATCTGTCCGTCCATCATCTGCAGTGGGCTCTAGTCCACAAACATTTCTGCTGGAACAAAATATGGTGTGCCTTTAAAATTCTATAAGGCTCCTGTTCATTTAGAGACGGAGTGAGCTCCCGTCCCTAGTTCCAGCTTCTGCCAACCTAGCAGTTCGAAAGCAAGAAACTGCAAGTAGATAAATAGGTACCACTTCGGTGGGAAGGTAACAGTGTTCCGTGCATCTTGGTGTTTAGTCATGCCGGCCACACGACCACGGAAACATCTTCGGACAGCGCTGGCTCTTCGGCTTTGAAACGGAGATGAGCACCGCAACCCTAGAGTCGGATTCGACTGGCTTTCGAGCAAGGGAACCTTTACCTGTTTATTTAAACCACAGTTTGTTCACAACGTGAACGAGACTCGGCTCCTCAGGCTCAAGGGCTCCCTCCTAACTCCCCTTGTGTGCAGAGGCACAATCAGGGACTCCGTGGTTTAGGAACCATTCGACCAAACTCCTTGTTCGCCATGGTGCCTGTGACGAAATGGCTGCCAGGCCTTAAAATGGATGCCAGCCTGGTAGTTCCTTACGTGGGGGGGGGGGTACTCCATAGGGAACAATGGAGCTGCCATACCTCCCTGCCTACAGTTCCCAGCAGCCTTGAGGGGAAAGAGCGGGAAAAGATGGACACACCCCAGGGGCCGGAGCCAAGGAGATAAAGGCTTTGGCCCTTGAGGAGAGTCTTTAGTCTCAGCCCGGTCTTCAGCGTGGATGGCAAGTTCAAGTGAGAGTACAGGTGGGACTCCGGTTACCAGAGACTCCGTGGGCAATCCAGGCCACTATTGACGGTGGTGGAGAGCCAGGAGGGTAGCAGTACTGGTGGCCAGTCCTGAGGAGGAGGAGGGCTGGAGTTTCTCTCCACAACAGGAGGGGAAAAAGCAAATCCTGGCCTGAGGCCACAGCCCACTACAGGAGTGGAGAGGGTGTGTGGGTAGGGACAGAGGAATTGCGTTTTTATCCTGTTTATTTTCTGTGCCCCAGTTGTGTTGAAGTGCCTGTGTTATTTTCTGTGCCCAATACGTAGTTAATTAAACCTTCCTTTTTGAGTTTAAAAAGCCTGGTGTGCCTTAACCACAGGGTCCTCCCCGCTTTGCATGTTACCAGGGGCAAAGGGAGGCCAGGGAACACAAACGGGCCCAAATCAGAGAGGTTGCCAACTCTCCAGGGGGCACCCAAAGATCAAGGTACCCACTTCCCAAGGTGGGGAATTTAGCCAGAGGGGTCTCACTGTCCCTCAAGGAAGGTGGTAACTCAATTCAGTGAGTGGTGGCAGCAGTAACGAAGAGAAAAAGGCCCACCAGGCAGGGTGGGAAGGCCAAAACAGGGGCTTGCGAGCCACAAGACGGCACCTCAGTCTCCCAGGGCTGAGGGTGGGCCCCCATTTTGCCACAGTGCCTACAAGTTCAGGTCTGTTCTTCCCCAGTAACTGGCATTCTAAACCACAGTCTAATTCCAATGTGTTTGTTTTTTTCACTGAATATTTCTTGGATACATGCGCATGGCTCCTTCCACATGGGGTGGGGGGTGGGCAGACACCACAGCGGTGGGACGTAGCGTAGAAATGGTGCCCATGTACACACATATTCCTGTGCTCCCACCGAGCCCCTCATTTCTTCCTGTTATGTATGCACAAAAGGGCAGGCAGGATGGCGATTGTGCTGGGGGGGGGACCGCCCCCTGCCCCTACTGGGCTGGGCTGGGCTGTATCACTACAGTGATGCTTGACATGGGAAGGGGGGAACCTTTAAAGGACTTGGGGGGGGGGGGGGACGAACTGCCACATGCCATTTTGAAAAGACAGCTTAGCTCTGTCTCATCCCCCCAGTGACAACCGAGGGAGTGTCTGAACCGTCACTCCTCTGCAGCCCCTCCACGGATTCCCCTCTGATCTGAAGAAAAACATGTCTCTTTTTTCTCCACCTTAAAGGTAAAAGCCACCAGAACTGAAAGAAATCATGCTCAGAAGGAGCTAGTATCATATAGATGTTTTCGATTAACGCAGGGGCCTTCCTGCCCCCTTCTCCCTCTCAGTTTGACGAGCAGGTTGAAAAGTTGACCAAAGTAAGTACAGGAATCCTGGGTAGCCAATTTACGGGCAAATATTGTGAAGATGGGTTATAAATGCAACTGCCTTAAAAACATGCAGCATTACAGAAAATATCTGAGCAGAATCAGGCAAACAACTGAATACTCTCTATCTGCTAGCTATGGATGAAGTGGTTAGAACAGCTTACACTAAGACAATTCCACACACATAATTTGCACTGCATCAGTCCAAATGCCTTCATGAGAAAAGCATCAAATAACCAGTTAAAAAACCAAGAGACTCTGCCTGTTATAGAAATTTAACACACACAATCAAACCCAGCGACGGCTTCAGATTGCTGAGGCTGCATAAAATCTAATTTAAAAAGAAATTTGTACACTGTTGAAGTTCTTTGCATATTTCAGAGCAGAATTCATGTGCACCGTCATACCCAGTTTAGCTACAAGTATCAAGAACCATTCAGGTGCACCTGAGTGGGGCTTACTCTTTCTCCAGTGTGTCAGAAGCAATTAAGAGGAATGAGAAATATCTGAAGTACTGGTTTGTCAGAAGTTTCAGTATGATCCTGTGCAGTCCAGATTATCTGCACAGGTTTGTGCCGTCAGTCTCTCTAAAACTTCAACGTTCATTAAAATAAGTTACATCAAGCTCAAAAGCTGCAGATGTTCGATCATGAAAGCTATAATTCACAGGTGATTATTTCTAAGTCAGCATGCTACCATGATTTGTCCCGGGCATGTTTCGCATTTGAGAGTGAAAATCATCCGGGGTAAACCAGTTTTTTTGCACTTGTGAAAGCTTAATGAGCACCAATTAGCACTTCCTATTTTAATTTTCCATCAGTACACAGAATATTGATGTGGAGTACTGTTAGTCCAGTTTTACTTACACATTTCAATTTACAATTGTACAGATTCAGCAAAGGGAGTGGTAGGATACAGCCCTATGAAAGTGAAAAATCTTTGACAATGGTATTTGTTGAACTCAGTTGCTGGAATTGCAGGCCAACCAGACTACATGAACTGCAGTCAGGTTGTCTATTTTATACTGAATGGAAACAAATTTAAAATTTCTGAATCTGGAAATTTCCCTTCTTTGCTTAGCTAACACATTGCTAAATACGCAATCAAGGCCAAACCACACATAACACTAGGTTTTTCATGATGTTATTTGGTCCTAAAAGCAATTTCAGAAATAAATTGGGATTGCAACAATGTGGAAGGGAGGGATTTGTGATTTACTCTTCTTCTGGTACCATTTTCTCAACTGAAAATGCCCTGTGAATTGAAGAAGAAGAGATTGGATTTATACCCTGCCCTTCACTACCCAAAGGTGTCTCAGAGCGGCTTACAAACTCCTTTCCCTTCCCCTCCCCACAACAGACACCCTGTGGGGTAGGTGGGGCTGAGAGAGCTCTTGACAGAAACTGCTCTTTTTCAAGAACAGCTCTTATCAGAATTACGGCTTGCCCAAGGTCATCCAGCCAGGTGCAAGTGGAGGAGTGGGGAATCAAACCCGATTCTCCCAGATTAGAGTCCGCGCACTTAACCACTACACCAAACTGGCTCACAATTGCCATAGCGTGTGTGTGGGAGGGGGAGGGAGATAAGAAACCAGAGCGGACCCAATCAATATTATCTCTGCAGAAGACACATAGTAGGGCTACAACATACATCTAGAGTTCCAGCCACAGAATTCCATTATCATGTTTAGTCTGGCTTTTCACAACAGTTCCATCATTGATACCCAGATAAACAGCACCCTGGTCAGCAACTAGTTTTTTCAGGATGATTGCTTTGATAAGGAGGTGAGTGGGTAGTAGGCAATGTTCCTTCTATTTTTTTCCCCTTCTGAGCAGAGCAATTCACATCCTGAGCAGAATATAACTGCTGTAATCGTAAAATGGACAATGCAATGTACAGCTCCAGATTGCTGCTGAGCAGGGCTTCCTGTGTTAATGAGCGGCCGCTCACAAGTGCAGCTTAGAGGGAACACTGGTAGTAGGGCCAAAGTCCCATCTTCTCTTTCCAAAAATGGCTTGATGCCAAATCCTACTGCTGAAGATGCAACTCATTCATACCCCTCTTAGCCATCTAGAGGAAAAACAAGAGGGTCCCAGGGCACAACACATGGGGCAGGATTTAATCACGTCTTAGCATATACATTAACCATTGAAGAACTATTGTGCATTAAAAAGAATCAGACCATATCACTGGAAAGCTGTTGCCAAATGGCACAGTTTTCCTTGTGAGATTAGTAATTTAGTCTTCCAATTTTGTCAGTAAATATCAGAAATACTGGTAAATACTGGATCCCCAGTCAAAAGCATTTCCCCCCCACTGTATACTGGATCTCGTACTTGTGTAGCTTACAATCCATCAAAAACAATCAAGCCCTAAAATTGGTTATCACGTACATTTCTACATTTCACACCCACCATAGGGAAAAATGAAGTTCAAGTAACCCATTCTCCCCTCCTCCATTTTATATTCATAACAACCATCCTGCAAGACGGGAGGGGCATTTGTATGCAGTTACATTATCAGAAAACAGGTGCAGGACACCTATACCCAGTTAAGCAGAAAGCACACATTTTTTGAGAAACGTAATTCTTATAATCCAATTCAAATAAACAGTTTGTCTCTTAAAGTAGTTTTGTGTAGTGACAGCAACCTACAACAGAATGCTGTTGGAAAATTTTGTGCGTTTCCCTCCTGATTTACTGGCAAAGAACACAGGGGATCTGTTTTGGAACGAGGTCGCATGAGAGCAACATGGCACACGCCAGCGTTCAGAGACAACCAGTGGCCAACTCAGTTCACCATCAATACCAGAAGCCTCACCAAGCAAGTGTTTACCTGGTCTTGAACGCTGCAAGAGGCTTCCCATCTCAATGCCTTAAACAGCGCTGCTTCTCCTGCACTTTGAAGGGCCTCTCAGACCTGCCAGAGGAAGTGACACAACTCCTACTTGCAGCCAGCTGCCTACTGAGTTACACGTCCAGCCTCAGAAACTTCAACAAAGACAGGAAGACACCCAAAACTCTCTGGGGACTGACTAATTCCCCCGCTTGAACTTCTAAACCTTCACCTGTGACACCGCACCTCAGTTCTGAACACCACAGGCGAGAAATGCAAACACAAGAGAACAAGCCTCACATAACCCTCCACACACACACACACCCCGCATGCCCCAGGGGTCAGCATGCAAGTGGAAAAGTAATGTAATGTGGACAGATAGAGGCAGCAATTACTCCCTGCCCTTTTTACCCTATATATGTTGATTTACCAGTATTCCTCCATTTTCATTTTCCCCTCTCCTCCATGCTGGCCAAAACAGATCATGGAGCACAAAACAGAATTTGTGCCATTCCATATTTTTTTTTGGCCACACGCCGAAGCAAACTTTGTCATTTAAAATTCATCTAAACGTATTCTTGCCAGCCACTTTAACCTTTTTAAATTGCTACCCACCTTGGGTCTGAGTCTTCTGGGACAAACGCAGGTCTTTTTGTGTGTGTGTGTGTGACATACTAAAGCAAACTTTGTTACCTAAAGTTTAAGTGCGTTATTGTGGGATATTTTAACGGGGGGGGGGGATTTTCCCCTACAACGCACTGTTTTTTGTTGTTACCCACCTTGAGTCCCAGTTTTCTGGGAGAAAGGAAGGCTCCCTTAAAAGTGTTAAATAAACTTTTGCTAAGTGTTGGGAAAGCAAAAGCTTTTCTCTTCTTCTCCCTTCCCCCCCCCCCCCCCCCCCCCCGCCATTACTGACCTTCCATCCCGCGGAGCTGTTGCTGTCCCCCTTGTCCTTAAAGTAGGGCACGTTCTTGACCATCCACTCGTAGATCTGCGAGAGGGTGAGCCGCTTCTCCGGGGCGCTCTCGATGGCCTTGGTGATGAGGTCCGCGTAGGACAAGTTGCCCCAGGCGTTGCGGCGGGACGAGCTGCTCTTGCGGGGCCCGGCCACCGAGGCCAAGGCCGAGCCCCCTGCCGCCGCCGCCGCCGCCTGCTGCTGCGGAGGGTGCTGGAGGCAGGGGAAGTCGCCGCAGGGGCAGCCGCCCGGAGCGCCGAGCTCCCCGGCCCCCGCCGCGCCGCCGCCGCCCGCCTCGAAGCCCTCGCCTCCGCCTTCCAGCAAACTCAAGAGGTCCCCGCCGGGCGAGGAGGCGCACAGGGCCGCGACCCGCCCGCAACGGGACGGCGAGGCGGCCCTCGCCGGGGTGGGAGTCGGCGTCTGCCCCGGGCTGGACGGGGCGAGCTCCGGCCGGGGCAGCGGCCAAGTGCAGGAGCGGGGCCGGGGCAGCGGCTGGAAGTCGGGGTCGGTCTCCACGAGCTGAGGCGCTTCGGCCATGGCGGAGGAGGAGGAGAAGCCGGGTCCGTCTTCTCTGTCGGGGCACGCAGCGGCCTCCTGGTCGAGCGACGCGAGAGGCGAGTCCGTGTGCGAGCCGGCCGCTCCCGCCTGGCTCCTTCCCTCACTGCCTGCCTGACGAGCAGGCGCGCATACAACAGGTCTCCCCCGACGCTGCCTGCCGGAGCTGCCGCTGCTGCTGCCGCCTCCAGGGCCGCCCCTTCGCCCCGGGCTGAGGGACGAGCCGGGGCAAGCGGCCCAATAGCCGCCCCGAAACGCCCCTGGAGGCGCTCCGACCAGGCGGGGCTTAGTGTGACTCGAGGCGGGCGCCTCTCCTGTTCCCTCAGCAGCAGCGAGTGAGGAGGAAAACACACCCTCCTCGGACCCGCTTCTGGGCCGAAGAAACGCGAGAGGGGCGAGAAGCCGCCACGATACTCAAGCCGGGCAGAGAAAGAGCCGGCTGTGCCCTCGGGGAGAGGCCGAGGCGGCTCCGGGAGTTCTTTTCTGCCCGGGAAGAGGGCGGGACGCGCTTCTGCCGCCTCGGCCTCCTCCCGGCGCGGCCTGTGCGCCGCTTGTCTGACTTCGTGTGAGGAGGAGGAGACCTGCGTGTGTGTTGGAAGGGCATGTGTGAAAAGAGGCGCGGAGAAGTTAGGGCGTGGTGGCTTTTCGGCAGGCAGGATGTGCAGGTGGAGGGTGTAGCGGAAAGCGTGGACGTGAGCGAGTCTGGCGGTGCAGTCCTGAGCAGAGTCACGCCCTTCTTAAAGTTACTGACTTAAATGGATTTAGAAGGGTGTAGCTCTACTTGGGACCGCACTGCTGGTGGAGGGTGTCGTTCTGAGAGAGGCATCCGTGTTAAGAGCTTACTTGAATCTCACTGGTTTGACAGACCACAGGGACCTTTTTTATTCTGTTAGTCATATGGTGTTTTTTTGGCTTAGATGAGCATGTTAAACTTTTTGTCAACTAAATACGTGCTTCTTAAAGTGTGCGAGAGAGAATGAGAGAGAGTGCTTCACTATTGAATTCAGCCCTAGAAATGTAAGGCTTTTGAATGCATCCTTTACTTGGTGTAAGTCCCATTGAACTTGGGGGTTGGGGTTACATGCAGAAGGTTGTGCTGCCAGGAAACCTAAAACGTTGGGATGGGAATCCTACCAGTTAATCCAAACAGCAATAAAAGTTAGGGAGCCAGGTTCGTCCTTGTGTCTGTGTTAAGTGCCCTCAAGTTGCTTCTGATTTATGGCAACTCTGTGAATTAATGTACTCTAAAACGTCCTATTGTTAGCAGCCATTCTCAGGTCTTGCAAACTGAGGGCCATGGCTTCTTATATTGAGTCAATCCATTTTATGATAGGTCATACGAACATAAGAGAGGCCAATGTTGGCTCAGGCCAATGGCCTATCCAGTCCAACACTCTGTCACAGGGCCAAAAATACCAGGTGCCATCAGAAGGTCCACCAGTGGGGCCAGGACACTAGAAGCCTTCCTGCTGTTGCCCCCCCCCCCAGCACCACAGAGCATCACTTGAGAGTGCCTATCTATACCTTGTGGCTAATAGCCACTTATGGACATCTATTCCATATGTTTATCCAATTGCCTCTTGAAGCCATCCATGCTTGTAGCCGCCACCACTTCCTGTGGCAGTGAATTCCATGTGTTAATCACTCTTTGGGTGAATA
>NW_015165842.1:159843-166453 GCF_001447785.1 Gekko japonicus | reverse complement strand
CTTACCTTTTACAGCTTCCATTACTTCATTTGTTAACCATGCAGGCCTTTTTCTATACCTATTTATGCCTTTCCTAACCTGCGGTATATATTTTTTCTGAGCTTCTAGGATTTTAATTTTAAAAAGTCTACAAGCTTCCCCAATGGTTTTGACCTTTTTTACTTTTGCTTTCAGTTTCCTCCTCACATGTCCCTTCATTTCAAAGAAGTTACCACTTTTACATTTAAAAGTGGTTGTGTCGCTCTTTTTGGGCAACTCCCTATTTATACAAATGTTGAACTCAATATCTGAGCCTCTAGGATCGTAGTTTTAAATAGTCTCCAAGCTTCCCCAATGGTTTTGACCCTTTCTACTTTTCCTTTCAGTTTCCTCCCCACAAGTTAAAAGTGGTTGTGTCGCTCTTTTTGGGCAACTCCCTATTTATACAAATGTTGAACTCAATAACATTATGGTCACTGTTCCCAAGCGGTGCAATCACTTTTACATCTCTCACCAGGTCTTGGGCGTTACTTAGGACCAACTCCAGGATCGCCTCTCCCCTGGTAGTTCTGTGATCATCTGCTCCGTAGCACAGTCATTGAGAGTGTCTAGAAATTCAATCTCATTTTCCCCAACTTGAACACATATTGACCCAATCAATGTGTGGGTAGTTAAAATCACCTATGACGACAAAGTTATTTCTTCTTTTGATCTGGTGGGCAATAACAAACCCAGTGTTAAGCTTCCTTTTGGGCCCACTATTTCAACCCATAGAATTTCCAGAAGCAAATCCAATTCTTTTACCCTCTCAATCTTACTGGACTGTATACCCTCTCTGACATACAGAGCCACCCCACCTCCAACCCTTCCCCCCCATCCTTCCAATATAATTTATAACCAAGAATCACCTTGTCTTCCTCTTTTCCTGCTCCCTTCAGCTTTTCCTGGCATTGTTGTCATTTCCAGTGACTCTTGCCTTCTCATAATGTGACCAAAATACAATAACCTCAGTTTAACCATTTTAGCTTCTAGGGAGAGTTCAGGCTCGATCTCGTCTAGGGACCACTTATGTGTCTTTTTGGTAGTATCTGTAAAACTCTTCTCCAACACCACATTTCAAAGGAATCTAGTTTTTTCCTGTCAGCTTTCTTCATTGTCCTAATTTCACACCCATACATAGTAATGGGGAATACTATGACATGAATTAACTTGATCTTGGTCACCAGCAACACAGGGATCTTTTTTAGTTCCTTCATGGCTGCTCTTCCCCATTTCAATCTGTTTCTGACTTCTTGGGTGCAGTCTCCCTTTTGGGTGATGATGGAGCCAAGGAGTAGAAAATCTGGAATTATGTCAGTTTCCTCATAATCAGCCTTAAAGTTGTGGAATTCCCCAGTAGTCATTATTTTTGTTCTCTTGATATTCAGCTGTAATCATGCTTTGGCACTTTCGTCTACCCCGGGAGGGCGGGGTAAAAATCTAATGAATGAATGAATAAATAAATCAGTAGTTGTTTCATGTCTTCACTGTTTTCTGCCAATAATGTGTCACATCTCAAACTGTTAATGTTCTTTCCACCAATTTTCACTCCACCTTCATCTAAATCTAATCCAGCGTTCCTCATTATTGTCTTTTACAGTGACTCTTGTCTTCTCATAATGTAACCATGTTCTGCACACAGATTGAAGGGATAGGGAGATAAAATGCATCCTTGTCTGACACCTTTGCCATATTCTGTCCTAACAGCAGCCTCTTGTCCGGAGTATAGATTGCAAATTTTAAAATATCAAATGCTGTGGCATACCCATTTCCTTTAAAGCCAGTCGTAGCTGTTCATGATCCACACAGTCAAAAGCTTTGCTGTAATCTAGGAAAAAGCTGATTTTCTTCTGAAATTCTCTCATAAGCTCCAGTAACCAACATAAATTTGCAGTGTGATCTCTAGTGCCCTCTTCCCTTTCTGAATTCAGCAAACAGCTGACATTTCCAGTTCTATATATGGTAACTGTCTTTGTTGTAAGATTTTGAGCATCAGTTGCTTGCATGAGAAATTAATGTGATGGTCCAAGAGTTGCTGCAGTCTTTGACATCTCCTTTTTTGGAACTGGGATGTAAATTGAATGTTTCCAGTCTGTTGGCCATTTTTTGTTTTCCATATTTGTTGGGACAATCTTGTTTAGATTTTGATGGACTCAGTTTCTGTGGCAGGTTGGTCCTTAGGAAAATCCAAAAACAAACTCATATGCAATACCTCTTATTAAGTCCAACCAAAATATCATAACACAGTGTGCAAGCTTTTGAGTTCTCCAGGTCTCTTCATCAGGCTGGAATTTAACCAATGGGCGGGGGGGGGAGAGCATTCACAGTGTAAACTTATGCAGTGTTACTCTGTGACCGCAGCCAGGGATTACTGGAATAATTCCCCTCTGACAAACCATGATTTTAAGGTGTGTTCATCAGTATCTTCCATAGAGTGCTTTGTTGACTTCAGTCAGTTAAGCCAGAATACCAGTTTCTTGGTTCCCACCATTAGTCCTGTTAATCACATTATATTGAAAGAGAGGAAAGAAAACATAATTTTAAATCGTGCCGGATAGAGTTAATGCAGGGACAGGTATCATCCTGCATTATTGCTGTACTGCTGTGGGTCCAAAAGGTGGTTTCTCGTGAAAGTTCACCTTGAGAAAAAGGCACAAACTTTCCAAGAGCTATATTTGAGTCTCCTAGCACCTTAGAGACCAGACAGATTTTTGGGGTATAAGATTTTGAGAGCCAAAAGCCTTTTTGTCATGAAAGTAGGAATGGAGAGCCTTGAGTCCTCATATTCTGTTCAGATGGTGGGAGGGGTGTTGCAAAGAAAGACGTCACAATGCAGAGGTAAACTGCAAAATGTAATCAGTTTGATTAGGTCAAGGGAGACATGCATAAGGGCAGAAAATTAGCACCTGTAGTGAGATAAGAACCCTGTTTTCCTATTCAGCCCTGGGAGGAGGGGGTCTATTGTTCTGAATCTGTGAGTGAATTAAAGTTCAGCAATCACCCGTTCTAATCTCCTTTTAAAGCTTCTGTTTGGTTCTAATCTCCCCTTGAAGCTTCTGTTTGAGGATTGCCACTCTTGGGTGAGAAATTGAATGTCTTGGAAGAATAAAATATTCTGCTGTTTTTTGAGTGTTGTGATTTTTTTATGTCAGATTTATGCCTGTTTATTCTTTTGCATAGGGACTGCCTTGTTAGTCCGATGTAGAGGTAGAAATGGAAGAGCATTGCTGGGGATTGAATCTAGTACTTCTGCTGTAGACCAACATGGCTACCCTCTGAGACTTTCCAAGACGTTTATAATTAAGTAAATAAAGTACACCGAATGCTAGCTTTAAATTCTCGCTCTTTCAACTTTTTAACATCTTCTGCATCCCCAGCTCACCAGTTCATTTTGCTCCCTTAAAATCCCCCTACCCATTTTGGCTGTGTAATGTATCCATATCAGACCGCGTGCACAGCCATCTCGCCACGCGGTCAGGCAAAGCGACCGAGCTTCGTTCTTAGTAACAGTGGGACAAGCGGATCCTAGCCAGCACCTATTGGCAGGCTAGGCTCCTGGCCGAGAGCCTGTGGAACTCTCAGCCACTGTAAATAGCCAATCACTTGTGTGTGGGTGTGTTTGGGGAGCGGGGTTTGTGCACATATAAACCAGCCTGCGAGCTGGGTACTCTCGTCTTGTTCTGAGCTGAAATAAAGTATGAGAGCTGAAATCACTAGTAAGTCTCAGTACTTTTCAGGCTGTCTCTGTATCATTAGCTGATTGATAAGCCCTGACCTGGGTAGTCTGATCTCGGAAGCTAAGCAGGCTGACCCTGGTCGGTATTTGGATGGGGCACCAAAAGGAATACCAGGGTCGCTATGCAGAGGCAGGCAATGGCAAACCACCTCTGACCATCTCTGACCTTGAAGACCTTATGGATTCAAAACAAACAAACCTTTATTGGCATAACAGCAGCAGCAGCCTTAGGTACAGAGGCGGTAGGCACGCAAAACAGTTAATTCACTACCCCCTTCTGCCGAAAAAGAACTTCTCCTCCTATACGTTCTGTAAAGGAAGTTTGCCACCTCTTCGATGGTATCAGCCCTGTTTGAGGCTAGAAGGTTCATTATCTTACTTTCCTCAGATTTGCCCTTCAGGGTTTGCAGTATAGGGCCAAGGTGATAAGCGCGCATATCCTGGTAAAATCTACAAGTCAGAAGTACATGGTTCGTTCCTTCAATCTCCTTTAGCCCACAGGGAAATTGTTGGGTGATAATGAGATATTGAAAAAATGGTATTTAGCAGAGATAAGATAGTCCAGCAGAGCCAGAGTAAGATAATTCAGACTGAGAGTCCATGTGTGATTAAAATATAAAGTTTTTACTAAATTCTAGCATGGGAAGGGTAACTGGGATGAAAATAACAGCAGAGCATAATCGGCTACATCCTTACTCTACAAAGACAAAACTAGAAGAGAGAGATTATGGCTACTCTTCTTCTTCTTCAGAATACCAAAGAAAGATGGGAAGAGAAGCCATAAAATGGTAATACACCTTGACACTTTAGTCCCAATCAAATTCCTAGATCAGGGAGAAAATTCCCGGGCTTTCTATAGCTAAAGAACATTAGTTACATGAGAAATATGTGACTTCCTGTGAGTAACAAACAAACATTTAACCCCAGATATACTGAGTGTTTTCAACTTATAATACCCAAAAGACATAACCTATACAGGAATGGTATTTTTTAAAATCTCCCATATAAAACAGCTGAGGGGAGCACATTAAAACGGGCCAGCGTGAATATACCTTATGGAGTCACCATTAAATCGGTTGCAACTTGATGGCAAAAAACCAAAAATCCCGTATAACTTCTGATGACACATCTTTATCTGCTGATATCACATCTTTATCCCATTCTTTATCCAAGGAGCTCAGGGTGGCATATATGGTTCTTGCCTTTTCCATTTTATGCCCACAACCACCTTGTAAGGTGGATCAGATTGAGAGAGACTGGCCAGAGGTCACCCAGGAAGCTTCATGGCAAGTGTGGCCGACGTGACCCAAGTGCTCCCCATTCAACGCTCTAACCTCTATACTGCACATTCACTGGTACAAACAAAGATGTTTTTCCTGTCCTAAAAAATACTATTTCTCTTCTTGGAATTCTGAACAGCTAGTCAAATAGAGTAATTTGTTTACTTTGCCGCCATCCTGCTTCACCTCTGCTTATTCTTCTTTGTGAGGATCCAGAGTATGTAGTGGTTAGAGTGCAGCAATAGGACCTAGGAGATCAGCTCAGATCCCTCCTGTCTGCCAAGAAGCTTGCTGAGTAAGTTACACTCTCTCAGGCTGACCTATTTTACAGGATTGTTGCAAAGATAAAATGCAAAAAGCAGAACCGTCCCCCTACACTCTGGAAACCCTGGCTCTTTTTGCTGAGCGGTAAGGATCCTGAGAGTCAATCCTAGAAGAAATCAGCCCTGACTGTTCCCTGAAAGGCCAGATACTGAAGCTGAAGCTCAAATACTTTAGTCCTTTCCGCACTTGGATCTCATCCCTGGTTTTAGCAGAGTTCAACTCGTGACACAATACCTTGCATTTATCCCTGGTTATAACAGCATCCGTTTATCCCGGGACAAGGGTGGGGCGAAACCGGGGTGACCTCAATGTAATGTGGAAACAAAAAAAAATACCCTGAGATAATTACAGGGGTGAACTCAAGTGTAGTGTAGAATGTAAGTTCGGGGATGGGGTTGAACCAGGATTTAAAGTCTAGTGCAGAAAGGACCACCAAATGAGAAGGGAGCACTCACTGGAGAAGACCCTGATGCTGGGAAAGATTAAAGGTAAAAGAAGAAGGGGACGGCCAAGGATGAGATGGTTAGACAGTGTTATCAATGCAACGAACATGAAATTAAGCAAACTCCAGAGGACAACGGAAGACAGGAGGGCCTGGCGTGATGTGGTCCATGGGGTCACGAAGAGTCAGACTCGACTGTGCGGCTGAACAACAACAAGGATCCTCAGTTTACTCTAGCAACTACAAAATTGGTCACAGTCCTTTTAGCCCTTGAGTAAAAAAAAAAAGCAAGTATCTTCTGCTGCTCAAGATTTGTAGATCAATGAGAAGAAGAAGAAAAAAGACAGAAGCTTGTTATGGCAGACCCTGTCCACTTAGAGTCAAGATTTTCCCTCTGTATTTTCTTTTGTGTCCCTTCACTGACTGAGAAGCCCTGGTAACGTGTATTCTTCTCTTTAAAGTAGCTTTAGCGGTCCCACCGTGTGTCAGTAATATGTAATGGCTATTTTCTCAGCCCCAGGACCTGAGGGAAGGGGAAGGGCCTCCATTTAACTTCAATGACAACATGGCACTTGAGACTAAGGATCCCAAGTCCCCCCGGGGGGCGGGGAAAACCCTGCCCCAGAGGCCCATTCCCCGGCGCCGGCGGATTGGGCCCCTGGGGGAACTCCTCCCCAACGTGTGCGTCACCAGGAAGTGACCCGGGCACGCTGGGGGTGGGGCCACGGCCATACTAGGGAAAACTATGGTTTTCCCTTGTATGGTCGTGGCCGCGCCCCCAGCGTGCTCGGCATCATAACGTCACTTCCT
>NW_015165842.1:135845-159599 GCF_001447785.1 Gekko japonicus | reverse complement strand
TATATATATAAAATTTTCTACATAACACCTACAAAAACTACACACTAACTAAAATTACAGCTATACAACGACCATATATGATAGTAATTATTATCTTAACTCAAAGCTTTTCTCTTATTCAGGTTAAGAATAAAAATTCCATTCTACTGTTTCAATATGCAAAAAATTAAAATGGTTAACAGTGCAAGATTACGTAATGTAATATAAACATTTCTCCTAAAGTTTAAGCTATTGTCTGCCTTTCTTTCCTCTCTTCTTGCTTTTATCGTCCCAACGTGGTTTGGGTGCTGCTACTCCCAATTCTGATTCAGATTCTACTTCTGAACTGCCATCTACAGATGTTTTGTGGCTTTCCAAGCCATGCTGACTGTCCAGTTCTTCTTCTTCCTCCTCCTCCATGTTCTTTGTATCTTTTTGGGGTTCTTGATGTTTCTTCAAAAACTGCTTCAATTTAGTAAAAGAGTCAATCTTTTCTTTTTTGCCTTTGTAGTTGAACATCAAGCCTTCAGGTAGTATCCATGGTAGGTAGTGGAATTTTCCCGTAAATAGGTGGTTAAACTCTTGTGTTGTTTTCTCTTCTTCCTTATCTCAAATGGAATGTCTTTCAATATTCTGATGTCCTTTAATTTTCAGTGTAGTCCCAGATGTTGCTTTCAATATTGCATCTCTTATAGATCTCTTAGAGAATCTGACGTATATTTCACCAGGCAGGTTTTTTTTCTTAATAAATTCTGAATACGTCTGATAGATCATATCCATTTCACTGTCACTGGTGCAGGTTCTTGAATTATTCACAGTTACTATAGTTCTTTATTTTGAGAGGTTTTTATTCTTGGGTTTTCCCAAAACACTCCAGCACACTTTATTTGTATAATAGCAGACTTTTTTGGTGCCCAGAAGACTGGTACCCTCTTTCCAGTGCCCAGACCCCTTCTATTGGAATGGAACACCAGAAATCTTCTTTAGTTGTTAATGACTTTTTAAAGTCTTCACAAGCACTTTCCGATCATACTAAACCAGGGATCTCTACTCCTCAGAGATAACTTTCCCTGTTTGACTGGGTAGGGATTGAGGGATTGTTCTTCTCTCCCTAGAAGATTGATCATCTTTCATTTGGCCTGAATGGAAGTCTTCTTATGCTACCCAAACCTCCTTGCCAAACTTTCCCCCAGTTCGCTGTCTGTGTTCAAACTGCTCTCAGCTAATGCTGAATTAAGACTAGATTAAGTCAAAGATGAATTCTCACTGTCAGCACTAAACCCTTTTTCTGGCAGGGCTAGTCTTAAGACGGTTTCAAATACACGTCACAGATAAGGCAAGAATCTCACTGCCAGCATCCAGCTCCCAAAAAACTTTCTTTTCTCAGCTGATGCCAACCAATCAAATTGCCTGGAGCAACCTGTCACTCAAGGCTCTCCGGCTCTGTGAAGTATTAAGCCTTCACAGTCCTGTAGTTTTATATACAGCACTTTTAAGCATCTTCAAAAGGTGCAAGCCGTGCACACTTGTACATAGCTCTGAGCGCCTTGGAGGGAGGCCAGAATAAAAACATACTAGTTAGGTTAGATATCTTCTGCTAGAGAAAGGAGGAGGATGAAGTAGCTGACTTCCAATCCTGCTGGAAGTCTGGTAGGGGCTAGTATCCACACGGATGACATCTGCGGAAAAGAGAAGATCAGCCCCATGGTCTTTGCAAGTGCTAGTCTCTTCTTTTTCAGGGAAATCAAACGGAAGATGGGAGCTGAATTGTTTGTTAGTCTTTTTGCTTGAGAACTGTATGCATAAAGCAGGAAGCCAACGATGCCAATGAGTTTGCTTCTTAGATTGCCTGTTTGGGATGCTTCAGGATGTAATTTCCCAAGAGGTGGGAGTCTAGGACTCAAAAACAAGACTACTTCACAGAAGTAGTGCCTGTCATCATGGGGGATTTGGAATAGTTGTTACAGGTGATTATATTCGCTGATCTCCTTGTGTCGTCCTTATTAACATTTTGAAGTAGCCCCAGTCATCAGGGGCCACAGCACAACTGGTGGGCATCTTGTGGGTGGCTAGTAGGACAATACTGGTCTTCTGCAAAAGTATTTGAAGAAAACTAGTGGTTAGACGTTCCCTTATTTTATAGTAATTGCTATTACAAGCCATTCAAGATGTAGACGAAAATCACAAGCGATGTTACTAAAATAAATCCCCCCCCAATTCTAACATTCAAAAGAATTCTGAAATTATCGTAGTATTTTTTTGTGTAGTCCTTCATGTCACCTGTTTGTAAGCAGAATCTAAAAGTTCTTAGGCCCTCCTGTAAATGGACAGATATTAAAAATACTGGTGGAATCCCTCCTGACCACAGATGGGGAAAGGATAACATCCATTGCAACAAGACCCATCATTTCTTCCAAAGTTCTTTCATTATGAGAAAAATCAAAGTAGACAAGCGCGCTTTGATATACTGCAGCAGACCTTTGTGCCACCTGCGCAGTAGTCATCTTACATGCAATTGTTCCCACACCAGTGGCTGGTACCAGACAGGAAACTTGACTCATTTGACTGGTGTTGAGGCCTCAGATTTTTTCCCCCTCAGAACTTCGCTAGAACTGTGGCCTGTGAAGCTATGGCTGATAAATAGGTAAGTCAGCGGATCATGAGAACAAAGGAGGAGGCAATTCAGCTCCATCGAGTCAGGGCGCTGTTGGTAATTAAATATGATGATGCCGGAACTCGGCAAAGATCTATGAAAAGCTAGACTCATTTCTCAGGATGGACTATACAGACACCATGGCACCAGTGTTCCCTCTAAGTTGAGTTAGTGTGAGCTAGCTCTCACTATTTTAGCCTCCAGCTCACACATTTTCGTCTTCACTCAGGAAGGAGGGCTCCAGAGCAAACTAATCTATGCAGTGGCCAAATCACTCGCTCACAACTTTAATGCCAGCGGCTCACAAAGTAGAATTTTTGCTCAGAAGACTCCACAGCTTAGAGGGAACATTGCACGGCACTACTGGAGAATTGACTTATTTGCTCGGTTCTCGGAATGTCAGAGACCAGAGGGGCTGAGTATTGAAGTTCTTAAGAAAGTAATCCTAAGTAGGCAATAAGTAGTGAGAGCAGAAGTTTGATTTCACAGCACATAAAACTATCCAGATAAAAAGCCTCCCCACCCCACCCCGGCCAAGTTGCAACTGACTTATGGCAACCCTGTAGGGTTTTCAAGGCAAGAGACGTTCAGAGGAGGTTTACCATTGCCTACCTGTGCATAACAACCCTGGTATTCCTTGGTGGTCTCCCTTCAAAATACAAACCAGGGCTGACCCTGCTTAGCTTCTGAGATCTGATGAGACCAGGCTATCCTGGGCTATCCAGCCATGGGCATGTTAAAAACAAACAAACAAACACTAATCTCCCAAAACTGACAGAATAGGAACATCTTGACCCACTGCCTAAAATTTAGCAAAGAACATACTCCCCATACAGCAGTGCAGAGCAAGTTCCATAGATGATGTGTCAACACAGTTTAAGGTTCGTTTCCCATGCCCGCTGCCTCTCATGCCACTAAAAAAGGAAACACAACAGGAACCCCAGAGCAGATCTTGGTGTAAGGACCTTTTTTTTCATAAAGGAGAAGGTGGTCCTTACCCAGACAGAGTCCCTGTTTGTTTAGGGCATTTAAAATAACCACCACCAACACTCTGAAGTGTGCTTGCAAACAAATCAGCAGTCCGTGCTGTTCTTTCAAGACTTAGTGAGGAATTGTTACTGGAAGTGAGGTCTTAGGACCTGAATTTGTTTGTTGGGTAGAGAGACCGTGGGTATTACAAACTTCAGACTTGAGTCATGGTTAGGTGAATTTCTGAAGCCACCCTGAATCTGCAACACTTTCTGTGGTGAGTGCTATTTTGATCTTTGTCATTTATATTAGAGATAGTTTCCATATTTTTATTCTTCTGCAACTAATTGATTAATTGGTTAGTGTCTGGTTCCGATCATTCTTACAGGTTGCAGTGCAATGTGAGAGCCAGCACGGTGTAGTGGTTAGAGTGTGAGACTAGGGTCTGAGAGAACCAGGTTCGAATCCCTACTCTTTCATGGAAATTGCAGGGTCTCCCGCTTTCAGCCCCCACCTCTCTACCGCCGGCCAGCTACCCAGTGGGGGGCATAGGGTACTTTTTTTTAATTTTTAGTTATTTCAACTTGCTACCCCGCTCGAACCCCCCAAGGGGTCTCTGAGCGGCTACAGTTAATCAATTATCCCTAACCTATGGCCACAGATACTAGGGGTGGGGACAATCCCTACCAGCACCCAGTAGAGTGGTTAGTCGATCCCTTTTTCTCGCCGGGTCAGCTTCGTCGACTTGGCGTCTCGGCTTTCTGGCTCCTTCCCTTCCGGCGGTCTTTCAGTGGCGGGTCGGCAGGGCCCTTCTGTTGCGAGGCACGCTCCGGCTCGGCTTCAGCTTTAGTCCTCGAGGCTCCGCCACGCCTGCGCCGATCACGCTCCCGCGTCGTCCTGGCTCCACCTTTCCACCGACGTCTGTTCACCTCCAATGTTGTGCCGGGACGCCATCTTTTTTGCCGCTCGCCGCTTCTCCGTTCACCGGGTTCCGACGCTCCAGCAGCCCCCTCAGCGGCTTTGGCTCTGCAACTTGCCTCTCTCTGGGTGCGCAACAGGCTTTCAGAGCTTGCCCACAAGAGAAGGCTGGGGCTCGCTCGCTCAGCATGGTGTTAGGAACCTTTCGCAAACTTGAGCCATGGTTTAGCTATTTTCTTTCAATAAAAGCGGCTTTCTAAATACAGTTAAGCCTGTGGAGATTTAAGCATACATAAAGATTTCAGTCTGCTGAGTTATACGGAGTCCCTTTCTACTCAGGCTCTGCTTCATAGTCTGTCAGTATCTGGCCACAGTGATCCATGCTCCCATCACAACCAGGTTAGAATACTGTAACGCGCTTTGCATGGGGGCTCTCTTTGAAAACTGTCTGAAAACTTCCATCTTGGAAGTTGCCAGCTCTGTGTTATTTTTACTTTATTTATTTATTTATTTAATTTCATTTATACCCGCCCTCCCCGCATGCGGGCTCAGGGCAGCTTACACGGCACAACAGTGCAATAAAATATAACACGTTAAAACAATTTAGGCACACAAGTGCGATAAAATTACACAATTAGCCATTTAAAACACAATTCAATCTTACAGGATGCATCAGTAGTTAAAAATACTCCCTCATTATTCAATCTCAACCGTGAGGTCAACAGAAATTTTTGGCCTATTATGCTAATGAGTTCCTGCTGGGCTTTTTCTACAAAAAATGCCCTGGCTCCCATCACAACCAGGTTAGAATACTGTAATGCGCTTTGCATGGGGGCTCTCTTTGAAAACTGTCTGAAAACTTCCATCTTGGAAGTTGCCAGCTCTGTGTTATTTTTACTTTATTTATTTATTTATTTAATTTCATTTATACCCGCCCTCCCCGCATGCGGGCTCAGGGCAGCTTACACGGCACAACAGTGCAATAAAATATAACACGTTAAAACAATTTAGGCACACAAGTGCGATAAAATTACACAATTAGCCATTTAAAACACAATTCAATCTTACAGGATGCATCAGTAGTTAAAAATACTCCCTCATTATTCAATCTCAACCGTGAGGTCAACAGAAAGAAGGGGTGCCATGGGCTGAAATGTCCCCCAGTTGGCTAACCAGCCCCCACGATGGCACTGCTCTGCAGTGCACGATGGGGGTAATAGTGGTGGCGGCGGCTCCTACTCAAAACCCCCTCTTTTTTTACTCTACCTTTTGTACCCTTTGAATTCTGGAAAAGCAGGCAAAAGATGTTTTAAATTAATAGATAGTTATGGTACAGAGACTGGCAACAACTGCTGCCTCAGGTGCTAAAGTTGGCATCATTGCCACCTCGGGTAGCTTTTACACTTGCACATACACACGCATGATGCAGCAGAATTGCTCAAGCAATTGCCAAAGAGAGCCAGTTTGGTATAGTGGTTAAGAGCGTGGACTCTAATCTGGGAAAACCAGGTTTGATTCCCCAGTCCTCCACATGCAGCTGATGGTGTGACCTTGGGTCAGTCATAAGTTCTTTCAGAGCTATTTTCTCAAGGGCAGTTCTCGGGAGAGCTCTCTCAGCCCCATCTACCTCACAGGGAGTCTGTTGTGGGGAGGGGAAGGGAAAGGGATTGTAAGCCGCTCTGAGACTCCTTCGGGTAGTGAAGGGTAGGGTATAAACCCAATCTCCTCCTCCTCCTTCTTCTCAGAGAGAAGTACTGCAACACGACTTCTTTGACCCTCTGCATATAGCGATTGTCTCTTCCCAGTGTCAACTAGCACATACAACATCGACCTCTTTGAATAATACGTTTGAATACCAAATGCCTCATTCATTAACAGATTTAAATTAATAAAAAACATCGGAGAGGTTCACAGCCCTGTTGCAGAGATTCACAGCACATCTTTATTTGTCACAGGGGCGTTTCCCCCCCCCTTCCCCCCATCAAGTCAACTATGCTATAAGCCGTTGCCATCTGGACACCGTATCAAAACACCCGAAAACACCTTCATAAAAATGCTGCGAAGATACTGTTTGAGGACATTTTTCTTTTAAAAAATTAATTCTTCAACAAGTGATCGTTTTATGCTTGGGCTGTCTTTTGATCAAAAACCAGCATGACATTTTATCTGTGAATAAAATAAAACTTAATTAGAAGACCCGGTTCTTCTGTTCTAAAGGTGCCTGGAGTAGTCACATGAGGTAAAGAGTTTATCGGGTTTCAGAGGCTCGGTTGCATCAGGTGGTCCACCCTTTTGCAAAGGCCACCCTGCCTGAGAATAAACATGACATGAATAGCGTGTGCATTTTCCAAGGTGTCATGTTGCTGTTTTGTTGTTCAGGTGAGCCACTATGGCATCATTCCACATCCCACCGTTGTGTGTGTTTTTTTGGTGGGGTCATGCGGGAAGGCAAAAGAGCCTACTTGTATATAGTAGCTTTTGTAAATCTTTGAAAAGTAATGTTTGAACAACAAAAGAAGAAACATTCCCCTTGACAGTTACATTATATGCCATTTTCCCCGTTTAATTTGAAGAACGGCAATTATTTTTGTATGTTTCACCAAGGGGATTTGCAGCTGTAATTCAATAGGGTGCTTTATGACCCTTAAAGGAATTCTCCATTAATGTTTTCTTCCCATTTCCAACAACTGGTGAAAAAAAGCCGCTATATAAAGCCATCATGTATTGTAACGAAATATAGATCCCACTTGTTTTTTGAAAGGATAAAAAACAATAGCAATGTCATTAAAAACAGGTAAAGATGTACCATACAAGAGAATAGTGATTATAATGACCTTCTGGTGGCTGAATTGTAGCTGCCAAAACTCACAAAGTAAGTTTTACTTTACTTCCAGAAAGTGATTGGCTTCATACTTTGGCAGTACAGTATTGTACAATGGGTATCAGACAAGGATCTGGAAGTCCTGGGTTTGATTCCCCACTCTGTTATAGATGCTTGTTTCATAGCCTTGGGCCAGTCAGCCTAAGCTACTGGACAGGACTGTTGTGATGGCAGAATGGAGAAAGGGGGATTATTGTAACCCCCTTTAGGTCCCTGCTGGGGAGGAAAATGGGATAGAAATGAAATAAAGTAAGTACGATGCTACAGTTTGTCCTATAGAAATGGAGCCACCCCAAGAAACATCTGCACTTCCCAGATGTGGATTGGAACATTTAAGGCTGAACTCCGAAGAACACTTTCCTGGAAGTAAGGCCCACTGAATAAAATACAGTTTCTTTCCAAGTAGACCTGCTTAAACCTGATCAGGCCAGGCCCGTAGCTACAGTGGGGCATCTCAGGGCTAGGCCCCCTAACTAACTGGCCAGGCCCCACGACTTCCCATCCAGGCCAGGGTCCCCGAGTAGTGGCAGGTGTGGGGAAGGAGCAGGGCATTCCTGGCACAAAGGGCTGGCTACGGTGGCTGCACGGAGCCAGACAGCCTCAATTACCTTTAATTCAATTAGCCAGTGCCCCCTAAGAAATTCAAATGCCCCCCGACTTAGAAAATCCTGGCTACAGGCCTGGATCAGGCTAGCCCGATCTCATCAGATCTCAGGAGCTAACACAGGGTTGGCCCTAGTTAGTATTTGAATGGGAGACCACCGAGGAATACCAGTGTCATGACGTGGAGGCAACCAATGGCAAACCTCCTCTGAACGTCTCTTGCCTTGAAAACCCCACGGGGTCACCATAAGTTGGCTGCAACTTGACGGCACTGTCCACCACCAACAACAACAACAACACCACCACCAGACCTGCTTAGGATGTCTCCCCAGCAGTGCAATCCTCAACCAAATGACAGCCTACTAAGTCCATTGACTTCAGTGGATGTATGCCCTCCTAAGAGGGCTGCCAACCTCCAGGTGGCACCTGGATATCTCCCACTATTATTTATTTATTTATGTAGGCATTTTTACCCCGCCCTCCCCGCAAGCGGGCTTACAAGGGGCATAAGCCCATACATAAAACCAGATAAAACAATAAAATCATAAATAATAACAATAATGCATCTGAAGAAGAGGAGGGTGCTACAGTCAGTCTGTTAGGCATTAAGACTCTTTCTTGAGATATGTTCTGTTGTCCGTGGAACCCAAAGTATATTATGAGCTGGACGGTAGCCCTATAAGCCAATGTGGACTGGATACCTGATACAGACAACCTCTAAAAACCAGGGCTATTTTTGGGCAGGAACGCAGAGGAACAGAGTTCCGGCTGGCTCCTGATTTGGCCACGCCCAGCAGGAATTTATTAGCATAATACGCCACACCCAATAGCAGAAACTCATTAGGATTGGCTACATTAGGTGTGTGTGGCCTAACATGCAAAGGAGTTCCTGCCAAAAAAAAAGCCCTTTTGACAACAAACAAGGTAAACAGAATATGAAGGGAAAGGTGAGTGTGGCTGAATGACCACACTTCTGGTAACATGGGGGTGTGGCCTAATGTGCCAATGAGCTGTGCGGTCAGGGTGTGTCCTAATATGGTAATGAGTTTCTGCTGTTGGGTGTGGCCTATTATGCTAATGAGTTCCTGCTGGGCTTTTTCTACAAAAAGAGCCCTGCTAAAAACTATGTCCGTCTCCGCATATGCAATACTTATGTAATATTTATATAGCACCTTGGACATGTTTTATGGTTTCGATCTGTTTAAAACTTGTTCAAATTTTATTGTAAGTTGCCCTGAGCCTGCCTTGGCGGGGAGGGTGGAGTATAAATCAAATAAAAATATTACTACTGATCTCCAGATGACTGAGATCAGTTCCCCTGGAGAAAATGGGTGCTTTGGAGGGTGGACTCTGAGGCAATCTACCCTGCTGAAGTTCCTCCCCTCCCCAAACCCTGCCTTCCCCAAGCTCCACCCCCCAAATCTCCAGGTATTTCCCAACCAAAAGCTGGCAACCCTACCTTCTAACTGTGTTTGGGTTTGCACTTCATACGACCCTGGAGCAAGCTGAGGCCACCAGCCTTGCAGTGCTGGCAGCTTAGCAGGGGCCTGGGGCACGAGGATGATGACGGGAGGCAGAGGCTTGCTACTAACCCAGCTTTCCCCCCCTAAGGCACCTGGATCCTGTTGGTGGGGAGGCACACTTGGCTAACCTTAAATCACAGCAGCTTTGTATGTATTGAGATTTATAGCCTCTTATATACATCCAGCACTCAAATAACATTACCTATTTTTACAGCCAGCCGATTCTATGCAGTTAGGCCTGCCTAAACCCCTTGAAACCAGTTCACAGGAAGAGAGAGGAGGTCAAGAAATACTGACATGCCCCAAAATCACAGTGAGTTCATGGCACACATGAACTTCCAAGATGCAACTTGAAACTTCTGTTAAGTCCCATCCTGTCCACTGAACTATACTGAGAGAAGCTTGTATTTACATACTTGCCGTGTAATGGAGTGAGCTCCTGTCTCTGGCCCCAGCTCCTGCCAACCTAGCAGTTTGAGAGCAAGAAATTGCAAGTAGATAAATAGGTACCGCTTTGGTGGGAAGGTAACAGCGTTCCGTGCACCTCAGCATTCAGTCACGCTAGCCACATGACCATGGAAAAGTCTTCAGATAGTGCTGGCTCTTTGGCTTGGAAACGGAGATGAGCACACACACACACACCCCAGAGTTGGATTCGACTGGCTGTCGAGCAAGGGAAACCTTTACATTTTACCTCCGTAATGTTGGTTTGGATACAGCCGCTCTGCTCTTCTAAGCATGGAAAAGAGACTTCTGCCAGGAGTGGGGCTTCTTCCACCAGAAGGAGGTTCCAGACTTAGCTGAGCAGGAGGAGGAGAGGATCCATCGTCACTTACAGTGCTGTCCTAACCAGGTCTACTCATAATCCTACTTAGCTCTGTTCAATGATGCTCACTCTCAGGTAAGTGTTCTTACGATTTTATATACGACTAGGAAAAAGGCCCGTTGTGGAAATAAATACAACGGCCTCTAGAAAGAGGCTCTGGGCAGGTACCCCAGCCTTGGACACGCAGTGTCAATTTGCTGTGGCGACCTCAGCAGGCTATAATGACACTGAGTCCACCATTTTCTCCAGAGGAACTGATCTCTGCTACCTAAAGAACAGTTGTAATTTTGAGTGATCTCCAGTCCTCACCTGGAGATTGGCAACGATGGTTCTCCAGAAGGTATTACCGGTAGTTGGTTTGGAGGGTGGAGTCTATGGCTTTGTACCTGTCCGAGGTCCCACGCCTCCTGAAACCTCACCCTCTCCAGGCTCCATCCCTCACATCTCCAGGAATTTCCCACCTGGAGTTGGCAACTCTATCTCCTTCCCAGCCAATCATCAACCTACCTTTATTTCCCCCTCATTCTTCAGCTTTCCACCCCCCACACACCTGCAGCCTCTCCCGTGCTCTGAAGCCCTGACTGCTACGTCACATTGGCTGTCATGGGGGCTACCTCAGCAGCATATAAGGATACAGAGCCCACCATTTTCTCCAAGGGAACTGATCTCTGCCATCTGGAAAGCAAGTTGTGATCGAGTGGTATGCCAGATCCATCGGATTTGCTCCATTCTCACCTGACGTGTAGTCATTTGATATTAAAGAAAATTTTCTCTGAAGGCCCGGAATTGGTATCTCAGGATTCTGATTCTTTCCCTCTTCTTGCCTCTGGGATCCCTGCTGGAATATTAGCAGCATCATGTTGCAAAATCAACAAGGGCCTTATGTAACCCCCTCTCCCAGTATACCTGCGGATACCTGAAGTGATTCTGGTGAAGCCCTAGGGGCTGTGTTCCCTCTAAGCTGAGTTAGTGTGAGCTAGCTCACAGTTTTTTAGCCTCCAGCTGACACATTTGGGTCTCCACTCAGGAAGGAGGGCTCCAGAGCAAACTAATTCATGCAGTAACCAAATCCCTCGCTCACAACTTTAATGCCAGTAGCTCACAAAGTAGAAATTTTGCTCACAAGACTCCACAGCTTAGAGGGAGCATAGTATAACTGGGAAAGCAGTATTCCGTATCAAGGATGGTTGTAAGACAGCAAGTGGACGTTTAAAAAATATTAATTATTTCTATTTGTAGTAACCTGGGAACCTCATTTGAAGTAGTGGTTGAGAGGGGTGGACCATTAGGTACCTATAGCGCCTGTCTATAGCAAGTGATAATTTTTAAAGGGTGTGTTCACACGTGTAAATTTCCAGCATCAGAAGAACCAGAATGGATTCCCCGCTTCTCCACAGGACACCCACTGGGTGGCCTTGGGTCAGTCACAGTTGTCTCAGAGCTGTTCTTTCAAGAGCATTTCTCTCAGAGCTCCCTCAGCCCCAGAGCTATTTTGGGGCAGGAACACACAGGAACACAGTTTTGGCTGGCTTCAGAGTTGGCCATGCCCACTACAGCCAAAACCTCTGTGTACATGGCTACAGAGGGAAGTCCTGGAGAGTGACACCCCCCCTGGGCGGGCCAGGGGGTGTCCTGGAAGGATTGGGGAGGCATTTAAATGCCTCCTCATGCCTCCCCCGGCCTGTCCAAGGGCCAGCTTGCCCGGGTTCCCCGCAGCCGTGGGGCACCTGGGCAAGCCAAGGGAAGGCATGGGGTGTGGCCTAATATGCTAATGAGTTTCTGCTGTTGTGTGTGGACTATTATGCTAATGAGTTCCTGCTGGGCTTTTTCTACCAAAAAAGCCCTGTTCAGCCCCACCTACCTCACAGGGTATCTGTTGTAGGGAGAGGAAGGGAAAGGAGATTGTAAACTCCTCTGAGACTCCAAGCGAAGGGGTGTGTGTGTAAAATCCTCTTCTTCTCCCTCCCTCCCTCCGAAAACCTTTTCTCATAAAGGTTTAATTTCAGTAGTCAAACCAATTTCATATATTGGTAGAATATATTTGTATGTGGTGCTCCTTACCTCATACATACATTCCACTTAATTCTGCCAGGTCTATCTCTCCAAGTTGTTATAAAAGGAGACATCAGTAACGTTTGCTCTATCTGCAGGTTTTTTCCTAACCATCCGATCTCATTAGCCTGTCCGTCCCTGAAATTCTGAACCACCACTTAAACGTCTGATTTGATAAAGCTGCAGCCTAAGCAATTAGCGGCCTGACTTCCTTTCCAGCATGCAAATGCAAACAGAAACTAGCAGTTAAAAAGGAGCCAACCTGACTAATTTCAAAAGTTGCTGGCTTTATAATGTGCAGCGTGTAGGTTAACAGGGTTTTTTTAAAAAATTATCTGTAGCACCAGTCTATAGCAAAGTGATAATTTGTAAGGGGTGTGTTAAATCGCATGTGTAAATTGCCGGTCTCAGAAGATCCAGAATGGACCGCAGCCTCTTAAATGGTAGTGTCCAGCAATGCTCCCTGTAAGCTGTGGAGTCTTGTGAGCAAAAATTCTACTTTGTGAGCTACTGGCATCAAAGTTGTGAGCGAGTGATTTGGCTACTGCATGAATTAGTTTGCTCCGGAGCCACCCTGCCTGAGCTAAGACAAAAATGTGTGAGCCAAAGGCTTAAAAACTATGAGCTAGCTCCCACTAATTCAGCTTAGAGGGAACACTGGTGTCCGGCATGTGTGATGCTTTGAGAGCTGCAAGTCCCGCGCAGGGAGAAGCGGAAACAAAATCGGATACCTGGTGTCCATCTTAAATAAGGAACAGTCCAAAATATTACAACCCACGCCGCTACTGACCCGGTGCTGAGGCTGACACAATTGTTTTAATCTGCATGCAAAGGTCATGGCTGGGTTCCAGCTAGGGTTGCCAACTGGCCTGGAGAGAAAACAATCCTGTCCCTTTGTGTGTATGTATGTTAAGTGGCGACCCTATGAATCCATGGTCTCCAATACACCCTATTGTTAACAACCTTCTCAGGTCCTGCAAATTGAGGGTTGTGGCTTTCTTTTTCTTAAATATATATATTTGTGTGTGTGTGTGTGTGTGTGTGTGTGTGTGTTGTATGCTTGCCTGGAAGTCATGGTTGACTTCTGGCAACCCCAACTGGGGGCTTGGACATTTTTCAGAGAGGTGGTTTACTACTGCCTGCCTCTGCATCCCACCTCTGGTATTCTCTAGGGATCTCCCTTCCAAGTACTTGGCAGAATGTCAGCTATGCTGCCATGCTGGTTCAGGAGGCCATAGGCTTCCCTTTCCTGTGTACTAATTATTGCTGCCTTCCTTCTGTGCTTCTTCTCTGCTGTAACGCTGTTACCTCTAAGATGTGCAGGTGGTGTAGTGTCTGGAGCTCAGGGAAGGCCGTGGGAGCGCTATCGGTTCCCAGCTCTGGCTCTAACGGTCTGGAGCTATTCTCCCGCACACGGGAGTCCAGCTAATTGGCTTAGGGACGGGTGTGTGTGTGTGCATACGAATGCCCTATATCCCATTATGCTTGTAGGGGCGACGCCATTCTTAACAGTGCTTCTGTTAATGCATCTATAGCTATTCAATAAAGTATAACCTTTCTGATAAGCGTGTACTCCGTTGCTGGCTGTGGAACTTGACACAGGGTCAGCCCTGCTTGGCTGCTGAGGTCGGGCTTGCCTGGGCTATCCAGGTCAGGGCGAGGGCCACGGCTTCCTTTATAGAGTCAATCCATCTCATGCTGGGTCTTCCTCTTTTCCTGCTCAGCTTTTCCTAGCAACTTTTCCAGTCCCTTTGGTAGAGGTTTAATGCGTGGAATGGGACAGCAGAAACTTTTCATGCATGGAAGTAAATAACATCACCAGATAAATTTTAAAAAGGTAAAGGTTCCCTTGCTCGAAAGCCAGTCGAGTCCGACTCTAGGGTTGCGGTGCTCATCTCCGTTTCAAAGCCAAAGAGCCAGCGCTGTCCAAAGACGTTTCCGTGGTCATGTGGCCGGCATGACTAAACACCAAGGTGCACAGAAATTAGGCTTGTATTAAATGGACAGGACATTTTTTTCTCTCTCCAGGGGGATGCTGGGGACTGAAACGGGAAGAAGAAAAACTTTGTTCCATGAGTGGAATTCCAGTGGCAGGACGTAGGATTCAAATTCAAAACAGAAAAACCCTTCACAGATTACAAATACAACAAATCAAATACTATTAATTTACAGATTATCACACTCTGACTCTTGCATCCAGTACCTAATGCCCCGATACCAAGTTTTCCCTCAAATGTAATGCTGCAATGTTAACATTAACAGGCTTGTTCTATTTCTGATGTTTTGGGCGATCCTTATAACAATTCCTGCCGTTTATCCTTGTGTTCCGTATCAGAAGAACCTCCTATCTACTGCCTGCCTGCGTTAAGAAGGATGTTGACAAGGTGGAACGTGTCCAGAGGAGGGCAACGAAGATGAGGGGTCTGGAGAGCAGGTACTGTGAGGAAAAGTTGAAGGAACTGGGTATGTTTAGCCTGGAGAGGAGACGACTGAGAGGATATGATAGCCATCTTTAAGTTCTTGACGGGCTGTCATATAGAGGATGGAGCGGAGGTTGGACCAGAACCTGTGGACTGAAATTAAATCAAAAGGGTTTTCAGCTAAACATTAGGAAAAACTTCCGGACAGAGGGGTTTGCCCAGGGGAACAGGCTTCCTCGGGAGGTGGTGGGCTCCCCTTCTTCGGAGGTTCTTAAGCAGAGGCTAGATGGCTATCTGATAGTAATGCAGATCCTGTGAATTTTGGGAAATCACGAGAGGGCAGGTGGGAAGGGATGATCCATTGCTCAGCTCTCGTGGCCCTTTCTTACAAGCCCAAGGTAATGCTGATCACCACTCTGGGGTCAGGAAGGAACTTTCCTCCAGGCCAAATTGGAGGGGTTTTTTGCCTTCCTCTGAGCACAGAGCAGGGGTCACTGGGTGAATGGGAGGGAGGCAGTTCTGATCTTCTTGTGTTGTGAAGGGAGCTCGACTAGTGTTATGTATGGAAATAGAATGTATGAGCTTGAGTCTGACCAAGGTATTGTAAACCGACCTATCAGAACAAGGGAAGTTCTGGAGGGAAGCAAAGTGATTGGTCTTTATGTACTGTATTTGATTGGATCTTATCTGACATGTGGGCGTGGCTTGCCAAGCCCGGACTGTTTAAAAAGGAGCCTGCTGCTCCATTGTTTTGTCTCGTTCTGGTTCTTCTGACTTTGTGTTCAATAAAGCTGTTATCACTGTGCACCTGCTGCCTCGAGTCTCATATCTCGTATCTAACAACTAGATGACCCTTGAGGTTCGTTCCAGCTCTATGTTTCTACTCCTATATGACATGTTCTTTTAAGATCTACACAGTGTCAGCTAATTCTGTTCTGTGTGTATCTAAACTGGGGGTGTCAAACATGCAGCCTGTGGGCTGTATCAGGCCCCAGGAGGGCTTCCATCAGGCCCGCAGTGGAACTGGCCACCTCCTGCTTCCAGTTCGGCTGCTGCTGCTCCTGCATCATAGCTTGCTTCGCCAGACTCTCTTAATCACTCAGCCATTTCATGTTTTCACCTGGGTCCTAGACTCAGGACTCTGTGAGCATGAAATTTCTGTGGTGAATGTCAATAAATCAAAAGTAGGTTTGCAGCTTACAGAGCTAATGTTATAAGCATGTTTTTATTTTAAGTAAAAGAAAATATATTTCTGCTTGTGTCCTTTATAAAGTTTATATCTCTGCTACCTGGCATTTTATGACACACATGCCCCGGCCCAACAAGGTCTCATTTATGTCAGATCCAGCCCTCATAACAAATGAGTTCGACACCCCTGATCTAAACAATGATATAAAAGAACTTCAGCAGCAGCAGCTGTTAAGTTGGCCTGATTTTACCCATTCCTCTGATGATGCTGGGTGGGATCCAGCCAGCTATTTTACTCAGTCCCCCCCCCTCCTTACTACCAACCAGTGTTCCCTCTAAGCTGAGTTAGTGTGAGCTAGCTCACAGATTTTTAGCCTCCGGCTCACAGATTTTTCTCTTAGCTCTGGAAGGAGGGCTCCAGAGCAAACTAATTTGTGCAGTAGTCAAATCGCTGGCTCACAACTTTAATGCCAGCAGCTCACAAAGTAGAATTTTTGCTCACAAGACTCCACAGCTTAGAGGGAACATTGCTACCAACCCACGTGCCTTTTGCCAATGGAGGCCCATGACCCCCAGGATAGCCTTTTTCACCAGCAGAAATGCTGATTGGCTCCAGGCTGCTTTTGGAACATTTCCTGTGCAAGGCTTTGGATTCACCACTGAAGTTTATTTGCAGGACTGAAGTTATCATCAGCGTTGACTGCTGGGCTCAACGGCATGATTCTTAGATGTCCCAAAGAAGTCTTGCCGTTTCCAAAGACTGCACCATCCTCCTCCAACTGAGGCATTTGGATGATGCGTTCTCAACATTGTCCTGAGTGCGCAGGTGACTCTTCCAAGCTCATGCAAATCCACCCCAGACCATTTAATTATACCCCTGGAAGCCACTCAGAGCCAGGACTGCAGAAGTGTTAACTGAATTATTTTATTTTTAGCTGTGAGCTCAGTTTTCAGTATTTTAAGGCATTATAGCGCTGATCTCATCAGATCCTGGAAGCTAAGCAGGGTCAGCCTTGGCCAGTATTTGGAGAGGAGACCACTGAGGATTACCAGGGTTGCTACGCAGAGGCAAGCAATGGCAAACCACCTCTGGATGTCTCTTGCCTTCCACACCCACAGGGTAGCTATAGGTCAGATGTGACTTTATGGCCAAAAAAAAAAAGTGAGGGGGTTACAGGGATGCCCTGTTAAGAGTACTTTAAATTTAAGCAGGGATGCTCTTCTTCTGACTGCTCCTCAGGTAAATATCAGTGAAATTACTATCCAATGTAGGTAAAACTAGATAGAAGGACTTGTAGGTTGTCACAGGAGGAAGAGAGAGAGAAACTATTTGGGAATTCCTTCTCCCCCAATTGACTAGCTTGTACCTTCTAACCAGTAAGATGAGGGCAGGGGTCATTTTGTAGAAAAAGAGGTGCAGGAGCTCATTAGCATAACTCATTAGCATAACTCATTTGCATATGCCACCCCCCCTGACATCACCGGAAGTGTGTCAGAAGGCAACACCCACCGCTCAGGCTCCACTGGACTGTTTTGGATTGCTAGCTATTGGGGGGGGGGAACATGCAGATCTGCCCTAGCAGAGGAGGGAGAGCTTATACCTGAATAAAACTTGGTCTTAAAGGTGCCACTGGACTGTTTTGGACCGGGGGGCAGAGGGGGGCTCTGCAACTTACCTGGCTGCTTCTTGCTCTGACTGAGGGCTGCTGGGAGCAGGGGGGCGGGGCTTGTTGCATGTGCCTGCCCCCTGGCCTCTTTACTGCTGGAGCTCCGCTCCTGTGCGCTCCTGCATGAAATGACCCCTGGATGAGGGTATGTGGAAGGAAGCAAAGGCAGACGCTCTGTTATCACCCAAGAGCTGCCGGAAATATGTGTGTTGCAAGATCTAAAATTCAGTCATTATAGGGTTAATGTGTGCTTACCTTGTGTGCTATTGTTTAGACTGACCTGGAGTCCGACTCTAGGGTTGCGGTGCTCATCTCCGTTTCCAAGCCGAAGAGCCAGCGCTGTCCAAAGACGTTTCCGTGGTCACGTGGCCGGCATGACTAAACACCAAGGCGCACGGAACACAGTTACCTTCCCACCGAAGTGGTACCTATTTATCTAGTTGCAATTTCTTGCTTTCGAACTGCTAGGTTGGCAGGAGCTGGAACTTGAGACGGGAGCTCACTCCATCATGCGGCAACTCAGGTCTCGAACTACTGACCTTCCACAGCCTGCAGTTCAGCATCTTAACCACTTGAGCCACCGCAGATGTTAGAGATGTTCTTATACCACTAGAGCTTCCAAAATGGAGCTTTCTTCTCAGCATGAAAACGGCAGGACTGAGTGGTTTGATAAAAGAGCTTCATTATGTACCCTTGCAAAAGAAAACTGCCTGCCTGAGATGAACTGATAATTCCTGGGCACAGGCAGCATAGAAGACTCTGTGCTCACTCATCCTTGAGGTTCATTCGATGAAGCTTCTGGGGTCGAATGCGTTCTCAATACACTGCATTTCTGGAAAATGTAACCATTAGGGGAATTTTTACCTGTGGTTCACTTGTGCATTTGCTTTGCTCATCTTTGTTCGGAAAACCACAAGACGTTTTAGACATGTGCTGAAGTGTCCAAAATGTTTTTGACTCCCCCTCCCCATCTCAAGCAAGAGTAATCCTTGCATTTTTAGTCCCCCCCCAATAAAAAATGTTATCAAGCACCCTGCAGAAAAACTGCCATCAGGCAGCCAAGTGCAAACCAAACCTGAAGACAGCAACTTGGCAACCGCAGATAAGTGTTCTCGTCTTCAGCCTATTCCCTTGTCAGAAGCACAGCTGTGCTGGCTGGGGGAAAAACAGCCAGAGCAACTACAGATGGACAGTTGCAGTCAGCAAAAACCTCTCTGCCAATATTCCAGGCCTGCATCTGTTTGTTGAGTACTAGAGCCTGAGGTCTGGCTGAGGTCCTCAACCCACAAGTTGGGACCCACCAGTGGGCCCGCTAGGGCTGCCAACAGGCCAGGAGGAAAGCATCCCGCATGGTATAGTGGTTAAGAGCAGCAAACTCTAATCTGGAGATCCGGGTTTGATTCCCCACTCCTCCTCTCCATGAAGCCTGCTGGGTGACCTTGGGCCAGTCACAGTTCTCTCACTCCTTCAGCCCCACCTACCTCACAAGGTGCCTGTTTTGGGGCGAGGAAGGGAAGGCGATTGTAAGCCGGCACTTTGAGACTCCTTAGGGTAGGGGAAAGCGGGGTATAAAAACCAACTCTTCTTCAGCTCTTCATCCTATCCCTTTGATACGAGTTTAACGTGCAGAAACAGGCAGCTGAAGCTCTTCGTGGCATGGAGCTGAGTAACATCACCCGATAACTGCTCACAGATCAAAATGGGACAGCTAGAGGGACCAGTTCAAAAGCTGGCAACCCGATGGATCACAGACGCCCTTCTGCCAGGTTTCAAGCTCATAAAGAGCTGTGTGTGTGTGTGGGCGTGCGCATGCGCTGCTTTTTAGAAGGACCTGATGTATAGAAAGCCAGGAGCCAGAGGTCATTTCGGGGGGGATCGCGGGGGAACACAGTTCCCCCGGGTGAGGGGCGGGGGGCGCCCCGCTTCCGGCCCTCATTCAGCCAGGAGGAGGCAGGAGAAGAGGGAGGGTAAGTTGCTTCCTCCCCGCCTCTCCCCACCTCTGCCTGCCTGTGGCCAGGGAGGGCCTTGGCGGGGCTTCCTCGCACTCCCGCCGGCCTTGCAGGTCCACCGCCGGGCCCCTGATGTCAGGGGGTGTGGCATATGCTAATGAGTTATGCTAATGAGTTATGCTAATGAGTTCCCCTAGCTCTTTTTCTACGAAACGACCCCTGCCAGGAGCCATATCTCCTTCCTCTGCCTGCTTGCTGAGAGGAGCAACAGGACAGCAAGGTAAGGCAAGTGATTCTTTCGTGGCTGTGGCCCTTGGCTTGTCACTGTAGTACACTCCCTCGTTCTTGGCTTGCATTTCCCCCCCCTAGTCATAACTGTACTGATTTGCTCCCCACAGTCTTGGCCTTGACATGGGCAACGTCATAACCCTGTCTCCTCTGCTTCCTGTCACCTGAAACACTGATGTCATGCAACTTCCTGAGGGGTGACATGATTGAGGTTTATAAGATTACGCATGGGATAGAGCAGGTAGAGAAAGAAGTACTTTTCTCCCTTTCTCACAATACAAGAACTCGTGGGCACTCCATAAAATTGCTGAGCAGTCGGGTTAGAACAGATAAAAGGAAGTACTTCTTCACCCAAAGAGCAATTTGACGCATGGAATTCATTGCCACAGGAGGTGGTGGCACCTACAAACATGGACGGCTTCAAGAGGGAACTGGATAAGCATATGGAGCAGAGGTCCATCGGTGGCTATTAGCCACAAGGTATAGACAGGAACTCTCGGTCTGGGGCAAACGGTGCTCTGTATTCTTGGTGCTTGGGAAGGGGCAACAGTGGGAGGGCTTCTAGTGTCCTGGTCCCACTGGTGGACCTTCTGATGGCATCTGGTATTTTTGGCCGCTGTGTGACAGAATGTTGGACTGGATGGGCTATTGCCCTGATCCAACACTGGCTTCTCTTATGTTCTGACTTCCTTGCATTTCTGTACCTCTGAGGCCTGGAATGTTGGAAGACCACTGCCATACACCGATCAAATTCCAGTGGCTTGAGTATTTGCATTAGCATCTCATGTTTAATTATACTACAGATATCCCTGAAGTTTGTTCTCTGTACTGTATAGCATTTGCACTTGGTTCAGTGTTAAATGCTATATTTGAATTGAATTTTGAATTGTCTAGAAGTTTCTAGTATCTTATATATAGAGACCAGCATGAAAAAGGATGCATGTGTACTTATGGGATTTAGCCTGTGCTTAAATTCTAGAATGTAAAGGGGCGGGATGGCAGGGGGTTAAAGAAAACTGAGCTCTGCACCAGGTAGCAGGTGAATTTGAGTGTCAGAAGGGATACGTATGGATCATGTTTCCCCTTCCTTTTGCATCCCTAGCCCATGCTTTTCTTTTGCATACCCAGCTTCCTCCCCCCAGAGAATAATCACAGCCATCCCTATATCCAGCGTATCTGCTTGATATGAACACTGTACAATTGTGAATGTGTCTTGGGCTCTCACTCTGAGTCACACAGTGTCGATATGAAGCGCTGGATTAGCACCAACAACATTCTCAAATGTTTAGGTAGGTTTAGCTTGAAACAGACACTGGGAATCTTTACCTCTTTGTCTGCCCCATCATGCTACCCCTGCAAATGTGGGGTCTGAAGCCAGTGAGTGGTACAGTCACAGATCATGCAGCAATTTTACTGGCAGGCCCAAAGGCAAGACGAAGCTGTATCTTTCCTGGGGTGAATTCTAAAAGGCAGCTTTTAGAAGCTAAAGTCAATGACCTCCAAGGTTGAAGACAGTTTAAAATACACAAAAAACATGTGCGCGTGCACGCTGTATAGAAATATTGATTTCTAAAAATCCATGCCTTCTCCTGTGATTACATTCTGACAACATGCTGTGCCTTGTTTCCTCTTGCTAGCCACATGGTAAGGCCAAATGGCCTAAATAGTCATGCCATAAACCCACATTCTTTCACACTTCCATGCTAAACGCCAGACCTCATGGCTACACTTTCTGGCCCCACATGCGACAAGTCACGTACTAAATGAAGTAGCTAGAAGCTGGGTTACCTGACTGCAGGAGGAGTCTCCAAACTTCTAGCCAATCCTAAATTGCAGCTATGACAACCAACAATTGAACACACCTATGTCCACTCGTGATTGGCTGCATGGCCACAGCTGATCATGACTGGAATTGGACGCACACACACAAAGATACCTGGCAACACTTTTGTTGAATAAGAAAATCTGTCTACTTACCTTCAGTTTCACTACCAGTTCAGAACAGCACCCATTTCTTATTAAGTACTGCTCAGAGCTGATTTAGAATGGCACATTTTGTGTAAAACTGCATTAGGTGGGAAAAAATACCTGTCACTCCTTATCCTCAAACCGCTGAGAGATAAATACTTATTTAAAGGAAAGGCACGTACAGTCCAGGATTGATCTCGCCCAGCACTGAAACCAGGTTCTGAGGCAAAGCCCCACTGAGACTTGGCCCAAATTAAGGCTTGGATCCAGAGTAAACACTTGTCTCTTCAGGAAACATTATTTGGCAAGTATCTGTATAAAAGACAACACCCAGTGCTGCCAAAACGTTCTGTTGTCTGCATTTCCTGTACTTTCTCTATTCTAGCAGACTTGCTAGCGTGTCGTGCTGATAGCAAGCAATCACTTTAAGAACTTTTGGGAGGTAGGCGTTACCTGGCACAGCTATGCAGAGATGGAACTAATAGATTATGTTGAGGTGGCTCCGTGAATGGATTTGCTTATGCTCTGTGCCTGACAGATCACTATATTCATAGTTCCAGGGTTTGTTTATGACATTGCAGCAGCTCAGCTGTGCTGCAACACACCAAATTTATTATACACTTTTAAAATGAGTTTTAATATATGTATTTTAGGGTTGCCAGCCTCCAGGTGGGGCCTGGGGATCTCCCGCTTTTACAACTGATCTCCAGCTGACAGAGATCAGATCCCCTGGAGAAAATGGCTGCTTTGAATCACCTGCATTCGCTCTTGAGTATCTTGCAGGTGGTATTCCAGATCCATTTAGTTTGCTCAGCTTAAGAGGCATCATATACAACCTGTAGATTTTATAGTTGCCCTTTCTAGGATTAACTGAGACTGTAATCTTGGTTTCCTTAGTAAATTTTTCCACATTTCTTTTGTAAACTCTAATCCCAAATCTGTGCCTAATGTATTCAATAAGCTGACTTGCTCATATTCATCACCACATATAAGTCATAGATTTGACAATAAGCCTTTAGTTGTTTTCAGTGAACACACAGTTTCCAGTTAGGTCAGGCTTCTGTTGATCCCAGATTATTTACTGTGTTTAGCTAAGGATAAAGTAGGAACCTATAAACACATCCTGCATTTAGGCCTGCCAATTCAGGCTTGGGAAATTCCTCGAGATTTGGAGAGGGTGTAGTTAGGGCAGAGAGGGAGCTTATCAGGGATATGATCTCTATGGCACACCATGGAATTTCCTCCAGAGTAACTGATCTCGGTGGTCTGAAGATCAGTTGTGTGACTCCAGAACTCAAAGCCCCACCTTGAGGCTGGTAACCCGAATTGTGCTGCAAATCCCTTCATTTTTGTTGTTTAGTCGCACAGTCGAGTCCGACTCTTCGCGACCCCATGGACCAGCTCCCGCCAGGCCCTCCTGTCTTCCGCTGTCCTCTGAAGTTTGCTCAGTTTCATGTTCGTTGCATCGATGACACTGTCCAACCATCTCATTCTTTGCCGTCCCCGTCTTCTTTGACCTTCAGTCTTTCCCAGCATCAGGGTCTTCTCCAGTGAGTGCTCCCTTCTCATTTGGTGGCCAAAGTATTTGAGCTTCATTTTCATTATCTGGCCTTCCAGGGAACAGTCAGGGTTGATTTCTTTTAGGATTGACTGATTTGATCTTCTTGCAGTCCAAGGGACTCTCAAGAGTCTTCTCCAGCACCATAGTTCAAAAGAATCTATTCTTCGGCGCTCGGCCTTCCTTATAGTCCAACTCTCGCAGCCATACATGACTACTGGGAATACCATTGCTTGGACCATGCGTATTTTTGTTGGCAGGGTGATGTCTCTACTTTTTATCATGCTGTTGAGGTTCGCCATCGCTTTCCTC
>NW_015165842.1:67271-134621 GCF_001447785.1 Gekko japonicus | reverse complement strand
GCCCGGCTCGGGCTTTGTCCCGCTTTCCCTCGCCTCACCTTCGTCTCGGCCATGGCGGGGCAGAGCAAGAGATGGCGGCGGCGGCGCTGCTGCTGAGGCGGCGTGGAAATGGAGATGGGGTTGGCTGAGCTGGTTCCCGGGGCGGTTGGGCCCGGCTCCCGTCTCGCCCCCTCCTCCGACTTCTTGGCGCTCGCTTCGGTGCGGCCTGTTCGCCGGCTGCGTTGCCCTCGTTCCGCCTGGGCGCTGCTGGCCTCCGCTCGCGCTCGCCGCCCCCGCCCACTTTTACCTCATTCCCGCAGCCCGCGCCGTTGCTGCAAGGGATGATGGGAAAAGGAGGCTTCTTCTTCCCCCTCGAGGCGGGGAGCCGGTTTGGTCTTAAAGGTGCCATTGGACTCTTGACTTTCTCTTCCCCCTTGAGTTCGCTTCCCGTCTCCCGCCCGGGAGCTGGGGAGAAAATATAGGCCAAGAGAAGGAGGGTCAGGTTATTCTCTGGCAGTGTGTGCAGGCTCTCTCTGTGGTTGTTTCACCCTCCAGCTCAGCGGGGTTTACTCCTCAAGGGCGTTCCGAAAGCGAAGGTGCTTTTTCTGAGGAGGTCCAAAGTCTCTCTCTAAAACATGTGTTAAGCAGGACTCCAGTGGCTGCTTCAGGATACTCACGCAAATTTATGCTGGAATACATGTCTCCAGGGTGCCATTACTGATGTGGGTTTTCCGGGAAATTTTTAATCAGAAAAATGTCCAATTCACATCTGGAATAAATAGTTCAAATAACCTCAGGTGAGTAACTTTTTTAGGAGGTCCAAACTCTCTCTCTCAGACATGTATTAAGCAGGACTCCAATGGCACACAACTTGACGGCATGCGCAGAACGTCTGAATAATAATGATATCAGGATGCTGTATCTGAGCTATATACAGTGGCTTTTATTTACAGTTATTTACACAGTCCTTTCCACCATGCGGTATCCCAGGTTCATAGAACTGACCGACAAGGTGCTTCGCAATACACTCTTCCACTGGTGTGGAACACTTGCCTCTGGACTACATTACATATATACAGTACTTGCACCAATCAGAGTCATTTTGCCAACTCATGGTGACATAGTTAATTAGCTGATGCAACCTAGTGCAACTTGCATCTGGTGACCCTGTCACATGACAGTCTTACCTGTCACCCAGATCAGTTTAATCTGACATGTGTGCATCATTGGCTGTCATCTTGCATACATATAATACAATATGCCAACACAGTCAGGGTTGATTTCTTTTAGGATTGACTGATTTGATCTTCTTGCAGTCCAAGGGACTCTCAAGAGTCTTCTCCAGCACCATAGTTCAAAACAATCTATTCTTCGGCGCTCGGCCTTCCTTATAGTCCAACTCTCGCAGCCATACATGACTACTGGGAATACCATTGCTTTGACCATGCAGATTTTTGTTGGCAGGGTGATGTCTCTACTTTTTATCATGCTGTTTAGGTTCGCCATCGCTTTCCTCCCAAGTAGCAGGCGTCTTTTAATTTCATGGCTGCAGTCACAGTCTGCGCTGATTTGGGATCCCTTTTAAAAACCCATAACTACATTGATCCTGCTCCCAAATGATATATTACTTAAAATCATCATTCATCAACGATTCCATAAAAATAGGCGGTGTAAGAAGTGACTTCTCCAGTTAACCTCTTTACCTCATGCTATATAACGTTATGGAAAACGGGCATCTACGTGGGCTGATCTCTTTCTTTTACAACACAGCAAATCTGCTGTAGTCTGGATTCTCAAAGTAGACAGCAATTGCAACTGCTTGGGGTGTCACATAATATAATGAAATGCAAGCTAAGATCTGCCTCACGAGCCCTGGTCTCCCTGCTCCCGTCTTCACAGGTGAGGCAGGGCTTTTCCAGGAGTGGTACTTCCCTTGCGGAATGCCCTTTGCCTTGCAGCTCACCTGGCACCTGCTTCTGTTCTCTTGGGCTTTTAATTAAGGAGGTGGTTTTTAAACAATACTTTAGCCTGGGAACTGTTGTTTTAAGCTGCCTGTGGCCTGTTTTTATTAACTATGTTTTTACGCACAAGACGATACCCTGCCTTCATTAGAACTGATGGCTGTTGCCATCCTAAGCGTAATTACTTATAAAAGGACTGTGCTCTAGCTTTGCAATGTTCCACCTGGGCCAACTAACTTGGTAGATTCCCCTTTTGTGTGTGTGTGTGTGTGGTTTTTTAATATATAAATTATGAGAAAATAAACTCTTTTCCAAAACAAACAAACAAAAACTATATTTTTACACTGGGCTGGGGATTTTTAATGCTGGATTTTAACTTAATACCTTATCATGTTTTTAAAATTACTTTTATTTTGAAAGCTGGCTCATGCAGTTTCCTGGAAAGGCTGCATAAAAATGTTCTGAATAAAATAAATAAATGAGTTTGAAGCTCATACTAGGAATGCAGGTTTCTGGAAATACTTGAACTGGAAGTATTTACAGTGGCCAGATTCTATTAGGATCAATGGCTACTTTGCTGTTGTGTATATCCTCTCTTCTTGCATCCTCTAGATTGAGGCAGGTGATCTATAATTCCCTTTCTTGAGGGAACAGGAGTTTTGGGGGTGCTATAGGGAACAGTATGCCATTTCATCTAACGTTGCATTTTTTTTGAATTAGTGGGAAATACACTTAAATCCATTAAAAGGAACACACTTTACATTGTGAACCAAACTGAATAACAGAAAACAAAGACAAGTTAAATTTGTTGTAAACATTTCCTTCCCTTTCGAATTCTGTGTTTGAAAATACAGAAAATGCCAGCAGGTAATGAGCACCCGGTCTAATAACAGCGTTAGGAATGCCACTAAGAGTTTGGAAGGCAGGTCTGTGGTGGCTCAAGTGGTTAAGACGCTGAACTGCAGACTGGAAGGTCGGTAGTTCAGTAGTTCGAGACCCAAGTGTTGCATGACAGAGTGAGCTCCCATCTCTGGTTCCAGCTCCTGCCAACCTAGCAGTTCGAAAGCAAGAAATTGCAAGTAGATAAATAGGTACCACTTCAGTGGGAAGGTAACAGCGTTCCGTGTGCCTTGGCATTTAGTCATGCCGGCCCCATGACCACGGAAACGTCTTCGGACAGCGCTGGCTCTTCGGCTTGGAAACGGAGATGAGCACCACAACCCTAGAGTCGGATTCGACTGGCTTTCGAGCAAGGGAAACCTTTACCTTTACCTAGTTCTAAGTCAGGGTTCTGTAAGTCATCACCTTCCACCCCAACCACACATAAATCTGAGTTTCAGACTGTTAGCAGAGATGCAGTCCTAGGCAAGTGGTTGCCTCCTAGCAAATCTGCCTGAGCAATGGCTGCATCTCGCCATCTAGTGAGCTGTCCCTTTACATTGGTTAGGATTTCCATAGAATCAGAGAATATCCTTTACTCTGGCCATAGTAGTATTTGTTCCCCTTATACTACTGCTGCAATTCCATATTTAGGAGGCCTGGAGATCTGTGATAATGGTACCCATTTAAACACAATGTTTCCTGTTTAAATATTGCTGCCTGTGGTTTCTATTGATGGCAAAACATTTTAAAATTAAATGTGTAATATTTTATAAATGACTGAAGAATTTCAAAGGGCTGGGTATTCAGAATCTTGTAGCAACACTGAGTGAAATGCATACTGTGCTGTAAAATGTGATTATGTTTAAAATTCAAATCTCTGTACTTTTCTTCATTAGACCATTCACCGCTTCGGCTAAGCTAGTTAACACTTGCAATGAATAAGGAGTCCCAGATCTTGCTGAGACCGTTAACTCTTAAGAAGTGTGACTAAGAAATCCCAAATCCCCATTCATCCTCAGGGGGCAGGGAAACGATGTTAAGCTTCTTAAGAAACTGCATCCTCTTTCACTCTCCCATGAAGAACAAACCAGTCCCCCCCCCCACAGATCCTGAACGGGTGGAAAGGAAGCATCAAAATGTTTAAAATAAATAAACCATCACTCTGTGCTTACAAGCTCACTTCCCTGCACCACAATGCAAGGTCCACAAACAGTTCTAAATCAGACCCACATTAAGCAAACCTATCGAGAAACTTTATCCAAATAAGCACATTTGCATAAAGTGACTAATTTGCATATTTGGAACTCAAGTGGGTTTTCTTGGCACAAGAATTGGATTTTTGTCTACATGTGCCTACACACAATCATTTAACTTGGCGATCTGGTGCATTGGTTTCCCAGAGCTCTGAATCATCATTACATGCTTTATGATAGAAAGGAAGCTATAATTTCATCACCTGAACATGGCAGACTGCTTTGATGGATCACTCCGCTTCACTGCCTCAAGCGATTACGTAATGGAGATAAGGTGAGAAACTGATTTCTAATGGATACAACTGAATGCGGAAACGAGGTTTGCCCTTCATAACTTGCCTAAAGCAAGCAGCGACTGGCCATCCAGTGATCTCTTGAATGCAGCTCTCATCGAGCACGGCAACAGAGCGGCATGCGCAGGTGACACTGCTTTTATGGTCTCATCAGACCGTCAGTCTATCAGTCTCAGCACTGCCTAACCAATACTCTAGGATGTGGCCCCAAGAATACCTGTGGTGGGGGGGGTGGAAGGTGCACAGCAGCCCCCGCCGGCTCACTGGTGGCACTGTTTGATAGGCTGCAATCTGGCATCAGGGAGACTCACCACTGAACAGCTGACTGGCCGCCCCTTACTGTCCTCTCTGAATGGAGGAGACCTCTGGGCTGCCCCCCCCCGAGCAAAAGGCAGCTGCCCCCGTTGCCCTGTGGCTAAGACTGCCCCCTGCCAGGGTCTCACCTACTACCTGAGGAAGAAGCCCTGGGAACCTCTGTATACAAGGCAGGTGTTCTATCACTGACCCACAGCTTCGTTACTACAGTTTGGCGTAGTGGTTAAGTGCGAGGACTCTGATCTGGGAGAACCGGGTTTGATTCCCCACTCCTCCACTTGCACCTGGCTGGATGACCTTGGGCAAGTCATACTTCTGTCAGAGCTGTTCTCTCAAGAGCAGTTTCTGTCAGAGCTCTCTCAGCCCCACCTACCTCACAGGGTGTCTGTTGTGGGGAGGGGAAGGGAAAGGAGTTTGTAAGCCGCTATGAGACTCCAAGTGAAGTGAATCTCCTCTTCTTCTCTGTGTTCATTATGGAGTCAGGCACAGTGTTTGTGCTGAATATGCTGACCCTTCTCCTAGCAGTAGCAAGCCGGTCGCCCCAGCTATGAGGCTGAAAGCAGTACTGGTTTTCCTAAATTTCACAGCTTTCAGAAGCGGAGAAGTACTGGAGCCCTTGCCAGATTTTTGGGACAGATGAAATTTGGTTTGAATTCAGATGCCATCTCCTTGACTGCACCCAGAAAGGTAATAAATGGGGCCAGGAAATGTAGCACCATCTATGCTATGCACTCTCCCCCCGCCAGTTCATCAGTTCGTATTTATATGGAGCTGGTGAGTTAGATCTTCCAGCTCTCCTTCCCAATGTCATCAGGCCAAGGAGCAGCAAATTTGGCCGTGATCTCATTTTTTGGCAAGCAAGGTTAACTTGATGTGGGTACATGAGCCAAAGCGGGATCAAAATAAGGCAGGCGTGCCAACAGTGGCACACCAGCCCATTTTTCTTGGCGTCCAAGGCCAGTTTTCTGCCCAAGCAACAGACACTGGCAGCAGCACTGCTAGGGCCAGTAGTGCAGGAGAAGTCAATGGGCATGGCGTACGCCCAGTATTGCCTCCCAGACCTGCACAGTCCAAAGCAAATCCAGGAGATTCTGGTAACGTTGACGGGACTTTGCTTACATGTCGGGCCAAATACAAGCCCACCCACATTTTATTTGCCGGCAGACCAACATCTTCACAGGTAGGCATTTATGTAATTGTTCTTATTGTAATTTTAGTGTATTTATTAGTCTTATTGTATTTTAACAGTGTAAGCCGCCTTGAGCCAGTTCATACCGGTAAGGCGGGATACAAATTGAAAGCAAATAATAAATAATAAAAATAGGCGTTGGTTTTTCGGCAGCTGGGCCAAAAACCCGTTGCCTGCCTGTGAAATAACGTTACTGGGAAGTTGCAGGAAAGCTCGTAAGAACTACACAACTGTTTTAAACATATGGAAGAGGTTTTACCAGACCCCAAAAGTCAGGTTCACAATCTTGAAGACGTGTTTGGCCTTTCTTAGGATTCACTCCCATGTGAATTACACTGAAAAGTTGAGAAGAAAACTAAACTGGATCTCACGCTGGGAGAAAAAATGGCCATGGAAGCGCAAGCTTTGGCTGAGAGTGAATGAGAATCTGTAAGAATAGAGATTTTTTTCCTTCTCCGCCTCCAAATGTATTTAAGTAATGAACAGGGAAGATTGAACAATATGATACAACAGAATGAGCAGAGGGAGGGAGACAACATAAACTTCCACTTAGTTTGTCTGAAACAGAATTACAAACCCTTATCAATATCGATATGGCTTAATGACAAACCACCTTCTTCTCTGAGTGTGAGAGGCTTTTAAAACTATTTTCATATATTCATCCCTTTTTCCAGACTGGACTGTATAAACTATCCAATATGTACCAACAACAAAAGTCCTTTGTTTTCTTTTTCACGGAAGGGTTTTCATCACTCTGCTACCTTCTCTCTTTCAAGAAGCAATTCCTTCTCGTGTGCTTCAATTTCTTTAAGCAGCTCTTCTTTTTCTTTAAAGTAATTCTGGAACCAATCGATATATTCCACCTTTTCTTTAAGACTCATGTATGGATTTTTAGAAAGTCCGCAGGTGACGAGCTCCATGAAGTGGCGAATTGGTCCTTCCCTAGGAAAATCTCCCAAGTGCTTTTCCAGAAACAGATGTTCATAGAATTCAGCGTCCTCTTCTAAACCTAACAAAGCAATCACAATAACGACTTAAATCATCGTAAAACTGACCGACCAGAAAAGAAATATAGGAAAGGACTAACGGAATGCAAGTTCAAAATAGGCTATAGCCTTCTATGGGGAAGGCTTGGGGGTTCCTTTGGAGGGGGCATGTCAATAAACGTGTTTTGAAAACTGAAAAAGACGTCCTTAATTTTTGCAGCAAGAACATGTGCATACTTTTAAGTTACCCAATTTATTTTAGAAGATGGTTTTTGAGGGTAGCCATGTCGGCCTGAAGTTGGAACAACTTGGTTAGAGTCCAGCAGAATCTTGGAGAACGACAAGATTTGGAGGGAATCAAAGCTCCCCTCTTATCTGACAATCCTTTTGGTCTGTGAGGTGCTGCTGGACTCATATCATTACTTAAATTCATTCGATCCATTTGTTTCACTAAAAATGACGGATCCTTGACTAGACCTGCAAGAAACTCTGCTAACTTGTGCGAGAGGCAGTTCAAATAGCCAAAAGTTTAGCCATCCGCCAAACTGAGATCATCCTTTGGGAAAGGGTTTTGAAGCATAACTGTTCCATATTCAAGTTCATTCACTTGAAACAAACTTGGCATTATCTCCTTTAAAAAAAAAAAACGGGTTTGAGAGAATCACCTCCAAATGTCCTCCGACTGCTCCAGATCCAGACTAGATCGTGGAGGCAAGGACTTCTGCCTGCAGACCCACTTCCCCCTCCCAGTGGAACCCCAAATAACCCCTCCAAATAACCTGCTCCTGGGGGCACTCTCTCCTTCAGGGACAGGATTCTGAGGGGGGGGCATTTGGGGCTGCCAAGGGAAAGGGAGGTGGGAAAAGCACACTGGATGCGCCCACAGAACTTCTAGTCTGGATCCAGGCCCCCATGTCTTCTCCCACACCAATCACTGGTAAGAGATAGAGATTTTTTTAAAAAAATTATCCCGTCATCCACTAGGCAGATGGACTTCCTAAATCCTGGTACCTTTCAGAAGCAAGGCAGCTCTACCACCTGTTTCGTCCATCCGCCTATCCTAAAGTGTCTCCAGCATGGTACCCTCACCAAAATGGCCAGGTCCATGGCAGATTGGACTGAACATATCCAAGGGATGGTCAGAATGCTTCTCTACCTGCTAGAACTTTGGCATCATCATCATCATCATCATCATCATCATCATCATTCCCCGCCCTATCCCACAAGGGCAGCTTACAACATAAAATCCATAGAACAGTAAAAACAATGAAACCAATAAAACCAATAGATGGCACAATAAACAATAACAGCAAACCCCGTGTCTCATATCAGATGGATAGAGGTACCCCAGAAGCTCCAGTGCCCAACAGTATTATCTACAACAGCAAGGCACTGGGAAGGGGCCATGAACAGGGGGGGGGGGCAGAATGGCTGAACATCCACCACCTCAACCAAAAGCCTGGCGGAACAGCTCCGTTTTACAGGCCCTGCGGAACTGTCATAGGTCCCGCCAGGGCCCTGATCTGGGGTGGGAGCCTGTTCCACCAGGTTGGGGCAAAGCAGACATCCCTCGGGCCGGGGATCACCAGGAGGTGCTGATCAGAAGAGCGTAAAGCTCACTGGGGCTCATACGGGGAGAGGCGGGTCCCACAGGTAGGGTGGTACCAGGCCGCACAGGGCTTTTAGAGAATCCCGAAAGGCACACGGAATATGTGGAGCCACAAAAAGGCGGGGCGGTGGTGGAGTTTCTGGCTCAGTGGGATTTTAGGCTCCCGTCAAAGGCAAATCCCCGCCAACGCAATTGTGTCTGCTACATAACTCCTGCTTACTCAAACTTTGCTTCACAGTGACCTCCTGTGCTCTCGTCTGTATCAGTTGACCCTGCTTGTGACTAATAACTGATTCACAGACGTAGGTCGCTTGATGACTCATCCTTAAGCACACGAACGGCGACACGGTCTGTGGTGGCAGAGGCACTCAAGGAAGCAACGTCCGTGGCTCGCCGGCTGCAGAGGCCTGCCCTGAGCGTTACCGGCATGCGCTTCCTTCCTGCTGTTTCTACGCTCCGATAGGACGGATCTAAACCTCGCCTGCCTGGACGCGCCCTGGCAGGGACAGGCTTCAGCCTCAGCCCTGCCTGTTGCTCTTGGACTTCTTGGCTGAGTCACAACATGACAATTCAGCTTATGCAGGGATGGGGGGGGGTTTTAGAGTAAATAATGACTCCTGATGATGACGGGTATCTTAAGATAGCTTCCCTGTTCCTCAAAGAAATGGCCTAAAATGTCAATGAGAAGATTTTGTTTGTTTAAAATTAGTACCCATCACTCTTAGGCGAACGTGGGAGGGCTTTCAATGACTGAGAAACAAAGATAGGAGAGTGACTGGAAACAAGTCCCTGAACCGATAGGAGACTTCCAGAACAATGAACCAGCTTGGATCCAAGGGCCCTATTGGTCAGCACAGCAGCCACAGCTCCTCCGGTAGGACAGAATTGTTTTTGTTTGCAGAGGAGGAGAGGGTGTGGCTTTTGCTGATTTCCCTCTCCTGCAGACTCCTGATTGGGCCTCCACACTCTTCCTTTTGGTCCACTGACCCACAGGGACCTGACTGGGGGTTGGGAGGGGAGAAGGTTTCAGTACAAAGAAGGACATGGGGAACTTACCTTCCTCCAGAGAGGCTCTGCTGGTGCCGCTCAGGATCGGAAGGGGCACCGCATCTTGGACTTGCCCAGAAAGACCCCCCCCCCCCCGCACCTCCCGCACAAGATATCAGGAAACTAAGCTAGGCCCACAGAGATGTTTTTCAGGACACATACCAGCTTCATTATTAATTGGAAACTCCCACAGCTTTCCTTTTTTTGTCCACTCTATCATCTCCTCAAAAGCGTTCCGAGGGGGTCGCTGACCAACCGCGGTGATTTCTTTGGCGAGCTCCACGTCCCAAATGTTGGGTTTCGTCACTGTGTCAGAAAACATAAATATCGGCAAGTCACAGCTGCCCAAAAAATGGCTGTTCGCCGAAGATGGCAAAATATATGAACAGAAACAAATCCAGAATTCAGAAACAGAGTCAGTGCGGTGTAGCGGTTACAGGGTCGGACTAGGGTAGGAGAGACTCCGCTTCAAATCCTCGTTATGAAAGCTGGTTGGGCAACCTTGGGCCAGTCACAGACGCTCAGCCTGTCCTGCCTCACAGTGTTGTTGCAAGGACAAAATGGGAGGAGAGGAGAACAATGTCAGCTGCCAACTGGGGTCCCCAATTGGGGGGCAAAGGCGGGGTGAAAACAAAGCAAACATTTAATTAAACATGTTGTGTTGCTGAAAGAAAATCCCATGTAGTGTCAGGCGGATCATGAAAACAAACTTACTCCCCAGCTCAAAATGTTAAAACGAGGGAACTGCTATTTCAGTGCATCATTTTTCTCCCCTTCATAACCTCCATTTTTGGCTGCCGAATAGCATCCTGAAGACTCGGATGATTAACAGGAATCCCAGTTGTACGCTTCAATATTTCCAGTATGAATCAGTGACGATCCCAAATTTGAGCACAACAGGACTGAAGCACATTGTCAAGTAGTTATGTTGGACAGATCTTTCTCTGGATTGTGCTCCAGAATCTAGCTCCCTTGTATAGAAAAAAGACACACACACACACATATCCCATACACACAATTAAACAGCACAGAAAGGCTGACTAGGTAACTGTAATGATTCCATATTTTGGTGTGTGTGTTTCTTTAAATGTTTAGTGTGACGACAGGCAGGGGTCTTCTCGTAGAAAAAGAGCTGCAGGAGCTCATTAGCATATGGTATGCTAATGAGTTACTGGGCTATTAGCATATGCCACGCCCCCTGACATCACTGGAAGTGATGTCAGAAGGGGAAGCAAAAGGGGGGGGAGGCATCTTCAAAAGCCTCCCCTTCCCTTCCCCAGTTGGGGGGGGGGAGCGAAGAGAGAAGGGGTTTAAAGTTTAAAGTTTAAACCCCTTCTCACTAGAGTTGGGCCACAGATCAAGGAAAGAGGGAAGGAAAGAGAGAGAGTAGACAGAAGGAAAGAAAGAAGGAAAGAGCATGAGAAAGAAGAAAAGGAGGGAAAGAAAGAGAGAGAAGGGAAGAAGGAGGGAAAGGGAGATGCGGAGACGGGGCTCTCCTGCCGTCCCCCGAGCCGCAGCACTCCCGCGTGGCCCGGGAGACGCGGCGACGGGCTCTCCTGCCCTCTCCCAAGCCGCAGCGCTCCTGCGCGGGCCCGGGGGACGTGGAGATGGGGCTCTCCTGGCGTCCCCGAGCCACAATGCTCCTGCGCGGCCTGGGAGACACGGGGCTCTCCTGCCGTCCCCCGAGCCGCAGCGCTCCTGCGCGGGCCCAGGGAACACGGAGGTGGGGCTCTCCTGGCGTCCCCAAGCCACAGCACTCCTGCATGGCCTGGGAGACATGGAGGCGGGGCTCTCCTGCTGTCCCCCAAGCCACAGTGCTCCTGCACGGACCCGGGTGACGCGGCTCTCCAGCCTCCCCCGAGCTGAAACATGGCGAGCTAGGGGCGGGGCTTGCCACCGCCGCCATTAGTGCGGGCTCCTGGGCTGCCGGAGTGGCTCTCCGGCCCCAAAAGACCCCTGACTGCAGGTAAGGTACGGAGAGTGATAGAGGGAGACAAGTGTGATGTGACTGGCTGATGACAGAGTGTGGGAGGAGAGATTTCTATGAGGTGATTCTGTGTTCTGGAAGAGACGAGTGTGGAGAGTTTTTTGTGAGAGTCTGTATGACAGAGGAAGCAGTTGAAGTTTAGTTAGCCTGTGTGGCTATATATGAGAGAGAGAGTTCAGCTTGTGTGGCTATATATGAGCAAGAGAGTAGCCTGTGTGGCTATATGTGAGAGAGATATAAGCCTGTCAGAGTTGAGTTTTGGTGTATGAGAGACTGTGTGTGACACCAAGCCTCGTCAGTTATATTTTCTTTCTTCAACAGTTCAAAAATACCCAGAAACCTATTTTGTTCTTTAATAAATAAATCATTATTTGTTTAAACTTATCCCAGCAATCAGAACAGTCCTTCCTCAGGGCCATAGTTCTCTGAAGCGCCTGGGTCATTCTACCAAAATAGAGAGAGTTGGATTTTTTAATTCCTGGTGGCAGCAGAAATCTACCAAGTTCATGTACACAGAGTGTGTTTAGAGGAGAAACAGTCTCCCCAATAAGCGAGGACGTCACAGTAACTATCAGGTCCTGGCCCCAGCCTGGTGGAACGTGTTCCTGTCTGAGATTAGGAGCCTGAGGGTCCTATTGCGGTTTCACAAGGCCTGCAAAATGGAGCTGTCCCACCAGGCCTCTGGTTGAGGTGGTGGGTGCCCAGACATCTGGCCTCCCTTGCTGGAGCCCCCCAATTGGATTTGCAACACCTTTAAGGAGATCTATCATTGCTCCTGGTTCGAGGGCCTGGTTGGTTTTAATCATTCAGTACGGCTGAAACCTTATATATTCTCTAGTACTGCATTACTTGCTATTTTAACTGCTGTAACTATTTATTGTTAAACTGTTTTGATGATTTTGTATTTCCATCATTGTCACCCGCCCTGAGCCCGCTTGTATAAATAAATTATTCAAAATGATCTGATAGAACTGAAGCACAAGGAAATATGAACTATAACTTTCTTTTTAGTTCTGAACAAAGATTTAGTCTAAAATACAAGGTGGAGAAAATAAAAAATATAACTTGCTAATGTATGAGGTAACTTAACAGACAAAATAAATGGGGCTCCCCCTGTTCTGTATGTATGTTTGTTTGTTGCTCTTTTGTTTCTCTTATATAAAATAAAAATTGTTTATTAAAAAACCCCAAAATGATCTGAACAACTACAGAGAGAAAAAAAATAAACAAACGGCTCTTTAAAAGAATGCATTTCAAAAAAAAGAAAGCTGAAACAACATGGGCAATTGCGTTCTAGATGTCTGTAGTGGATCGGAAACGTGGAAAACCATTTAGCTGTGATGGTTTGGTGAAAATGTTGGTAATATATACTGATGCAAGCTGCACTTGAACAGCTGTAGATTTCCCCCCCCCTCAAAAGTTTATGAGAGAGAGCTCCAAGGCAGACGTAGAGGAGAGGCCCGCAAGGATACCATCCCGAACGCACACTGCAAAGACACAACTTTTGCTCTATGACCCGAGGCATCTGGATTCTGTACCTGAAGCTCAGAATCCAAAAAAACCCTGCTCCTCAGTTCAAATGGCAAGCAGTAAGGTTCCCCTGGCGTGAGGGCTGTCTCTCTGAAATGTGCCGAGCATTGAAAGAAGAAGCACTGCTGGCGTGGCAAAGGAGGGACTGGATCTCAGCTGAAATGGGGCAACCGGTCTGAGGCCAGAAAGAGCGGCAATCGTGAACGGCTGACTCCAGAAAACGGAGGCCAAGCCAAGGAGCGGGTGCTATGGCGCTCAGATGGGCTCTCAGTCAATCTGAATGACGGAAGAGGGGTCCAGTGGACACATCTCACTTGATCATCTACGGGGCTGGCGTTCCAACATTTCTATGGAAGCCAATGCAGATTCTGTCAACGTCTGTTAACTCTCTGCAAACGATATTATTAAAACTCACAGCTGTCTAGTTTACTATACAAAAAACATGTGGCCTTCACAGGTTGTAGACAAGCAAACAATCACACACACACGCACACACAAGTCCAGTCTTCTGTTCCACTGTGCAGCCTGATTTTTCCATCAAGAAACTGACTTACCTGCTCCTTCTCCAGTTCACAGGAAACTTTCACAGGACAGTGGGTGAATTTTATTACATCAAATAATCTACTTGGCTGGCTGTTAAACACTTGTCTACTAACCTGCTTCAAGGGCTCCCTCTGGTGCAGGAGAAGGAGAAACAGGGAAAATATCAAGTTCTACTAACCTGCTTCAAGGGCTCCCTCTGGTGCAGGAGAAGGAGGAACAGGGAAAATATCAAGTCTTTTTCCTGAAAACAGTCCTCTCCTAGGTTTAAAGGAAGAGAGAGAAATTTTGCATCATTTAGAAGTTCACTATTTAGCATGTCCTGCACAGAGGATCTATTTAGGATGCTGCCTGTACTGCGTGGAAGGCAAGAGGGCAGAAACAAATATGTGTACATCTCCACGCAATGGCAAAATGCACACTTAATCATCTATGTTCTTATCCCCCCACCATGAAAAGCAGCTGTAAAAGTGGAATAGAAACAAGTGAGGCAGCTGAAGAAATTCACAATTGTTGGGGATGGGATTCAGTATCCTGTATAAGGCTTAGCCCTTATCCATGTCTAGCGATAAGAGACTAAATCATGCAAACTAAAAACAAAAAGGCAGCTTTACTCATCTTGCATGGATTACAGAATTCAGCTATTCTTGGTTCAGGATTTTAATGATCTTTCTTTCTTTTTTTAAGACGACACATTAGATACAGCCCTAAAGGTACTTCCTAGGTTTACAACAACAATATGAAGAAACCCCATTTCGGTAGCATCCTGTAGAGCAGGAAAGGAGGATTTGCCGCCAAGAGCTACTCAAGGATCTACACCCAAATCCCGGTAGGTCATTCATGGGCAAACCTACACACTCACCAGTTCTTTCCATATGTGTTGGATTTAAGTGATGTTTTCTACCAATGGAAGGCACGCTTATTAGTAGAAGTGAATCTCCCCACCCCTTTCAGCCTAGTGACCTCCCCAAAGTGAGGCTCCTGGGGGGAACAAGGAACCCTCAGGAAAAATGGGGGGGTGGAGGTCTGCAGAAGGAAGGGAAACAAGTGAAAATCACACACACCCCTCCATCGGCAGAGAACAACCTTTGGCTTCAACCCCATATTTAGCTGGGTAAATGTCTCCCTCCAGCACTAGCAGCCGCTGCCACCGATTTCAAACAAGTTGCCCTATTTGCCCAATGCTCGGACAGGATCTGTTGTCATAAGCTGGAAAGAGAACCTGCAGGCAAGGACAATAGACTTTGCATTTTAAGAACAAATGTCAGGGCCCCAGAGAACGTCACAGCCATTGTGTCAGGAACCCGTCTGACAACTCCGCCCAACGGTGCGTAGCACAGATCCAGATACCACACTGACTTTGCTTTGTTGATGCTTCACTGCCGCCAAGCGTAACTACAGAAAATTCCTCTCACACCTTGCTGTGCTATTCATTCTTTCCTGCCTTCCAGCGATCAGCAAATGGAAATCAAGATATGATAGATTTTGGACAAAGGGCTGAATATTGTGGATCCATTCCACTGGGGTGGCCATTTCCTCCAGAAGTCTCTCACCCAGCTGGCGAATTCAAGAGGGTTTCTCCACTGGAAGAAGAGCCTCTTGTGCAGGTGGGAAGTCCCCTTGGGCTGGAGAAGAGCGCCAGCACTAGCAAACGGGATTTGTGGGATCCAACCTAACACGTCTTTATTCTCAACTACAGCTATTTTTTTCCCAAAACTGGTTAAGATCGCAGAACAAATTCTATTTCCACTTCTGGGTGAGGAGGCAACTATAAACAGGTCTTTTCAAAATTGAAATTCTGCTCTGGCAATATGGACGATTTTGCACAGGGTACCTGTTAAATATTTCTAACCTGCAACTTAAGTTTCTTCTGTATCCTAAAGTTTTGTTACGTTTCTTCTGCATCCTAATCCTTAAGTGTAAGGATGTGTTGCTGGTGTTAATTCATTCCGTAGGATTCCCCATTACTATGTAAGGGCGTGAAAGTTGGACAATGGAGAAAGCTGACAGGAAGAAGGCTGATTCATCTGAAGTGTGTTGTTGGAAGAGAGTGTGACAGACACAGTGGACTGCCAGAAAGGTGTATCAGTGGGTTCTAGATCAAATCAAACCTGACCTCTCCCTGGAAGAGCAAATGACTAAACTGAGGCCATCGTTCTTTGGGCATATTCTGAGAAGATGAGAGTTGCTGGAAAAGTCAATAACGCTAGGAAAAGTTGAAGGCGGCAGGAAAAGATCAAGACTCACCCAACATGAGATGGAGTGACTCTATAAAGGAAACCACAGTCCTCAGTTTGCAAGACCTGAGCAAGGCTGTTAACAGTAGGATGTTTTGGAGGACACTAATTCATAGGGTCTCCATAAGTCAGGAGCGACTTGATGGTACTTAACATACACACAACACACAAAGTTGCACTGGGCACATCATTGAGGACCAAGGCCAACAGTGGCATGTTCACTTTATCTTATTTCTACATTTGCTCATACCTTTAACCTCTAGGCCAGTGATGGCGAACCTTTTAGAGACCGAGTGCCCAAACTGCGACCCAAAACCTACTTATTTATCGCAAAGTGCCAACACGGCCATTTAACCTGAATACTGAGGTTTTGCTTTAGGAAAAACCACTCATACATTAATTTAAGAGGATCCAAACAAAGTAAGGAAAGCAATCCCAAATGCTTTCATTTACTTAAAATTATTTGGCAGAGAATTCGACACTTTAATGATGGTCTGGGCCTGGCTGGGGCAATGGCACACTTGCCCACAGAGAGGGCTCTGAGTGCCACCTCTTGCACCCGTGCCATAGGTTCACCACCACTGCTATAGGCTATGCCAGCTCCAAGCTGGACTTGACACCATGACCACAAATATTGTTGTTCTATGTGCCTGGATCCACCGGAGTGTTTCGACATACGGAATGATTCCTGTCCATGGAGTGTGACTTTCTCCCCCCCACACACACACACACACTGCTGCCCCAAATGCCCAATGGGAGAGGTAGGAAAGTCATGTTTCACAGGCAGAAATTGTTTCATCCAAAGAAATGCTCTGGCAGATCCAAGACATGACCTGGAATTTTATATTTTTCACCTGTTAGCTACTTTGAGGGGCTGTAAAGACGACAACTAGGTGTACGTAATAAATATAAAGGGCAACAGTCTCCCCCCACCCTTTACATTCTGTTTTCTTGCAGTCTGATCAAACGGTGCACTGAACATGAAAGCATATTGGATTCTGAAAACCAACTGTCATAATAAGACGATGGCTACACTGATGAAAAATGAGCAAATTATTTACAAGCGACTTCATAAAATTATTAATAGATCAATACACTGCTCCTCCTCCTCAGCAAAGTGCAGAAACTAGAGTGATGGGAGAGCTCAAAATGAATGCCCAGGAAATCACGCATTATCTCCCCTGCAGAATCTTCATTAAGCGTAGGGTTATGTAGACCGCCCACTGGCACCTGGACTATCATTGCCCACTGGACTGTCATGCAGAAGAACATTGGGAGACATACCTTTTCATCCCTGTAGGTCCATGAGAAGCGTGTCTGTCAATCATATAGCCTCGCCCATCCTCATCGAACTGAATCTGATTGGATGCCCGGAAGGCTTCCCGTGTCGGCGGGTTTTTTCTAATCCTCATGTTCGTAACGATGTCGCTGAAAAATCAAGAATGCCCCACATCTATTTAAGTGGCGTTCTTAGGATATACCACATTAACCATCTTTTTAACACTCTTGTGCTAATGAAAATTATGTCTTAAAAAAATTCCTAGAGGCCCTGACCTGGACAGCCCCGGCAAGCCTGATCTCGTCAGATCTCAGAAGCTAAGCAGGGCCGACCCTGGCAAGGACTTGGATGGGAGACCTCCAAGGAACACCAGGGCCAGGAGGCAGAGGCAGGCAATAGCAAGCCACTTCTCTGAATGTCCTCCATGCCCCCAGTAGGGGTCGCCAGAGGTCGCCATGACTTTCAGACACAGGCACACATACACACACACAATAAAAAAACAACCCAAACCCCAAAAAATTGCCAGAGGCAGGAAACTGCAAATCTCCCCCGAGCAAGAGAAGACATCTCTTTTTTTCCCTCTGAATTGGCTATGACAAGGAGTAACACAAAACAACACTGATTTCTATGGGTACGGATTCAACTACCTTCTCACTCCAAGATCCCAAATGAGCAAGGAGCAGAATTCAGCCAGGCAGCAGAAGAAGACTTGAAGCTACACTGATCCACAAGCAATGCTCCCTCTAAGGTATGGAGTCTTGTGAGCAAAGATTCTACTTTGTGAGCCACTGGCATTAAAGCGGTGAGCGAGCGATTTGGCTGCTGCATATATTAGTTTGCTCTGGAGCCATCCTTCCTGAGCAAAGACAAAACTGTGTGAGCTGGAGGCTAAAAAACTGTGAGCTAGCTCACACTAACTCAGCTTAGAGGGAACACTGTTCACAAGGGATTATCAAATACCCTGTCCTAGGATGCAGGCTAGGAAAATGAGAAACCATGTAGTATTTAAATAATTGGATCTGCAGGCACCTAATCCAGTTGCATCTCTGACACTAAGCACACCTCTAGCTCTGTCCAAGACATGGAGGTCAGGCCACCCGTGACAATGTGCGTCCCCGCCCCAGCACCCACAATCCTTGGGAAAAATGAAACATAACAACAAAAGTTCTGATTTTGAGCAGTGAAAACAATATTTCCTTGAGAAATATTTAGACAGGGTGATTCTTAGCGTACCAGATTTAGATATACAGACGGCAGCAAAAAAGCCAAGTAAACTGAGCAGCACCATTCCTTAGCAGTTACTTTTTGATTCAGGAAGTTTCCAAGACGGCTCTGCTCTACTCTGCTCGCCAGTGACCTTCTCACTCTCACAACTGTTCAGGGACCTGGGCTTTAGCGGGTCTAGCAAGGGTTTTCTAGCCTCATCTCTTTATGAAACAGCTTGGCATGCCCCTTTGTTTGGCTGCCACGCTAAGACGGAAAAGCAAATTCCCTTCCTCTAAAAGAGCCCTTCTTTCCTCCAAGCAAGTTACTGCTGTACGCGTAAACGTGCCCCACTTTTTGGGACAGTCAAATCCTCTGAGCCTTGACCTCGATGCCCCAGCCTACCCTGATCTCTCCAGATCTCAGAAGGCCAGCAGGGTCGGCCCCGGTTAGTACTTGGATGAGGGGGTCACGGTAAGTCGGCTGCCTACTCGATGGCCTGTTACACACAAACAGTCCTCTGAGCTGAAACCCCAGGAGGCCTAGGGAGAACAGAGTGCAGCGTGGGATGATCAGGGTTCTCTCGATACTGGGCTGTCACTATAGGAGGAGAGGAGGAGAGGAGATTGGATTTATACCCCGCCCTTCACCACCCAAAGGTGTCTCAGAGCGGCTTACAAACTCCTTTCCCTTCCCCTCCCCACAACAGACACCCTGTGAGGTGGGTGGGGCTGAGAGAACTCTGACACAAACTGTGTGGGGGAGAGAGCATCCTGCTGTTAAGCTCCACCAAACAAGCATCTACCAACGCACATGTTTCTTGGAAACGTATCGACTCTGTTTCACTCAAAGACATTCCGGACACATCGTAACTCTGGATTTTGTCTGATTTGTAATGAAGCTCCACCCTTTTAACTCTAATTTTCGGACAGTGATGCCACAGTTTCCACTGAGAGAAACCTCATCCCACCCCTTGGAGAGAGAAAAACAAATCCCAATACTGTTGTTATTCCCATTTCACATTCAGCTCTTCCTGTGTCTCCAAAACAAACTGATGGATGGGTGAAGATCTGGTAGAGCAGTGACATCCAGAGGCCTTGCCATATGAATGCAAGCATTTTAAAAAAACAAAACTAAAATGTCATTTACTGGCAGAAAGCCACATGACCATTTTTTTTAAAAAAAAAAAAGCAGGAACATGTCAAACAACAACAGTGCTTTGTTTATTTATATTCATTTGAGAATGTGATTTTTCTAAAGGGCTATGTAATAGAGATAATCCTTTTTTGAATGTTTAATAAACCAGAGAAAATACGCCTAGTTAAATGCAAAAAGATGGGTATGAACACAATGACTGTTCAGTTCGAAGAAGAGCCCATGTGGTGTGGTGGTCAGAGTATCAGACTAGGATCTGGAAGGCCCAGGTCCAACCCCACCCCCGGCTGCCAAGGAAGCTCACCGGGTGGGCCCTGGGCCTGTCACTCACACTCAGCCCGACCAACCCCATAGGGTTTTTCTTGTTGTGAAGATAAACTGGAGAAGGAAAGGATGCTGGTTCAAAGCCAATTTGAGTCTCGATTGGGGAGAAAAGAGTTGTATAGGTAAATAAGTGGTTAAAACAAAGAGAACCAAAGGGGTTTGTTCACAGGGTAAACATTTCAGCTGGAGAAGAATAACCAGAGGCATTCTCCGGGACTTCTTTTATTTATGTTGTTAGTGGCCTTCCAGAAGAAGGTTCCAATATTCTGATGAATGATGCAGACCACAGCAACTCAGCATTGCCTTCTAACGCTAACATAAAATAGCACCTGGAAATTATGAAAGGCAAATTGGATCTCAAACTGGACTAAGAGAAGTGGAATACAGTATAACTGCAGTAATGAACAATAAGAGTATCAACCTTTTTCTTATCAAGAATCAGGTGGATTTAAAAAGGGAGGGTGTGACGACCCCTTTACTGGGGAGGTCTGGTTTCCCTTTAAAAGTGTACTTTATGTTTTTCTCTACTGGGTAATCCGGCTGCCACCAGGAAATTTAAGGCTTTCCAAACCTTTATAATATAATATTCATCACTGGGTAGGTATATCGAGGGTTTAAGCTTTCGAGGAACTATGTGGTCTGAGGAAGGATTCTTTCCAGAGCTGGTATACTTGAATGAAATAGGATTTATTTAAAGAAAGCATAAATATGAGGGTAGAACAATGTAACTAGTAAAGTAGGTATAACACACAGTCTGCTCCCTACTGACAGGGATTTTTCCTTAGGTAACTTTGTAACACTTTTTCCTTCATGTCCATATAATCTTTACTGTTTCCTAGACACTCAGCTTCAGCTTATAACTGTTTCAACACGGAACTGCTTGTCACTTTCTTTCAGACACAGCACTTAACTCTCATATCACACACAAGAAGGTCTCTCCTTCAGACCCCAGAACTAAACTCATCCCACACAGGCATGGGTCTCACTCCTCTCATACACAGAATTTCTGCTTCTCTCACAAAAATCAGAACTTAACTGATCTTCATCAACTGTCATATCTAACACACAGCATCCATTCCAAAACCCCTCCCCCTCTCTGTCACTCACCAATCATATCACTTGCCTGATTCCAGCACTCTAGATTATCATCACAGCCATGCAAACCAAACTTTTAAAGCCACACACACACAGTTATAGTAGACAAAAGAAGGAGCTCAAGATGACACCGCAGATAAATGGAGAGCCTGACTTCAAAGAGCTCAGTTTGGTCAGTTTAACTTTGAAAAGGACAAGTTAGGAGAGGCTAAACATCTCACATGCTTCGAAAACAGTAAGCAGGTGCAAGCTGATTCAAACCAGCTTTTCAATAGTATGAAAACAAACTGCTTCATACTCGCCAACAGTCAATGTAAAATATGGGAGGGAAAAGGGGAAACAAAAGATTTTTAATATTCAGATATGGAAAAATTCTAGAACAGTTACCCCAAAATGGTGAACCCACTGGTGGATCTCCTGATGGCACCTGGTATTTCCGGCCACTGTGTGACACAGAGTGTTGGACTGGATGGGCCTTTGGCCTGATACAACATTGGCGCCTCTTATGTTCTTATGTGAACAGAAGAAAGGTGTCAGCTAGCTGCCAAAGAGTTCTGTGTAACATTTGTATACTCTCTTGATGCCAGCCTTTCTTCCCCCTGCTATTGCTTGAGGCCGACATTCCATTCTATGAACGCTAGTAGTATGCTTTGTAACGTATTATCTTCCAGGGTTAACAGGTGCGGAGTGGTGTCTTTGCTGTTATCTATAATGAGCTAGCGCATGGGAATGAAATAATTGTTTATCTGTTTCTGGCCGTTTGGCTCCCAGGCTTTTCGGCGCGAGGTTTAACCCACCCGTGAAAGCGGGAACCATATTGATTGGTTATGTCTTTGTATGAATCTGGTTATTATCTTGTGCCCTGCACTATTGGGTCATTCTAAACACTCCTGTTGTTCCAGCTTCTTCATTGCTTTAATAAACACTACTGCTTTATACACGTGTGTTCATCTGAATGCGTGGAGAATCGGACAAAAGGCTGCCTCTGTTAGTGAACTTTGGACAGTATGTTTGATATGAGAAGTTGAAAAGTCATATTCAGATGGGTCATATTCAGGTGTTGGTCTGAAGCAGCAGAACAAAGTTTGAGTCCAGTAGCACCCTTAAGACCAACAAAGTTTTATTCTGGGTATAAGCTTTTCTGTGCGTGCACACTTCTTCAGATACAATGAAATGGAAGATACCAGTCCACACATACAGATAGAGGGTAAGCAGTAAATTAGCATACAATATAATAAAGATGTTTAACAGATTCAGGGACCAGTAGAATGTAATGTAATTTGGAATGGGGACAGGGGAGATAACTCAACACAGCCAACCATCCCACTTCAAAGAAGAAGATGCTGTAAGGTTGCCTCCATGCTTGAAAGGAGATGGATGGAGTGTAATGGCAGGGTCTCAGTTAATTACTCTCAGCATTCTACAGTTAAGGATACATCTGCCCATCAATCTCCAATGTTGACATATTTCTTTCTTTCACTATGTTCTCCCCCAGAATTAAACCCAAACAAATGGTAACCATATAAACTAAGCTTGTTCTTACTGTTTGGTCCTTGAATGTGCTAAACATCTTCATTATGTCGTATGCTACTTTACTGCTCACCCTCTGCCTGTATGTATGGACTGGTAAATTCCACTACATTGTATCTGAAGAAGTGTGTTTTGCACACGAAAGCTTATACCCAGAATAAAACTCTGTTAGTCTTAAAGGTGCCACTGGACTCAAACTTTGTTCTGTTGAAGAGTGATGTTCAGCTGCGATATATGGCCTAGTTGTAAAGTGCTGCGCACACCTGGCATCTCAGCTGAACCAGTTCATCCTGGCTGTTCATGAAACAATAGCCCAGCCGTGACCCCATACCCCATGCCAGGAGATTATTATTATTTTTTGCCATCAAGTCACAACTGACATAAGGCCACCCCATGGGGTTTTCAAGGCAAGAGATGTTCAGAGGGGGTTTGCCATTGCCTGCCTCTGCACCACAACCCTGAACTTCCTTGGTGGTCTTGCATCCAAGTACTGACCCTGCTTAGCTTGCAAGATCTACAGGGTGCAGGCTAGCCTGGACCATCCAGGTCAGGGTGCAGGAGATGTACTGACATGCTAATATGGTACATGTAGCAGTGGAAGGCCCCATGTAAACAGAACACAACACTGCACAGGTAAGTTTTCCCTACCTGTCCCGCCACATGCTTCAGTTACGTCTGGGCAGTCCTAGCCTTGCTATTTTGTCACAAAACTGTTTGTCTTCCTATATGTACGTATCACACATACACCGTCTTCTAGAGTACTTCATGCATCTGATAAAGATCACTTTCGCCTGCTTGCTGCAACGCTTTCAAATAAGCCTCCAAATGTGCCCTACTAAAAATACACCATTACTTTTTGTTGAATGTGTTGTTACCTATCTTGCTCTAAGCAGATTAAAGTCAACTAAAAGTAGCACCTTGAGGAGAGCCAACAGCGCGATGCTCATCATTAACTGCAGAAAAGCAGACAAGGGCTGACTGCCACATTCCTGTCTTTAACGCCACGCCGCTACTGACGAGTCTCCATAAGCAGCAAAGGATCTTTCCCAAAGGAGGTCCACCTCCCCCTTCCAACATGCTACTGGGGTCTTCCTCCTCCTCAGACGCTGAAAGACAGATCTGATCCTCTGCAAACCGAGGTCCAAGGAAAGGCTAAAGAAGCACTATGGAGCAAAGTGTTAGACCAGCTCTTAGGAAAGCTTCTCCTCAAGACGGGGGTGGGGTCTATACTAAGAAGAAGACAGAAGAAGAGATTGGATTTATACCCCGCCCTTCACTACCCAAAGGTGTCTCAGAGCGGCTTACAAACTCCTTTCCCTTCCCCTCCCCACAACAGACACCCTGTGAGGTGGGTGGGGCTGAGAGAACTCTGACACACACTGCTCTTTCAGGAACAGCTGTGCCAGAGCTTGTGACTGACCCAAGGTCACATCAGCAGGTGCAAGTGGAGGAGTGGGGAATCAAACCCGGTTCTCCCAAATTAGAGTCCGCACACTTAACCACTACACCAAACTGGTGTCACAGCCAAGTCTTTGCCAAAGCCAGCAGTCCCCAATGCAGAGCCCATGGGCACCATGGTGCCTGTTGACACCTTTCTTGGTGCCCATCCAGTGTTTTTAGTAAGTGGGTGAGGCTTCTGCCCAGCAAGACTTCTGATTGGCCATTGGAGATTTGATTGGCTGAGCAGATATTTTAAAATGTTGCTTTGGCAGCAGGGGCTGTCTCAAAACGAGGATCTTCACTCTGTGATTGAAGGTAAGCTGCAGCAGCCATTTTACGGCTGGCTCTATCTCCTGCAGCAGCTGCTTTGTGGTAGTCATTTTGTGGCTGTGTCAGAATGTGCCCACAGGCTCAAAAATGCTGTGGACCCCTGGTCAACGCTATTCTGCAGTTACTGTTCAAATATCACCTCTTTGGGGAAAACTGTGTGAAGATAAAAAGAGGCAAAGGTACAAAGAAGACATTTTACGGCACATCAACCCATTACAATGAAACCACAATATTCTATTATCTGGTTCTAAAGTAGAGCATCAGTTTAAAAATCAAAGTAAAACAGAACCAAACCAACGCCAGCCAATACTCCCTCTAAGCCGTGGAGTCTTTGTGAGCAGAAATTCTACTTTGTGAGCTACCGGCATTACAGTTGTGAGTGAGCTAATTGGCCGCTGCATAAACCGGTCTGCTCTGGAGCCATCCTTCTTGAGGTAAGACAAAAATGGGTGAGCCAGAGGCTAAAAAACTGTGAGCTAGCTCACACGAACTCAGCCTAGAGGGAACACTGAGCCAGCACTTGTTTGTGCACTGGACTTCAACTGCAGCAACGTGGCGAGGATCGCCGTGGGAATGGGGCTCCATTTGCCAACCTTATGTCAGGGGCTTCTCCACTTTTACGTGCCTCGGTGATGTCCTTCTGCTTCTTCAGCAGCTGGAGCAACTCCGAAACGGTCCTCTTCTTGTCCAACGGCAGAGAGGAGGCGACGGCAGAGGCAGCTGCAAGAAGCTCCGGACTGAGTGGCTTGCTGCTGGAAGAGAGAAGCGTGAGCAACACTGACCCATCCCCTTCTGCCCACATTTCCCAAGTTTTAGTCATCACAGGAAAATAATCAGAGACAACAGTTGCAGCAGTGACTTGACATCGGAATTTGCACCACTGGCCTCTTGTGACCTGCATTCACATCCCTTTCCTTTTCCTTCCTTTCCTTTTTCCGTTTTATGATACTTTTGGCCACAGCCTTCAGCCTAATCATACATAGAAATGGGGGTGGGGGGAGGAATCTCACTCCAGTCACAAAAGTTTTTTAATTTCAAGCTGGGTTGCTAAAAGGTAGGACGCCGGTGAACTTTTGTGCCTTCTCCTTCCCAAAGATCTCTGTACAATGCTGCTCCTGGGAGACAGGGGACCCTAAGGAGTGACAGACGGGTGGATCCACAGCAGGAGGTGGGAACTGGTGGAAACCGCCAATTTAGTCTGGCTCCAGTCCAGCACGCCTTGCTTCCTTACCGTGTGACCTGGCTAAGACTGAGACTGAGTGAGATCTGGGGTTGTAGTGGAAAGCTCAAAGAAAATGCCAAACTAGCATGCAGCAGTGGTGGAAAAAGGCAAACTCCATGCTTGAAATTATTGGGCAAGGGACTGAAAATAAAACGGCCGCCGTTAATGCCCTTGTATAAAACTAAGGTGTGGCCTCATTTGAAGTATTGTGTACAGTTCTGGTCGTCGTGCCTCAAGAGGATATTGCAGAGCTGGAAAAAGCACAAAGGAGGGCAACCAAGATAATTTGGGGGGGGGGGTTGTAGCCAATGCTCCCTCTATGCTGTGGAGTCTTGTGAGCAAAAATTCTACTTTGTGAGCTACGGGCATTAAAGTTGTGAGCGAGCGATCTGGCTACTGCATGAACTAGTTTGTGCTGGAGCCATCCTTCCTGAGCTAAAACAAAAATGGGTGAGCCAGCGGCTAAAAAACTGTGAGCTAGCTCACACTAACTCAGCTCAGAGGAAACACTGGTTGTAGCACCTTTCCTATAAGAAAAGGCTGGAGTCTAGGCCTTTCTAGTCCAGGAAAACAAGACTGCTAAGGAAAGGCATGATAGAGGTTTATAAAATCATGCATGGGGTGAAGAAAGTAGATAAAGAGGGCTTTTTCTCCGTCTCCCATAATCTAGATGGGGCACCCAATGAACCTGTTGGGAAATAGGTTCAGTACAGAGAAATGAAAATACTTCTTTACTCAACATGTAATTTAACTCTGGAATTCACTACCAGTGGAGGTAGTAATGGTTATGAGCACAAATAGCTCAAAGGAGGGCTAGACAGATTCTTGGAGAAGAGGTCCATCAGTGGCTTCTAGCCATGGTGACTGAACGGAGCCTCCATATATTATGTGTTTTTAAAAATCCGTTGACATAGGGAACTGCAAATCCTTTCCAATCAAGAAAAGCTGTCTCTTCCCCTCTGAACTGACTGTGACCAGGAGGAACGCAAAGCATAATTCCCCCCCGCATGTACACATTTGACACCCACTGGAGATCGTGGAGTGCGAAGGTAAAGGAGCAATTTGCCTCTTTAAACAGATTGCTGGGGGGCAGCATCAGGGGAAGGTCTCAGCCTCTATGTCCTGTTTGTTTGGCCCTCCAAGGCAACTGGTTGGCCACTATGTGAAACAGTGCGCTGGACTAGATGGCCCACGGGTCTGATCCAGCAGAGCTCTTCTTACATTCTTGTGGGGAAAATAAACACTTTTTATTTCCACAAGTTTGACCATGGGTGTCTCTCCCACGTGCAGATATGTTTTGCAAGCAGAAGCGCAGTTTCACACTTGGCACTGAACCACTGTGCGGCAAAAGTAAGCCTAAATCCAAGGCTGCGCTCCTAACTTCTCTGCAATAAAAGGGCTAGATTTTCTTTTTTTAAATGAACCCAGAGGAGCTGGTAATCATGGCAACAGATTAGTATAACTTTATCGTGAAATAGTCACCTAACTACTGCCAATTTTAAAAGTCCTCCAACGGGGGGGGGGGGGACAGGCACAGGCGGCGGAGGCTAAAAAACTTTGGGGAAGCTGCTTTATGGATGGCTTCAAGAGGGAACTGGATAAACATATGGAGCAGAGGTCCATCAGTGGCTATTAGCCACAAGGTATAGATAGGAACTCTCAATCTGGGGCAAGGGATGCACTGTATTCTTGGTGCTGGGGGGGGCAACAGTAGGAGGGCTTCTAATGTCCTGGCCCCACTGCTGGACCTCCTGATGGCACCTGGGATTTTTGGCCACTGTGTGACAGAGTGTTGGACTGGATAGGCCACTGGCCTGATCCAACATTGGCTTCTCTTACGTTCTTGTAATGTGCCACTGTCCACTGTGAATGCCCTGCATTTGCAGTGGCAATGAGAGCTACACAAAGAATCGTTACCACATGAACACAGCTTAGGCTGACAAGCTGTGAGGCAGGACAATTTCATTCCAACTGATTCAGTGCCCTGCAAGCTCCTTCTTCCTGTTCTGTTAGTAAACATTCCATTTATTCTGGGAATGAATAGCATTCTTTACTACACTTCTGGGTGAATGAACGTTCCTTCTACTACCCATACTGCCTCTAATCTGCCCCGAAATATTTTTGAAATGCATATATAAGAACATAAGAAGAGCCCTGCTGGATCAGACCAGTGGTCCATCCAGTCCAGCATCCTGTCTCACACAGTGGCCAACCAGTTCCTCTGGAGGGTCAACAACAGGGCATAGAGGCCGAGACCCTCCCCTGATGTGGCCTCCTAGCGCTGGGATTCAGAGGTTGACTGCCTCTGAATGTGAAAGCTCCCCTCAGTCACCATGGCTAGTAACCACTGATGGACCTATTGTCCATCAATCTATCTAGTACCCTTTTAAAGCTGTCTATTCATGTGGCCATCCCTACATCCTCTACCAGTGAATTTCACATTTTAATCAATCTCTGTATAAAGAAGTATTTCCTTTTGTCTGCCCAGAATCTATGACTATCAGCCTCATTTGATGTCCTTTACCTCTTAGCTTTGTTTTCTGCAGCTTTCTGGAACATGCTGCTTGTGCTCTCCATACGTTCTGGCAAGTCCTCTGTTTGCGCCTTCATTTTCTGGGCTTTCAACCTCAGAAACGTCTTCTTTGAACTTATTTCTACCTTCATTTCATTAAGGACGTTCAGCAAGTTCTTCTTTGCAGTAGCTTGCGTTGATTCCCCCTTACTCTTATCATCAGTCTTTTTATCAGTATTGTTGACTGGAGGCACCGGTTCATCTTTCGTAGTCCAGAAGACAGCAGAGGTGCCAAAACTCTTGTGTGGCTTACTGGAAAGAGATACAGGCATTTTTAGGTCTACATCTTCAGTATGAATCCATGTGTTAACAATGCAGTTTCTCAAACGCTTTGCCATCACAAAAATGAAAGTGTCACTAGTTCCAAATGTGCAACAAAGATCGCAATTATTTGTTGTCCTTCAAGGTGCAGCCAAATTATGGTGACCCTGTAGTGCTTTCAGGGCAAAAGTTAAAGAGAAGTGGTTTGGGGTCCGAACTGGCAGAGACTGACCAAGAGTCATAGTAGATAACCCACTGAAAATGTTGAGACAGTGTGCAACTGCAATAAAAAAGGCCAACACTGGGAATTATTAGGAAGGGAACTGAAAACAAATCAGCCAGTATCATAATTCCCCTGTATAGATTGATGGTGCAACCTCATTTGGAATACTGTGTACAATTCTGGTCACCACACCTCAAAAAGGATATTGTAGCATTGGATAAAATGCAGAAAAGGGCAACTAGAATGATTAAAGAGTTGGAACACTTTCCCCTGTGAAGAAAGGTTAAAGCGTTTGGAGCTCTTTAGCTTGGAGAAATGACAACTGAAGGGTGACATGATAGAGGTTTACAAGATTATGCATAGGATAGAGCAGGTAGAGAAAGAAGTACTTTTATCCCTTTCTCACAATACAAGAACTCGTGAGCACTCAATGAAATTGCTGAGCGGTCGGGTTAGAACATCTGGAAGTACTTCTTCACCCAAAGAGTGATTAACACATGGAATTCACTGCCACAGGAGGTGGTGGCACCTACAATCATGGACGGCTTCAAGAGGGAACTGGATAAATATATGGAGCAGAGGTCCATCAGTGGCTATTAGCCACAAGGAACTCTCGGTCTGGGGCAAACAATGCTCTGTATTCTTGGGGGGGGGGGCAACAGTGGGAGGGCTTCTAGTGTCCTGGCCCCACTGGTGGACCTCCTGATGGCACCTGGTATTTTTGGCCACTGTGTGACAGAGTGTTGGACTGGATGGGCCTGATCCGACATTGGCTTCTCTTATGCTCTTATGTCATTGCCTGCCTCTGCGTAGCAACCTTGGACTTCCTTGGTGGTCTCCCATCCAAGTACTAAACAGGGCTGACCCTGCTTAGCTTTTGAGATCTGAGAAAACTGATGCTTTTTTTCAAAGGAGAATCTTTATTGAAAGTGGTACCTAGTATTTCATTCCAGAACAAAGTGGGCTCCTAACATACTGGGCACGGCTTGTTTCAGAAATGCTACAACTCTAGTGAACTCTACCAGGTACTAGATTTTCACAGTATCCTTTACTTTTTAAGCTGTAACAAACAGATTTAAAACCAAGAAAACCCTCAGCAGCAACGTGAATTATATGTTCACCATTACAAACCTCTACATTTTAGTTTTTGGTAATCAGTTTCTTTTTTTAAGGTTTTTTTTATTTGACAATTTGTATTTAGTACAACCAACACTGTACAACATTGTACATCTACAACCAATTGTACAGCATTATATATAAACAAGGGTTAATATACAACCTAATAGAGCTATACTCATTGAACCAATGGTTTTATATATATATATAAAATGAGCTAGCGTGGAGTAGTGGTTAGAGCATTGATCTACAATAGGAGAAACTCAGGTTCAAATCTTCACTCTACCATGAAACTCAATGGGTGACCTAGGGATAATAACTTTCTATCAACCATTTTCTTCCTAACATGGTAGCTGCAATGATAAAATGGAAGGTGGGAGAACAACGTTGTTGTTCTCTACTGGGGAGAAAGGCAAGGCATAAATATTTAAATAAATGAGTAAGACCTCTTTTAATTGTTAATGGACCTATCAATAACTTTGTGACTTGACTAAACAGGGAGGGAAGGAAAGTAAAGAGGGTTACAGGCTGCAATCCTAAGTACACTTTCCTGGGTGTAAGTCCCATTCAATGCAATGAAGGTTACTTCTGAGTAGACTTGCGTAGCATTGTCCCAATCAGGCAATGTGAGGTTAAGAGCATAAATAGTTTGATTCTAATCGTGCTGCTTGTGAAATTCACTGCCACAGGAAGTGGTGGCGGCTACAAGCATGGACGGCTTCAAAAGGGAATTAGATAAGCATATGGAGCAGAGGTCCATCAGTGGCTATTAGCCACAAGGTATAGATAGGGACTCTGGGGCAAGTGATGCTCTGTCATCTTGGTGCTTGGGGGGGTCAACAGTGGGAGGGCTTCTAATGTCCTGGGCCCACTGGCAGACCTCCTGATGGCACCTGGTTATTTTGGCCACTGTGTGATACAGAGTGTTGGGCTGGATGGGCCTTTGGCTTGATCCAACATTGGCGTCTCTTATGTTCTTATGTAATACACATTAACTTTGCCATTTGAGCTGGCTGAAGTGGTAGAACAGACTGCACCAGTACAGACCTCAAACACGTCATGAAACTGCCTTATATCAAGTCAGGCCACTGGCCTATCAAGGTCAGCATAACCTCATACCCTGACTGGCAACTAGTCTATCGGGGACCAGGACCTAAGGCAGCAGAGATCTTTCATGTCACCTATTACATGCAGTATGGCTGCCCTCGAAAGCCACAGGTAGCGAGCAGCAGCCCTACATCCTACCTATGGGGAGAAAGGAGGACACTTCAGCTATTCGCCCACGGTGAGATAACTCTCTGCCCTAGGATGATGTTTCCCGGCTTGCCACCAACCGTCTTCTCCGCTTCGCCCACCCCGGTGGAGTTGCTGCTGTCCCCCCCCCCACCGGTACCTGTCCTGAGCCACGAGGTCATTTCCTCGGCCACGAAGGCAAGCCCGGAACCTCCCGACCTCGAAAACGCTCCTCCGCCACATTATTCCCTGAGCAACGAGGAACCAAGCCACGGCCAGCCTGCTCGTCTCTGTAATCTGCCCCCCGTAAACCATTTCCGCTGTCTGGGTCCGGCGCAATAATCTGTCCGGCTGTAGCACATTAAACTCGAATATTGAGTTCCGTTGTTAGGAAGAGGCGTTTCTGCGCGCTGGGGAGTGAGAAGAGAGAGCGCTCCTGTTCGCGTCACAGACCTCCGAGCCCACCTTGGGGGCACCAAAAAGTAGACGCTAGGACGAGGGGAGAGAGAGGTCCGCAGCCCATTTTAAAATCTCTAGTTTGTAAGGTTGACCTGAAGTCGGGAAGAGATCAGGTTGGGGACCCCACAAGCAAACTGGAGCTGTCCCATAAAACCAGGGGTCTTGTTGTAGAAAAAGAGCTGCCGGAGCTCATTAGCATAACTCATTAGCATAACTTATTTGCATATGCCACGCCCCCTGACATCACCGGAAGTGACAGAAGGCCACACCCCCTGACATCACCGGAAGTGTGTCAGAAGGCCCGGCTACTTACCCTCCTGCTTCATCCTCATTCCCAAATGGAATGAGGATCGAAGCAGAGGGCGGAGTAAAGAAGGGGGCGGGGCTTCACCACGTGACCGCCCCGCCCCCTAGAGGTTCTCTTCCGGAGCTCCGTACCTGAGAGCTCCCCCCCGACTAGAGCCCTGCATAAAACATGAAGTTATATCAGTCCCGTTTTGTTTTCAACGTTTGGTTCTTTGCCAGTTCCACCGTTAAGAGCGCTATGGGTAAAACGACCTTTATTGGTAGCAGAGATGTAGGGTTGCCAGCCCCCAGGAGGTGGTGGCTGGAGAGCCCCCGGACAAACTGGTCTCCAGCCAGGTATGGTTGCCAACCTCCAGGTGGTGGCTGGAGATCTCCTGGGATCACAACATATCTCCAGGTGACAAGAGATCAGTTCACCTGGAGAAAATGGCTGCTTTCGGTGTTGGAACCTATGGCATTATACCCCACTGAAGTCCCTCCTCACCCCAAACCCCATTCTTCTCAAGCTCCACCACCAAAATCTCCAGGTATTTCCCAGCCTGGAGCTGGCAACTCTAGAGGCTGGTACTGGTATGCTGTGGATGCACACGTGGAAGGGGGAGGTGTGAATGCTCTGTGAGAGCGAGATACCACAGCCGTGTTGGAGTCAAACATACGAACCCTGATCACCCTTCTGGGTGGGAGACCCTAGGGCAAGAATTGACAGGCAGTGTATAAACACATTAATGAACAGAATGTACATGTAGACAAATCAGCCCAGTTCAAATGAGTTGATGACTGTACGGAGAGGCACACACGGAGGAATTGTGTGGTTCGCCATTTGAGACTGAATCATCTTCACACAGAACTCTTGGAAAAGTTATACTTTTATGTGGCAGAAATTTGCCCATTAGTTTTGCTTCTGATTCTCCTATACTTGCATTAGTTCTAAACACCTTCTCTTCCTTCCTTCCTTCCTTCCTTCCTTCCTTCCTTCCTTCCTTCCTTCCTTCCTTCCTCCCTCCCTCCCTCCCTCCCTCCTTCCTTCTCTTCCATGGCCAACTCAGGATGGTGTTTTGTTATGAGGTCTAGGGATGAAGGCTGTTCAATAAAGATTTGGCAAACCCAAAATTAGATGCAGATAATCTTTAAACCCTGGTACACGAGAATTTAATGTATTTTAACATTTTCCTCTGTCGTTTGCTCTATAGGCTTGCAAGCCATGTGCTGCATTTACTGAAAATATTCCATCCTCTGCATGGAGCTCCAGGAACAACACCAGCGTTGATGTGCCACTGAAAAATGAATGGCAAGATCCCAAAAGCTGTTTATGGAAGTCAAGAAGTAGAAGCATTTGGATTAAGTTCTAATCCAGGTTCATCAGCATTTAATGAAATTCCTGTTTGATTCCAGGAGACATGTGTGTGCGTGTGCATGGGTGTAAAGTGCCATTAAGTCGCTGCTGACTTACAGTGAACCCACATGGGGTCTTCAAGGCAAGAGACATTCAAAGGTGGTCTGCCCTTGCCTGCTTCTGGGTCATGAGTGACCCTGGACTTCCTTGGTGGTCTCCCATCCAAGCACTAACCAGGGCCAACTCTGCTTAGCTTCTGAGATCTGACAAGATCGAGCTAACCTAACCCATCAGGTGGTTCCATTACAGACACATATTTTTAAAAGAAAGCTTCAATAATTAGCTCAACCACTTTTAACTGGTTCAGATCCATTTCATGCGCAACGATGTCATGAATTGGTATCTTGTAATGCAAAATGAATGCAACAATAGTGACAAAAATATATTTTCCCAGTTAAGTTTTTTATGTTTTTAAAAAAGTGAGATCCAAAAGCTTAAGGGAAAGTGTAAACTCATCAAAAGTTATCAGATATCATGAATAGTTGCATTCAACAAGTAGAATCAACTGTATTCATAAAAATACATTTTTCAAATACAGTGCATACAGTGTGTCTGGAATGTCTTTTCTGGCTTTCCCTTATCCCCAAAAGCTGATCTTGGAAACTTGGTTCTGCAAAGAACACCCACGGTAACAGCAGAAGCTGTAACTAGAATCCTCCAGATGTCATTCCTATTTGACCACCAAGTGGTCGAAACGGTTCAGCATTGATTTCTAGGTGCTTAGACTGGAGTAACTCTGCACAGGACTGCGCTGTCAATGTTCTATGTCAGGGAACCCCAACCTTTTTGATCCTGAGGGCAACTTGGGAATCCTGAAACAGCGTGGTGGATGCAGCCACAGAATGGTGGCCACACAGTGGCTGCTGCAGGAGGTGGTGCCAGCCACAAAATGGCTGCCACAGCTCACCCTCAGTTACAGAGTGAAGAAGACCCTTGTACTGTAGTGGCAGCTGCTGCCAAAACAATGTTTTTTTAAAAAAATCTTCACAATCATATCTCCCATAGCAAATCAGAAGACTGGCTGGGTAAAAGACCCACCTGATCCCCCAACTTTCTAAAAACACTAGACAGGCACCAGAAAAGGCGTTGGTGTGCGCACCACATTGGAGATGCCTGTTCCATGTACTCTAACTTGTGTAACAGACATAGTCTGTTAGCTGCTGCATAGGTGTCAGATCATCTCAGCAGGTGTCATCTCTCCCAGCAGTGAAAAACATTTTCATTCAGCTGAGAGTCATCAGTTAAAAGAATCCAGCCAGGCATAGCGGAGGCAACCCAGTTTAAACAGAAGGAAAGCCTCCCATTTAAATTGAGTTTACAATTCACCTCATCACATGCTTTTACAAACTCTTCTAATGGATCTTGTAAAAGTGCTGCTCTATGGGCAGAGTTCACAGTGGGCGATTTTGCATTGGCTTTTCCCTCCATTGTTTTATGAAGCCCACATTGGAACAGAAATTCCCCTCTGCATCGCACGCTGTTGTCACTTTCTTTGATCGTCAGATTTTATGGTACCCTCCACACTGCATGCTGCTTTCGCTTCCTTTGATCATTGGATTTTATGGTACCTTCTGCATAGATTTGTGGCCATTCAGGGGTGACTTTGCAGTCAGTACTGCCTTGCCCTGAGGTATCTGAATGTGGTTTTGAGCTGCACCTTTTCCTTCCCAGTTGAGAAAATGTGGAGCAAATGCTAGATGCAGAATTGCCCAACATTGGTGAGGAACAATGCAGACACAATCCAAAGCAAGCAGTCCAGGTGGAGGGGGAGGAGTCAAATTTTATTTATTAATTATTTTATTTAGGATATTTCTATGCCACCTCTTCAAAGTCCTGCTCAAGGTGGCTTGCGAATAAAACAATGTCACAATATAAAAACAAGCCATTCAAAATGAAAGGCTACACATCCCAGACCGTTGAATGTTGTGCCATCATCATGGTTTGAGCACAATCACTTGCTGCTGGATTGTCTTGCCCACACACTGGCATCCACACATCCTTGGAAAGTGCTCTCATGTGGCAGCCAAGCCAATCCAGTTGCAAGTGATTGCTATTAGACAATGATGGTGCAATATCCAACCATGAGTGGATGCGGTTCAGGAAAATCCAGTTAAGAGTGATCAGCCATAGCAGAACGATCGTGTTTCTGTCCCCAGAGTGGGAGAGACATTTGGTCCTTCCTATATATGGTATTTTGTCTGTGTGCATATATGTGCTTGCATTTGTGGAAGTCATGCTGAATTCTGGCGACCCCTAGTGGGGCAGGCACATTTCAGAGAGTTGGCTTGATATTGGTCTGCCCCTGCGTCCCAGCCCTGGCATTCCTTGGAGGTCTCCCATCCAAATACTTGCCAGGGTCCACCCTGCTTAGCTTTTGAGATTTGATGAGATCGGGCTTGCCTGGCCTATCCAGGTATTTGTGTGAGCGTGCGTGCGTCTGCTTGCGAGCCTGGAAGAGAGCCAGTTTGGTGTAGTGGTTAAGTGCGCAGACTCTAATCTGGGAGAACCGGGTTTGATTCCCCACTCCTCCACTTGCACCTGGCTGGATGACCTTGGGCAAGCCGTAGCTCTGATAAGAGCTGTTCTTGAAAAAAGAGCAGTTTCTGTCAGAGCTCTCTCGGCCCCGCCTACCTCACAAGGTGTCTGTTGTGGGGAGGGGAAGGGGAAAGGAGTTTGTAAGCCGCTCTAAGACACCTTTGGGTAGTGAAGGGCGGGGTATAAATCCAATCTCCTCCTCTTCTTCATGGTGACTTCTGGCAACCGGGGGTTGGACGTTTCAGAGAGGTGGCTTGATTTTGGTCTGCCTCTCCGTCCCAGCCCTGGTATCCCTTGGAGGTCTCCCATCCATCTACTTGGCAGGGTCGGCCCCGCTTAGCTTCCGAGCTCTGACGAGATCGGGCTTGTTCTGTCCTTTACAAGCATCCAAGAACTCAGCCAGAGCCCTTTTCCTCCTTCTCTGAGCCCAAACGCCTTCTATTTCGGGGGGGAGGGTCCAGCCGCCCCCGTGGCCAGGGGAACCTCCGTGGCGCATCTGTTCCCGGCAAGCGCTCCCTCCCGCGCTCTCCCTCGCCAGACTTCACGCCGCCGCTTCCCCCGTGCTGCTGCTGCTGCTCCTGCCGCTTCCCCAGGCGGCCGGGCTAGCTTTGACGACGCCCCCAAAGCCTCCAGTTCCGCTTCCCGGGCCGAGCTCCTCCTCTCCGAGACGTGCCGGGGACTTGACCGCCTTTGCCAGCCGGTATAATAGCCGCCGCCGCCGCCGGGAGAGGGGATGCCGCTGCTGGAGGTAAGCGGTCAGCAGGGGACAGAAGGCGGCGGCGCCCACGGTTAGTTAACCCACGTGGTGGTGGACTGTGACAGTCAGTGCGCCCCGATCCCGCGTCTTCTCGGAGGTAAGCCTCACTGCATGGAGTGGACCGATGGTCTGATTCAGTATGAGGAGCTGTAAGTTCCCTTGCAGAGCATGCGGTACCTGTTCACACGCGCTGGAGAAAGGAGGGGGTTAGGATGGGCTCCACCGCTTGAGGCTGCAATGTTTGGAAAGTTCCTTCTAATCTTTTTTTTTTTTTGGTAAGAAAAAAAGCTCCCAAGGAATAGGTACCTCAAGGAGACTGCAGTTTTGTTCTGCTACCCAGCTGAAGCTATCCTCGGGGAGAACAGGTCGACTGGCTCCCTCTTCCTTTGTGGGCCAGCTTTCTGTTTGCAGACAATGTTGGTTGTTATTTTTAATTAAACGTGAAGGCACGTTCCAAACCTGGAATCCACTAGCTGCCACAAAGCAGTCCATTCTAAAGCACCTTTGATGGATTATTTTATTAGATTCTATTAATTTCCCCCAGTATTTGATTGCATCTCACTGGCAATTTATTTATTGGAAATATTTCTGTGCCACTTTTATGTTGGACAGCAGAGAAAATTTGTTTATATCGTTGTGTGTCGTAAAACACCTTGGGGATTTTTAGTAGAAAAGCAGACTGCGTAAAGGAGCTGCAGTGGCTCAAGTGGTTAAGACGCTGAACTGCAGGCTGTGGAAAGTCAGTAGTTCAGCAGTTCGAGACCTGAGTGTGCCGCACGATGGAGTGAGCTCCCGTCTCTGGTTCCAGCTCCTGCCAACCTAGCAGTTCGAAAGCAAGAAATTGCAAGTAGATAAATAGGGACCACTCCGGTGGGAAGGTAACAGTGTTCCGTGCGCCTTGGTGTTTAGTCATGCCGGCCACATGACCACGGAAATGTCTTCGGACAGCGCTGGCTCTTCGGCTTTGAAACGGAGACGAGCACCGCAACCCTAGAGTCGGACTTGACTGGCTTTCGAGCAAGGGAACCTTTACCTTTACCTTTAGTCTATGTAAACAAACTAAAGTTACCTCAGATCTTTGTTCTACCTCCTACGCTTGAATTATGAAGCATGCCATGGAGAAGCTTGGCTTCCCAGATAGAAGCTTTCTGGTATATATTTATATCCTTCCGTGGAGCTCAAGATTGGTGAATGCTGGGGTCCCAGGAAGTCCCCCACCAGTTATCCAGGTGCCAGCCTCTAGATGGGACCTGGGGATCCCCCAGACTTACAGCTCATCTCCAGATTACGGAGATCAGTTGCCCTGGAGAAAATGGATGCTTTGGAGGGTGGACTCTGTGGCACTGTGCCCCACTGAGGTCCCTGTCCTTCCCAAGGTCCGTCCCCAAATCTCCAGGAGTTTCCTAACCTGGATCAACCCTACCCCCATCCCCCATGCCAGTGGCCAGGTGGGACGTGGCAATACTACGTTGACAGGACTCAGATCTGCTACCTTTAGCAAGGACGCCATGTCGTGTGTCTCCACAGCCATAATCCTGGAAGTGTCGGTGGGTCGTGCTGTCCTGATGGCCGGTTCTCGAGCTTCTTCCCACTCCTAGGCAGCATCCACACTTTAATTTATTTAACCTTAGATTTGATATACCGCCCTAACCCCCGAAGGGGTCTCTGGGCGGTTCACATTATGTCGTTCTAAGAACTTACTATCCCTATCTAAGGCCACATCTGAAGTTAGGGGTGGGACTTCCTATCAGCACCCTAGTGATATATGCGCTCCTTCTATTTACATTCATTGGATAGGGTGCCGTGGTAGCGCTGTCAGAATGATTGGCAACTGGAGCTCCTTCTGTGGGCAAGCTGATCTAGTGGCGAGTGATTGTTACATAGGGCCATATCCAATGCTGTGTGGATGCAACCCTTATCAATCCCACCTCACCACACCTGAATTCCTGCTTCCATTCTTTGAGGAATGGTGTCTGTATACCCAAAAGGATGATCCGTCTCTTCCCCCTCCCCCCAAAACCAAAGTGATACACAAAAACGATTTTATTGCTGGACACAATGGTTAACATACGTGAATTTAAAATGATCCCCCCTTTTATGGCACCTGGAAGAAACCTGTTAAATATGAAAAACGTTAAAGGATCTTTGGAAAAAGAATGCTTCAGTGACATCTTAACCCATGTTATAGATGGTCTTGAGGAAGCTGGAGGAACAGGTGGAATAGCCTGGCCTAACATTGGCGGTTTTTGTTGGGAAGGGAGGTCTATTTTGAGGTATTCCCCAACTGTCGGTTTTCTAAAGCTAATTAAAACAAAAGGGTTTGGGCTGCCAGTTCTGCAGTTCAGGCTTTGAGCATTCCTCAGAAGTTGGTTTGTTTCCTTTCTCAGGTATATTGTAATTAGTCAGAACATTGTGCCTCGGGGCAATTCCATAAAGTTTGCTACTCTTTTAAATCCTTCTAACATTCCTCCCCACCCCCACTTAACAATTGGCCATATTAATGCCGATGCTGTATCCTGATATACATGTCAGTACATTTTGATGACTTACAGGTAAGAAACGCCTTTTAATTTTAATACCTTTTAAGCAAGTTGACCGAAAAGGGGGCAAGAGAAGCATTTTCTTTCATATTCCCTTGCCACAGTTCATTTTTATTTTGCATTATTCTTTGCAAGGTTTAGACGATGAACCAGCAAAGTTTTAAGTCAGATGGGGGGGGGGAGATCCGTGTGAAAAGCCATGGAGTCAAAAGAGGGGGGGGGAATATACCTCTGATGGCACCATATGGTGGGGTGCAACCTACATATTCCATGCAAATGCATGCAACGAGGCCCCAATGCGCATGTGTTCAAGTGTGATGGAACTGGACATTGAGGTAACATGATGGGATAGATTTATGGTCATCGGATGTTTTTGTTTGGGTCGTTCATTGAGACCAGTGAAGACTACTTCTCCTTTTATGAATCTGTGTGCTTGTTGAGGCTGGTTTACTTGGCACCTCCGAGGTTCTGAGCTTTCCTTCTCTTTGTGAAACTCTCTCCCGCCGGAAGTTGTTTGGAAAGCGGCATCATAACTGGCATTCAAGAAGCCCTGTCAATTGCTTTCATTTCAAAAGACCTTTGGAAATGACTATTTTTACAAATGAGTTTCTTCCATATTGTTTGGACCGCTGAATTCTAATGATACTGCAGTCGACCCTATCTTACCACTTCACTGAACTGGCATTTGAGGACTTCCTCCAGCCCCTGCTCAGTGCAGGATCAGCGTAGAGCAGTGGTGGCGAACCTATGGCACGGGTGCCAGAGGTGGCACTCAGAGCCCTCTCTGTGGGCACGTGTGCCATCGCCCCAGCCAGGCCCAGACTATTGTTAAAGTGTCGAATTCTCTGCCAAATAATTTTAAGTAAATGAAAGCATTTGGGATTGCTTTCCTTACTTTGTGTGGATCATCTTAAGTCAATGTATGAGTTGTTTTTTAAGTCAATGTATGAGTTGTTTTTTAAGTCAATGTATGAGTTGTTTTTTAAGTCAATGTATGAGTTGTTTTTTAAGTCAATGTATGAGTTGTTTTTTAAGTCAATGTATGAGTTGTTTTTTCTAAAGTAAAACCTCAGTATTCAGGTTAAATTGCCGTGTTGGCACTTTGCGATAAATAAGTAGGTTTTGGGTTGCGGTTTGGGCACTCGGTCTCTAAAAGGTTCGTCATCACTGGCCGAGAGCATCCCTGACAAGTGTTTGTCCAGCCGCTGCTTAAAGACTGCCAGTGATTTTGATCTCTTGTGGTAATGCCCTGTAGCTTTCATATGGATGGTTTTAATGATCTTATTATTATAAGCTGCTATTTTGTCTTGGCTCAGGAGGTAAATTTTAAATAACTAAAATAGATTCCAATTCTGTTTCTCCTTTCTGGGGGGAGTGTTAAAGTTAATGTTATAACTAAAGCTCTAAATCCGTTAATTCAGAAGCTCCTGTTTACTGGTCATAGCTGGGGTTGCCAGCCTCCAGGTGGAACCTGGAGGTTTCCCACTATTACATTTGATCTTCAGACAGCCGATATCCGATCCCCTGAAGAAAAGGCCTGCTTCGGAAGGTGAACTCTATGGCATTATACCATGGGTCCCCCCTCCTCAGTCTCCCCCCCAAAAAAAATCTGGTATTTCCCAACCCAGAGCTGGCAACCCGAGGAACCCTGGAGATGCATTTACTGTACGGTTCCCTTCCAGCCTGGCAGCTGCAGGCTGCCCTTGACTCTAGAGTAGCGCCAGCGGGCATGATAGTTACCATTGAATGCCTGATGGTTGAACATAGATCTAAAATAAATGTTTTCCTTGCGTTGCTGTTGAGGAGGCTCTAACTTTATTTCTTTTTTACTTTATGAAGACTCCTCAGGATAGAGTTCGACAACACTGGGTTTGTATGAGCTGCCCTGTTTTGTGTCTGAGCTGGAGCTGGCTTCGTCGCAAGTATTTTTTTTCCTGGCAACTGTCAGAAAGGGCAAGCCCCCTGTAAGACTGTCTGCTATTTGTTTCTAAGTAGGTTTCTGGGATTAGGAATTAGAAGTATTAAAAGGAGCAATTGGTTCACAGGATGATGAAATCATTGCCACAGTATTTGATGAGCACCTTTTTGCAAATATTAACTTAATGGTTTTGTAATGCGCTTCTTGGTTGCACGGTCCCTAGTATGCCTAAAACGAGTATTTAAAGGCATTGTAGATGTTTTATATTTTTCATTATTTTCTCAAATGAAAACAGTTGGGGGACGGAGAAGAGTTCTGAAGATAAATGTAGCTAAAACAAGTATGATTTCGCTGATATGGATGCAATTCCCACTTTCATTAATGAAGCTTTGAAATAGATGTACTGTTCTTCCTTTAGTTTGGAGTTCATTGAATTAAAAGGGTCTGGTTTTATTTCTGCTAATGATTTCTCTCACCTTGCTCCTGGCATTTTGAGAAACTAAGACCTCACACATAATTTATTGAGTCATTTTTTCTTCAGAAATGGCCAGAGGTGTGTAAATCTTAATACATAGTGGTACAGAATGTAGATCTTTTACTTTGCACAGATCTTTAAATTGCAGATTGAATACTGCAAGTATGAGTCAGTGTGAGAGCCAGTTTGGTGTGGTGGTTAAGTGTGCGGACTCTAATCTGGGAGAACCAGGTTTGATTCCCCACTTCTCCACATGCAGCTGCTGGTATGACCTTGGGTCAGTCACGAGCAGTTCTCAAAAGACCTCTCTCAGCCCCACCTACCTCACAGGGTGTCTGTTGTGGGGAGGGGAAGGGAAAGGAGTTTGTAAGCCCCTCTGAGACTCCGACTGAAGGGTGGGGTATAAATCCAATCTCTCCTTCTCCTTGACTATATTTATTTAGGACAGTTGCATACATCCGATCCAGAGACCTGCTAACAATTTTTTAAAAAGAAAACAATGGAAGTTTTAAAAAGTCACAACAGTTAATTAAAATGAGGTGTAAATCCCTATGTGAATCTAAAAAGGGACAAGTAGTTCCACTGTAACTTAGGTGTTTCCCTCTTTCTCCTTAGAGGTACCCATTGCAAATCTTCACTCGCATCAGGAGACTTCATAGTTTAAGAACCACCATAGAGCAAGTGAACCATGAGGACGAACCCTGTGATTCAAGCTGCCATTGATCTCACAGCTGGGGCTGTAGGTAAGATGCTACAAAAAGAATTTCCTCAACTTTTTAGAATCTGGTATCAGAAGCCTTTGTGTCTTTACACACACACAAAACGGCCGTTCTCCACTGGTACAAGGTAGGGTCTAATGACAGCGATGCTGGTCCTAAAAAGGACAGTTATCACGTTCAGTGGCGTGACTTCTTTAAGTTTTTGACCTTGCTCTGAGTGTCTGATGCGTTGTTTCCCTTCAACGAAAGCCTGGCCCCCACCAAAAGGTAAATGTGTAAACATTCTTGTCTAATAATTGTCTAGCCATTGTTTTTAATTCAGTCAGCGCCGGCTTTCATGCTCACGTGAGCGTTTCAAACTGTGTCGCAAGGAAAGCTGAGCCGTGACGCCTTCTCTTGTTCTTGAGGGCTGATCCTGAGGAGCAAGTGTCTGTCTTGGAGCCCTTCTTCTGCTTGTTTTGGAATCCTGTAGAAGGAACCAGGAACAGACACCCCACCCACAAGCACTACAAGTAAAGAGAGAGGTTCACAGGAGCCACATTACTGCTGCCTTGGTGTACACTTCTGGAGAGGACAACCACAGGCCCTGGCCCTCCACACCACAATGGTCCAGCACTAGTTTTTGAAAATGTGCTGAGAGCCACTACTCTCTGCTAGTTAGAAAATCTGCTGTTTCCCACAAATGGTTTAAAGTAGACTTGCCCGCAGGAGATGCTGTGAGTTGTGAAGTTTTTGCCCAGGACCTCACAGGCCAGGGATGAAGCCAACAGTCTTTCCTCCGAATTAAGCCACTACTTGTATTTTGTTTCAGGGCTGCAGTTCCTCCAGAGTATTGACCTCTAGGTTTTTATGGGCACTGCAGGACTGATGGGGTGAAGGTTACCCAGCCAGGCTTCACTATTGTTGTTGTCTCACTTTCAGGAGAAAACATTGCCCTGAAATCCAAAATCAGGTTTTGGGGGAGGCTGGCTAGCAGATATATCCTTATACTAATAGCCAAGTTGCCCCCTCCGTGCGGATATCTATATCTGCACTTTGGGGGCACTTGGGGGGCAGGGGGAGGTTTGTGCACACGTGGGCCAGTCCCCACATGTGCACAAAAATTAAAAAAGTTAAAAAAATTTCGGGGGGAAGTTTAAATCCCCCCGAAAGTGCAAGATCGTCTCCTACGCATGCGCAGGAGATGCCGCCGCCTCCTCCTCCGCCTCCTCCCCGGAGCCGGCAGGCAGGGTGGGAAGACAGGCCTCGCTGCCGCCTTCGCCTCCTCCCACTACCTCCTTCTCCGGGCTCCAGCCCTCTGGCGGCCCGGGGGCTGCATCAATTAGTTTGCTCTGGAGCCACCTCCTTCCCGAGCGGAGACAAAAACGTGCGAGCCGGATGCTAACAAGCGGTGAGCTGGCTCACCCTAACTCGGCTTAGAGGGAACACTCCCCTCTTCCCCCCCCCACGCCCGGAAAGGCGCAGCCTCCAGCTCGCAGCGCGCCAAGCGCGGCCCCTCCGGCCACGCGGACCGAGAAGAAGGCGCGCCAAAGGGGCCGGCCCACACCCGGCTTTCTTTCTCTCTCTCTCCCCCCCGTCCCTCCCCGCCTCCTCCTCCTCCTCCGGCCGGGCTCTGAGGCGAACGAAAAGGACCCGCGGTGCACTCGGCGGGCGCCTTGGCGGAGCGCGCGTCGGAGGAGAGCCACTGTTGACCCCCCCCCCCCAAGCACCAAGAAGACAGAGCATCACTTGCCCCGGAGTCCCTATCTATACCTTGTGGCTAATAGCCACTGATGGACCTCTGCTCCATATGCTTATCTAATTCCCTTTTGAAGCCGTCCATGCTTGTAGCCGCCACCACTTCCTGTGACAGTGAATTCCATGTGTTAATCACTCTTTGGGTGAAGAAGTACTTCCTTTTATCCATTCTAACCCGACTGCTCAGTAATTTAATGGAGTGCCCACAAGTTCTTGTATTGTGAGAAAGGGAGAAAAATACCTCTTTCTCTACCTGCTCTTTCCCATGCATAATCTTACAAACCTCGATCATGTCACCCCTCGGGCGTCGTTTCTCCAAGCTAAAGAGCCCTAAGCGCCTTAACCTTTCCTCATAGGGTAAGTGTTCCAACCCTTTTATCATTCGAGTTGCCCTTTTCTGCACTTTTTCCAAAGCTATAATATCCTTTTTAAGGTGTGTTGACCAGAATTGCACATAGTATTCCAAATGAGGTCGCACCATTGATTTATATAGGGGCATTATGATATTGGCTGATCTGTTTTCAATTTCAAAAAGGTGCCACTGAACTCAAACTTTGGCCTAACTCAAGTCAGTGAACTTCAAGGCTGAATGGGAATTGGAGAGACCCAAGTTCAAGTCTTTTCACACTGACGTTCAGTATTATACTAAAGTAAGGGAATGTATTTGTTCAACTGAAATAAATGCAGTAGAACCTGTTTGTTCTAGACTCGGCACTAGTTTTCAACACGTTGCATCCTCATTCCTAATTCTCTTTCTGTCAAGCTCAGTTTACAGACATTGTGAAATCACAGGGATTTCTAAAGCTCACAACTCATCTTTTTGTACAGGGGGTACCGCTTGTGTGGTGACTGGTCAGCCATTTGACACTGCCAAGGTGAAAATGCAGACATTCCCTAACATGTACCAAGGACTTGTTGACTGCTTTGTGAAGACTTACAAGCAAGTAGGATTTCGAGGATTCTACAAGGGGACCACTCCAGCTCTTGTTGCAAATATAGCTGAAAATGCAGTGCTCTTCATGTGTTATGGCTTTTGCCAGAAAATTGTGAGGAGAATTTTTGGACTGGACAAGAAAGCACAACTGAGGTTAGTGACTGAGCTTTTTAAATCTCCTAAACAGTTGACTCAGTCAAGAGCTGGGGGGTGTTTCTTGATCAAGCATTGTCGCTGGAGAAACAGGTTGGTATGGTGGCGACAAGTCGGGTTCCCCCCACACACACATTACATCAAATATGGGAAATTGTCTTCCTTTCTGGATTTAGCTGATACAGCTCTGCTGATCCATGCCACTATAACCTATAGGATTGACTTCTGTAATGGTATCTCCGTGGGGTTGCCCTTGAAGACAGCCCAGAAACCAAAGTGGTGGAAGATGTGGCAGCTCAGTATTTGATTGGAGTGAACTAATTTAATATGTATCCTGGAATATCTTCATTGTTTTTTTATTTGCTTGAGTTCAGTTAAAAGGTGCCGGTTCTTATGTTTAAAACCCTTTGTGGACCAGGCTCAAGGTATCTAATAAGGGGTGGCAGCTACAGAATAACAGATGTAATTTATCAAAGGTGTCCTCATGCCAGTTGCAGCCTTTTTTTCCTGAACTATATCCCTCCGTAACTCTCTGAGTTAACCGTAATTGCAGATAATTTAAGGGTGTGTAAAGCAATGCTCCCACTATGCTGTGGGGTCTTGTGAGCAAAAATTCTACTTGGTGAGCTACTAGCATTAAAGTTGTGAGCAAGCGATTTGGCTACTGCATAAATTACTTTGCTCTGGAGCCATCCTTCCTGAGCGAAGACAAAAATGTGTGAGCCAGAGGCTAAAAAACTGTGTGCTAGCTCACACTAACTCAGTTCAGAGGGAACGCTGGTGTAAAGTACCTTTCTAACCTTCATGGTTGCAAAACTAAGCTGGGACCGCATGAAACATAATGCTTAAGGCCAGTTAATAGTAAGCAGCTAATACTCTCTAATTTACTGTGTTTTCATAAAATAATCTTGAGTTTTTCACTTGATTTTTTCCGGCTTGTGACTTGGATTATGAGGAGTTCTGGAATATGAAAGTTCAACATCTCTGAATTAATTAGAATCCCTCTCCCTGCTTATGAAAAGAGTTGGTTGCGCAAGCAGGTCCTAAGCAGAAGTAACTTCCCCCATTGTTTGGTGGGGCTTATTCCCGGGAAAGTGTCCTCATGATTGCAGTCTTTGTACCTAAAATATACCAAATCAGTTTTGGCCTAGGACATGGTCTCTGCTCTACAATTGCTGACTGCCACTGAAGAAGGCCTGTTAGCATGGTCTTTGATGATGTGACGTGAGCCGCTCTGAGCCCGCTTGCAGGGTAGGGCGGGACACAAACCCCAAACAAACAAATAAATTGCATGAGTCTGTTGCTCAAGAAATGCATAACTGGGGGGAAAGGATACGAACAAAATTTGAGTCCAGTGGGCACCTTTAAGACCAACAAAGTTTTATTCAAGGTATAAGCTTCCGTGTGAAAGCACACATATTCAGATTGCTTTTTGAATACTTAAAATGCTTTTCAGAAACAGAATATGCTTGTTTCGTGTGGTTTTGAATGGAAAAGATGTCACTTAACCCAGTAACGACAATAAGGACAGTTAACCTGGGGAGGAAATGGCTTAGGCAAGTTGTGGATTCAGATCTCCCATGGCCGTTTATAAAGCAGAGTTTGAACAGGACAGGCATCTATTTATTTTCATTAATTATTTACTTCGTTTGTACCCTGCCTTTCTTGCCAGTGGGGACCGAAGGTGGCTTGCCTCATTCTCTTGTCCTCCATTTTACCCTAACACCCTTCTGAGGTAGGTTAGCCTGAGAGACTGTGACTGGCCCAAGGATACCCAGTGAGTTTCCATGGCACGAGTGGGGATTTGAACCTCGGTCTTCCAGATACTAGTTTGACACTCTAACCACTACGCCACATAATCAACTCTATTAGGAAGTGTTCATGAAAGGAGGTAGATTACTTGGGCTGCATACAGACAACATACCTGCCCGGAAAGGACCCTTGTTGTGCTTGGTGTATATGTACAGTCTTCCCTTATGGGTGTGTAGCTGGTGGGTAGGAGGGATGAGGCGTCTTCCTGTCTCTGCAATTGGAGAGCTTCAGTTGGCTGGACAATCGTGATGGTGCTAGGTCACTTCCTCTTTCCCCTCCCGCAGAATTTTTTTTTTTACTTTAAAAAGTTGTCTTTCAAAAAAAAAAAAATCACCGGAGGGCTTTTAAATGAGGGGTGCGGGTGGACAGCCCACCTGATGCAGAGGCTAGAGATCAAGCCAGAGTATTGAATCACCCTTTGATTTGTTGCCGAGCACATGGCTCAAGTGGTTGAGATACTGAACTGCAGGCTGGAAGGTTGGTAGTTCAGCAGTTCGAGACCCGGGTTGCCGCATGATGACGGAGTGAGCTCCCGTCTCTGGTTCCAGCTCCTGCCAACCTAGCAGTTCGAAAGCAAGAAATTGCAAGTAGATAAATAGGGACCACTTCGGTGGGAAGGTAACAGCGTTCCGTGCGCCTTGGTGTTTAGTCATGCCGGCCACATGACCACGGAGACGTCTTCGGGCAGCGCTGGCTCCTTGGCTTTGAAACGGAGATGAACACCGCAACCCTAGAGTCGGATTCGACTGGCTTTCAAGCAAGGGAAACCTTTACCTTTACCTTACATCTGTCAACTGGATGTAGAAGGCAGGCAGGAGCTGGGCTTGATCTATAGGCTCTGATTTAAAGAGACATCTGAATGCAGCCTCAGTTCACTGGGTCTCTTCCAGTGCTGATTCTGCGTTGGAAGCCAGATGTGTTGATTGACATCCCAGTGGTGGCCATGCCGTTTGCCACTTTTCCCTGCAGGGAACTAGGAACACTGGTGGCAGCAGATTCATGCTATTATTCCACAGAGCTAATGGGGAAGGAAGACCGGGAGTCTGCACTGGATGGCCACAGTGGAGCTGCAGGTGGGGGGCCCTGGCCCTCACGTCCCAGACGCAATTTGTCTCTCTTGCAGTGACCTCCAAAATGCCGCGGCCGGTTCCTTTGCTTCCGCCTTTGCCACCTTGGTCCTTTGTCCCACAGAGCTCGTGAAGTGTCGCCTGCAGGCCATGCACGAAATGAAGCTGTCGGGGAAGATCCTGCAAGGGCACAAGTAAGTCACCCGCACCGCGGGAGAAAGGCTGTTGCTTTAAAGCCCAGTTCTGGGACTCTCTGAGGGCAGTCTGCATGGCGTGCCACTCCTGAAGGAACACACTCTAGTAGTGTCTGTGTCCAATGCTCCCTCTAAGCCATGGAGTCTTGTGAGCAAAAAAATCTACTTTGTGAGCTACTGGCATTCACGTTGTGAGTGAGCAATTTGGCTACTGCATGAATTAATTTGCTCTGGAGCCATCCTTCCTCAGCTAAGGGGAAAAGGTGGGAGCCAGGGGCTAAAAAACTGTGCGCTAGCTCACACTCACTCAGTTTAGCGGAAACATTGTCTGCGTCCAAAGCCATTGAGAAACTCATCCCCTATTTTGACAGATGCCTCGGCCTCTAGAGGCAACCCTTTTGCTATAAGTGGCTACTAGGGTTCCCAAACCGCGGCGGGGGATCCATGCGTGTTCGCAGGATCGCTGCCGCAGGGGGACAGCAATCTGCGCTGCACCGGCGTCACCAGGATGTGATGCTACGCGTCGCCCTGACAATGGGGCTGTTTGGAGTCCCGTTGCCAGGGCAACACGTAGCGTCACATCCTGGTGACTCCGGTGCAGCGCAGATTGCTGTCCCCCCGCGGCAGCGATCCTGCGAACACGCATGGATCCCCCGCCGCGGTTTGGGAACCCTAGTGGCTACCTCTCCTGATCGTATCCAGAGTATCTTCTTTTTGTTCCCGGCCTAGCATCTTCCTTTTTCCATTCCAGCCCTTTCTTAACCTCCTATACATGTTCTATATCCAATTTTCTAATACGACACCACTTTCTACTCAAGGTGAGGCCACGAGGGAGCTGGCTTCTGACCTTGTGACAATACCTATAATGGATACTTCAATTGTAGCTTTTCTCTGCTGAGGCTAAGAGCTCTTAGCAAGTCTACGGGGTACTTTACACAGTGCAGTCGTGAAGTACAGTTACACCCTCCCTAGCCCATTGACTTCAGTGGACTGAGAAGGGTGTAACTCCACTTAGGGGTGTTCCATAAGCCACACAGATGAAAGTTACGTGGGATACCTGGGTGGCTAGAATAAGTGCATGCTTAAACTGTTAAAAATAAAGCTGAAATGTGTCTTTGAAAAGATACACACCTTGAGCTTCCCCGTGTCCTGTGAGTACTGAATTCCAGAACTGGAGCTGGAAATTCCCAATTCTGGCTCTTTGCAGTTAAGTTCAGAGAACTCTTGTTGCTCTTGAGAGCCAGTTTGGTGTAGTGGTTAAGTGTGCGGACTCTAATCTGGGAGAACCGGGTTTGATTCCCCATTCCTCCACTTGCGCCTGCTGATGTGACCTTGGGTCAGTCACAAGCTCTGGCACAGCTGTTCCTGAAAGAGCAGTTTCTGTCAGAGCTCTCTCAGCCCCACCCACCTTACAGGGTGTCTGTTGTGGGGAGGGGAAGGGAAAGGAGTTTGTAAGCCACTCTGAGACTCCCAAGTGAAGGGCGGGGTATAAATCCAATCTCCTCCTCCTCCTCTCCGGTTTGTAAATGACCTGACCCTCAAGCGTGTTTCTGTTTGGCTTGCCAACTATGATCTGCCCATAACCATCTTTGTTCCTCTTCTAGTACAGTTTGGTCAGTGGTGAAAGGTGTTCTACAGAAGGACGGTCCCCTCGGATTTTACCGTGGTCTCTCCAGCACTTTGCTACGAGAACTTCCTGGCTATTTTTTGTTCTTTGGGGGCTATGAACTCAGCCGGACATTTTTTTCTTTTGGGAGACCAAAAGAGGAGCTAGGTACGTTCTGGCTTCTTAGAACATGAACGGGATCTTCCGCTGTTAAATGAGCAGAACCTGATGACGTCACTTGCAATGTTCCCTCTAAGCTGTGAAGTCTTGTGGGCAAAAATTCTACTTTGTGAGCCAATGGCATTAAAGTTGTGAGCGAGCGATTTGGCTCCTGCACAAATTAGCCTGCTCTGGAGCCCTCCTTCCTGAGCTAAGACAGAAATGTGTGAGCCGGAGGCTAAAAAACTGTGAGCTAGCTCACACTAACTCAGCTTAGAGGGAACACTGGTCACTTGTGCTTTCCAGTGTTTAGCCCTTAACTTTCTCGCCATTCTTCCTTCTGAGGAAGAGGCTTCTCCAAAAACGTTTGTGTCCAAGTAGGAAGCATGACTTTCTACAGAAGTGATCTTGTCATAGCAGGATGATACCCGTGTGCTAAAATTAAATACACGCTTTGCTCCAGGGGATGCATGAGCATTGGTGCCCTGACCTGCATGGCTCAAGCTAGCCCGATCTTGTCAGATCTCGGAAGCTAAGCAGGGGTGGCCCTGGTTAGTAGTCGGATGGGAGACCCCCCAAGGAAGTCTGGGGTTGCTGTGCGGAGGCTGGCAATGGCGAACCGCCTCTGAACACCTCTTGCCTTGAAAACCATACAGGATTGCTGTAAGTCGGCTGCAATGCTCCCTCTAAGCTGTGGAGTCTTGTGAGCAAAAATGCTACTTTGTGAGCTACTGGCATCAAAGTTGTGAGCGAGCGATTTGGCTGCTGCATAAATCAGTTTGCTCTGGACCAATGTTCCCTCTAAGCTGTGGAGTCTTGTGAGCAAAAATTAATTCTAATTCATAAGCTACTGGCATTAAAATTGTGAGCGAACGATTTGGCTACTGCATAAATTACATTGCTCTGGTGCCATCCTTCCTGAGCTAAGACAAAAATCTGTGAGCTGAAGGCTAAAAAACTGTGAGCTAGCTCACACTAACTCAGCTTAGAGGGAACACTGCTCTGGACCCATCCCTTCCTGAGCGAAGACAAAAACGTGTGAGCCGGAGGCTACAAAACTGGGAGCTGGCTCACGCTAACTCAGCTTAGAGGGAACACTGCTCTGGACCCATCCCTTCCTGAGCGAAGACAAAAACGTGTGAGCCGGAGGCTACAAAACTGTGAGCTGGCTCACGCTAACTCAGCCTAGCGGGAACACTGGTCGGCTGCAGCTTGATGGCACTCTCCGCGGCCACTAATATTGGGTGGGGGAGAGGGAGCCAATCCTGGGATACCAGAGGTGTCAGATCATCAGCTGATGTTCAAGGGGGATTTTCTGGAACCACCCATCACACCTGGTACCCACATGACGTGGGCTTCCCCCTCTGCTTGGTCTTTACAGGTCCTTTTGCACTGATGTTCAGTGGTGGCTTCGGTGGCATCCTCCTGTGGTCAGCGGTCTATCCAATCGATTGTATCAAATCTAGAATCCAGGTGCTTTCCATGGCTGGGAAACAAGCAGGCTTCATGGGAACATTCTCAACTGTACTCCAGAAGGAAGGTTAGAGTACAAAACAAGACCCACCTGGGGCACAAGGAAGGGAGGCGGGTCTCAGAATCCGGGGAACGGAGACCACAGCGACAGGCTTTACCACGAGTCCTCTGAGCTAGCAGAGCTAGCAGAGCTCCCCCTTAGCCCAGCCTGCAAGTGGGAAACACATTTTACCACCTGTACCCATCTCTCTTTCTCTCTCCTGCCATCTACCTCGTTTTGCCCCATGAAGAAACAGCGATGTGGCATTTGGGGGGGGGGGAGAAGAAGAGACCCTAATATTCAGACCTCTCTCTGTTTGTATACAAAGTCAGGCCGGCTCGGGTTTTTTGGGGGGTTATTTACAGAAAAGAACACAAAGCTGAAGGATGCAAAACCCTGGCCCTTCTTTACCTCGTTGTGCTCCACTGAAGCACTCCCCACCCCCACCATGGGGGAAGTGAGCAAGGCTAGAAGAAGAAAACAATTAATGGAGGTTTAAAAAAGGGGGGAGGGAGGGAGGGTTTGGCTCTTCCAGACATTTTCTGTAAGAAACGAGACTCCAGCAGCTGCTTTACACACAAGAAGTCAGGCAAGTGAATAAAAACTTCTATTTCAGTCTTCACTTAGGAGACTACAGTTCCTTAAAGTAAACTAGTAGTAGCAGCAGTGGGGTGACCCTGTTGTGGGTCCCAGCCCACCAACAGAAGACTAGTGCTCCACAGTCTCTATATAGGCCTGCCAAATCTCGCCAAATTGCGGCGGGGGATCTGCATGTCTTTGCAGAATCCTTGCCACGGGGACGGCGAGATGCATTGCACCGCCGTCGCCAGGACATGACGCTATGCGTTGCTCTGGCAATGGGGCTGTTTGGAGCCCCGTTGCCAGAGTGACGCGTAGCGTCAGATCCTGGCGATGGCGGGTGCAATGCGTCTCGCTGTCCCCGCGGCAAGGATTCTGTGAAGACCTACGATCCCCCGCCACGACTTGGCAACCCTATCTCTGTATCATAGCCCTCATAGCTGGAATAATGTAAGAACTGTATGGACAGTTTCTCTAAACAGAACTTCTGAGGTCTCAAGCTTTGAGTCTTGCCATCTGTGACAGACAGCACAGAAAAGCAGACATTAGAAAGACCAAATAGGGAAAGACAATTCTTTTCCCTCCAGATCAGCTGTTTCATTTCCTCTCTCAGCGGATGCTGGCCAATCACCTAAGCTCTTCTCTCCAGGGAAGATTAACTCTTGAACTCCCTGACTCTCTGATACAGGCAGCGTTTTCAAAAAGCCTGCTTTTCTGCGCTGTCCGTCACACCATCATGATAATCTAACACAGGTATCCCCAATGGGGCCATCCTGGTTCTCTATTTCTCAGCACCAACATGGTCATGGAGTCTTGGGAATGGAAGCCAAAGGGTCTTAGGCTGGGGGTCTCCACAACATGGTGCCCACCAAATGTCTCTAAAAAGTATGTGGGACTTCTGCCCAGCAAGGCTTCTGATTTTGATCAAGGCTGCAGTTGGTTTTTTTAAATAACGCTTTTGCAGGAGGTGCTACCACAGCGCCTTCACTGACCCACTAGCAGCGCACTGAGTTTGTCTGGGGTAGATGCATCATAGCTGTATGCTGTTAACTTGGTTGGGCTTTGTAACCAATGTTCCCTCTAAGCTGTGGAGCCTTGTGAGCAAAAATTCTACTTCGTGGGCTACTGGCATTAAAGTTGTGAGCGGGCGATTTGGCTACTGCATAAATTAGTTTGCTCTGGAGCCATCCTTCCTGAGCTAAGAAAAAAATGTGTGAGCTGGAGGCTAAAAAACTGTGAGCTAGCTCATACTAATTCAGCTTAGAGGGAACAGTGTTTGTAACCTCTCTCTCTTGCCATGCAGGAAGTAAATCCTCCTTTTTTCTTTTGGAAGCGGACACCCAACAGCATTTCTTCCCTAAAGAATAGAGCCAGTCTTGTCCCACATAGTAGCCATTTTGTGGTGGCACACGTGACAGCCCTGGACACACACACAACCTTCTGGGCTTTGTTCCCCTCTTGGGGAAAACAGATGTCAGGAAAGGTTTTACACCAAACAGAGTTCTTCCCTCTCCTCACAGCTGTATCCCATCCTCCTTCCAAAGAGTTCAGGGGCGGTATACATGATAGTGTTAAAGTAGGTTAGGCTAAGGTGGAGTTACTGGCCCAAGGTCACCAAGTCAAGAGAAGTCTCCCCAGTCAAGTCTTCTACCCTGCACACTGGGTGTCATACCAGCACAACTGGCTTTCTTCAACCTGCTCTATTGAGCTACAGAGCTGGTTTAGACTTAAGACCCCAAACATTTAGACCTCTCAAGGATTCTTTGACATTCTCAGTCATTGCATATATGTGCCAAGTGAATTGCCCAATGTAAGAGAACATGAATGCTTTATTACCTACAAGCAGGGCTATTTTTGGGCAGAAACGCACAGGAACGGAGTTCCGGCTGGCTCCCGAATTGGCCACGCCCAGCAGGAATTCATTAGCATAATAGGCCACACCCAACAGCAGAAACTCATTAGGATTGGCTACATTAGGGGTGTGTGGCCTAACATGCAAAGGAGTTCCTGCTACAAAAAAAGCCCTGGGTTTTGACAATGAACAAGGTAAACAGAATAAGAAGGCAAAGGTGGGTGTGGCTGGATGACCACACTTCTGGCAACATAGGGGTGTGGCCTAACATGCTAATGAGTTGTGCTGTCATGGTGTGGCTTACTATGCTAATGAGTTCCTGTTGGGCTTGTTCTACAAAAAAAGCCCTGCCTACAAGTATAACACCCACCCACCCAAATCCCAGAAGAATTTGGCTTCATTTTCTGGGCCAAGGGATAGGTCTACGGGAGGGGTTTTTGCTTAGTACTAGGTTTCACCCACAGTAAGAATTTCACTCTTTGGTTTCAATGCACAGAAAGGTAGAAACAGCCGTATTAATACAAACTCTGGTTTGCAGGTGTGTTTGCCTTATACTCTGGCCTGAAGCCTACTCTGATCCGTGCGTTCCCAGCCAACGGTGCTCTGTTTCTAGCCTACGAGTACAGCCGGAAGCTGATGATGAACCAGTTTGAGACCTCCTGAAGCTCTTATTGTAGGCTGATGCCACTGTGTACGTTTATAGGTCAACGTAGGAGTTGACCGTGTGGACAACGGCAACACTAGCTGTCACACTCCTGTCAATGGCAAGTTTTAAAAGGAAAAAAAATATGTGCTGGAGTCAGTTTTAATAAACAACCTATGTTTTCTAAATATTTGTGCAGCCAGTGAGATTCTGTGCATAGAGAACAGAAAGTCTTTATAAGCCGTCCCACTGATATGGAGTTAGTAGATAATGCTGGGGGGAAATCAAGCAGCTATTTTTGAGGTTAAAACTGCAAAAGAAATCTGTGAACATCTCAGAAGAGGGGAAATCAAACGGCAGGGGCATGCCAAGGCAGTATTCATTGCCCCACATACGAACTGGGAGGGGGAACAATGTTGCTGAGACTTATCAACATCCCAAGTCATTCTTGTGCATGAGTCTCTTGCAGGCTAAATGGCCGCTAAACCAATATGGCTGTTACTTCTGACATCCAAGCTACGGACTAGTTGGCTTCTGTGCACATCTAGGGCAATGGATGCTCCAGTCTCTTCCAGCTTTGTTTATCATAGAATCATAGAATGTTAGAGTTGGAAGGGACCTTCCAGGTCATCTAGTCTAGCCCCCTGCACTCTGCAGGAGCGTAGCCGAAAGATAGCCCTACAACATACCCGAAAGATGGTTGTCCAGCGAAGGAGCATCCACCACCTCCCGAGGCAGTCTGTTCCACTGCTCAACCACTCTTACAGTTAGGAAGTTTCTCCTGATATTTAGCCGGTAACGACTCCCTTGTCATTTCCACCCATTAGATCTAGCCTTGCAATCCGGAGCAAGAGAGAATAGATCAGCTCCATCTTCTACATGACAGCCCTTCAGATATTTGAAGACTGCAATCATGTCCCCTCTAAGCCTTCTCTTTCCCAGGCTAAACATACCCAACTCTTTCAGCCTTTCCTCAGAAGACTTGGATTCCAACCCTCTCACCATCCTGGTTGCCCTCTTCTGGACACGCTAGTTTGTATATGGCATAAGATCAGAGATCTGTCACAATGAAATGGTAGAAGGGTGCCTAGAAGGAGCAGGACTATCGCCAACAATCCGCTTGTTTTCCCCTAAAGCAGAACTGCCCCAAATAATTCCAAAATTAAACCCACAAGTCTAAGGTAAGAGACCAGACCAGCCTAACTGTTCCTCCCAGTGGGCAATAGAAAGGAGTACATATATCCTCAGAAGCAGGGGTCATTTCGTAGAAAAAGAGCTAGGGGAACTCATTAGCATATGCCACACCCCCTGACATCATAAGGCCCGGTGGTGGACCTGCAAGGCCAGTGGGAGTGCGAGGAAGTTCCGCCAAGGCCCTCCCTGGCCCCAGGCAGGTAGGGGTGGGGAGAGGCAGGGAGGAAGCAACTTACCCTCCCTCTTCTCCTGCCTCCTCCTGGCTGAATGAGGGCCAGAAGCAGGGGGCGGGGCTTCGTCGTGTGCCGCACCTCCCCCGGGGGAACTGCGATCCCCCGCGATCCCCCCCGAAATGATTTCTGCTCAGAAGCCACGCAGTCCTTACTAAGTGTGTGACCCTCATCCCAAGATGGCCCAGGCTACCCTGATCTCAGAAGCTAAGCAAGGTCAGCCCTGATTAGTAGCTGGATGGGAGACCACCACGGAAGTCTAGGGGCTGCTCCACAGAAGAAGGCAATGGCAAACCATGCCTGAGTGTCTCTTGCCTGGTACAGGATTACTGTAAGTCGGCTGTGCCTTGACAGCACTTGACACAGACACCCAAGATCACCTGTTTCCACACCACTGCAAGGTTTCAAATTAGCATGTGTTCTATTACGCATCTGGTTCCAATAACTATTTTGGGCTAAACTCCCTGAAGCCCTGAAGAATGTCCTCTATGAAACTATCTAAAACAAATGCTGCAGTTGACTCTCCCCACCCCCAAGTATTCAACACTAGATGAACTGGGCATTAGAAGCATGAAAAGGCTGTTTCTGTTCAGTCCAGGCAACTCTAGATCTCTCCCTCCAGTCCTGAACTGCTGCCAAGACCATATGGGCAAGTTACCACCCTAGATTCTTCACCCGCCCAATTGTCGGTGCAACCAAAAGTGAGCTGTCTCACCCCAGAATAATGGATGGTTGATGCGCCTTGACCAATGACTCTTCATTCAGACTAACCAGGTGGTCAAAAGGGGCACAAATATATTGAAGAGTTTCATCTCACACACCAGCCAACTGGCAAATTAATTGTTTTAATCATCACAGAAGTTGAGCGGGGGGGAAAAATAAGGCAGATTATATCAACATCCAGTTCCGAGGTGCGCCCATCTCTCCACAGCATGGAAGGAATGTTTAAGAAGACAAAGAGTTTTCACAGCAGTGGCAAAGGAACATGCCTTCTGGAAGAAACGGAAGGAATTCCATTTAAACAGTCCCTTCTCACTCAGGGTTACGGTTCGCTGAAAATCAACTCCACGGCAAAGTTTTCCCTGAAAATCTTCCACATCTTTGGCTTGTGCGGGTTATCCAGTTCGTTTCTGGAAAGGTATAGTCTGGGGGGGGGGGGAGAGAGAGATGGAAATAATGGTATTCCTTTAATGCAAACCATGCAAGTTCTGTGCAAAAGTAACGGTTATTAAAGAGTACAAGCGAAGACTTTTTAAGAAGTGCTACATCACAAGACTAGTGATACATAACAAAGAGTCTTCTGGCACCGTGAACACAAATGCATCATGGCGTAAGCTTTTCTGGGCCAGGGCTCACTTCATCTAATGCACACTGCATTGGATAAAGGCTCTAGATCATAAAAGCTTGTGCCACCATAATACTTGTCTGTCTTTAGGTGTGCCACAGAGGTTACCTTTGGCTGCAGCAGGCTAACACCACTACCTTTCTAAATGTGTCTTTATAGATACACATAGAACAAGTTTCTTACCCACGAAGCATCTCAGTTACTCATTGGGATGCTGAACAACACTTCTGCGGTCTTGAGAGAAGACCTGGGCTTTTCCACACTGTTACCATGTGTGCTTGTAACTGTATTATCTGCGCTGTGCTAATGCTGTGTTTGTCAAAGGTCTGTACATCTGTGCTCTTGGGATAAGGGGTTGCTGTGTGTTTGTATGGCTTGCTTGGCATCTCATGCTTGCGTTTGGATGAACAAGGCTTGACTACAGAACACGTGCTTCCCTGCACATTCCCAGCGTGCCTCGGGACAAAGAAGACAAACGCCATTATTGCTCAGTTTGGAAACTCTGCAGAACAACAGGGTTTTCCCACCATTGCTGATCTGTGGGAAACCCCGTAACCCATCTTCTTATCTGGTTTGGCATCACAAAGACAACATCCTTTATTGCTTCTGGACCAGGCCATTTCTGCACGTCAAAGGTTGCCAATGGAAACAACAGTTTCACACCTGGCCACATGGCCCTCTTTGAAGTTAGGGTAGCGCATTTAAATAATGCCCCACATGGCTCTATCTTTGAAGTCAGGGCGCGCATTTAAATAATGCCCCCTTCCCCTCTATTAGGTCTGCTAGGGATTTATTGGCCAAGCCAAGTCCAAAAAGATAGCTTTTAAAAAGAGAAACACAGCCATTGTTTCTCTGGTTAACCCATCTCCCTCACCTAAGCAACTTAAGTGCGCTACAGGTAACTCTGAAGGTGTTCCCAGAAGTTGCGATCTGGGAACCCACGCACGTGTACTGGCTGGACTAGTCCGTGTGTGATATCAGTGTTTACTGGAGTGGTACTTTAGTTTCCCCGTGCGTCTGCTGAAGCTGAGAAGAGGTATTGCCCCGAACTCAGATAAGTATGAGCGCTATCCTTTGAGTCTACCCCCTTGTGTAACTTGCTTTATTGCTTCTGTTACTATTTGTTTCTGTATCTATTGTAATCTGCAGGAGGCTTGTTTGATTCTGTGCGTGTATCAGTTTTCGTATGCTTGAGAACTCTTTAGTAAAGGCAACATTTATTATAAACCCTAGTGTGTTGTCTCTTCCCTGGGAAATAATTTCCGCCATCTGACCTCTGTATACAATTAGTCACAAAGAGCTCAAATTATACCCACTGCTGTACATAAAGCAGAATTGGGTTCGTGGAATCATCCTCTTGCCGAGTGGACCCTCCACGTCTAACAAAACAGTTTTTAGGACAGGGATGGCAGCTGCTACTATCATTTGCTGCCCTCTCTCCACGCAAATGTGTGGTTTTGATGCTGGGATTTCTGGATAGTTTCTGTACCCAAGATGATGCAAAATCTGAGAACCAGCCATGGGGGGCGAGCAGGCAAGTTGCCAGGGGTAAGGACAATGGGGCATGTCTTCCCACCTCCCCAGGGAGTGGTGGTGAGGAGGGGCAGGCACCATTTTCTTGCTTCCCTGCAGTGGGGAGGAGGCTTGGGCACACTAGACACCCAAATCCTCAGGCTGGCCCTGGCAAAGAGAAGCCTAGGGTAGTGGGTTTTGGTAACATGGCAGTAGTCAGTGGGTGCAGCAACTGTACACTCGGGAACATAGATAGAGGCACTGATGGGCTGAACACACGTAGACATTACGTACAGTAGTGTGGATGCAAGGTCATTTCGACCTGTTGCATTGCCCCCTGACCTATCAGCAAATAAACGATGCCTTCTGATAATGTTCCTTCACAGGAGACTGACTTGCAATTACAAATGGACATATTCAGCGTATTTCTGACACGGGGATAGCTGGGGCCAGCCAATCTAGAGGCAAGTGCACCTGCCCCCACTGCTCTCAAGAGGATAAGAGATGCCAGTCTAATTTCTCCTCTATTGGGGAAAGGAGAACGGTGCAGAATTAGGGCCTGGATTGAGCCTCGGTCCCCTGTTCAACCTAGGATACTTTAATTTCTACAGCTGAATCTTTGGTTCTGTTTCCCAGGAGGCTTCAGGACTCTGCTAAGTGCTGTGGCCTTCCCAGCACCGATAACTCTGTACATGACTTTTGTCTTCGAGGGTGTTTACACATTCCAGAAGTTAGTGGTGTCACTATCAGAATCAAAATGGGTAGGGAATCGGAAACTTGCTTTCTTGACTTTCTGAGAGCTTCTTGACCCGAGAGAGAGAGAGAACAAAGGACTAGGGCCATGGGTGGATGCATCGGGTGAGTTACGGTCAGACCTGTAGTCTTACGTGTCAGGTACGTCAGTAGGTTGGGTACCAGCTACTGGTCCAAGACAGGTATATACCTCTGATTTACCAAGGGTTGGGGGCTGTTCATCAAAGCCCAGGGGTCTTGATGTCAGTAGCCGGGATATATCCCTAACTGCCTGAGTGTACACTGTGGATTTCCTTATGATCTTCTTCGTGGTCTCTGTGAATTCACACCAATGGGATCTAGTGCGCCTGCACAGATCCAGCGCAGGCGCACTAGATCCCATTGGTGTGAATGCACAGATGACCACGAAGAAGATCACCAGTTACTGGTAAGTAACCTGTTTATCTTCTTCGTGGTCTCTGTGCTTCACACCAATGGGATCTAGTGCGCCTGCGCACATCCAGCGCAGGCGCACTAGATCCCATTGATGTGAATGCACAGATGACCACTCGAAGATCACCAGTTACTGGTAAGCAACCTGTTTTTCAACTGTCTATTTTACTTAATGTCTACTTGGAAATAATAAACTGGACTTAGAATGAAAATTCTGCCTGTGAATCTCTAACTCTCTCTGGCAAGAAAGTGCCCAGCCAGCCTACCCACCAAATTGGAGCTTGGGTTGGGCGAAACGTTCCCCAACAGAGAATTTACTACCACTGGAGACATTTATTTATTTCTTCACATTTATAGCCTGCCCTTCCCAGAAGCGGGCTCAGGGTGGGTAGTGAGGACCACAAGCACAGACGGCTTTAAAAGGGCGTTATTCACGGAGGACAAGTCCATAGTGTGCCTACTGAGCCGTGATGGGAAAGGGAACCTCCACATTCAGAGAAAGCAGACCTCTGAATACTAGTGCCAGGAGGCAATACCAGTGGAAGGCCTTGGCCTCTGTGCCCTGCTTCTTAGACCTCCAGGGCAACTAGTCAGCTGCTAGGTCAGAAAGGTGTTGGACAAGACTTCATTCCAGATGGCTATCTTATATCGAAGCCAAAATAAGTTCCTTGAATTTATCCCTAGAATCCTTATATATGCTTTCTGAGTCTGAGGCCTTTTTAAAAATAAAATCTATATCCCATATTAGGCCATTTTTTAGAGACCCCTGATAATTTTAAGCTCCTTTTCTTGCTCGATAACTCAGATACAGAAATAACTGAAATAACAGCAAAGTTTCTCTGCAGTGCCATGGCCCTATGGCCTGATAAATGATATTATGAATTAGGTTTTTTTATGATGATACTCTGTGATGTTACTCGGCAATTTTAATTTGACTCTGTATGATTCTGTACTTAGATTACTGTATCTTTATTTATATGCCAATAAAAGGCTTTGGATTGGTTGGACAAGACGGGTCACTGCTCCGATGCAGCAGGGCTCCTTGTGTTCCTTATCCCCCGTAATAGGCAGTAAGGACAGAGGAGACTTCCCTTCCTCCCTACGTTACATTTGTTCTTCACTCACTGCCTCCTTCTATTGGATACTCCCAAAGCTGCAAGGAAATGGCACAGCCGTCAGGGTTTTCTCCTCCATGCAGAGGAAGCATTTTAATGGCCCGCAACTAAAGAAGCCGGCTCTGCTTTCCCTCTGCTGGTATGTCACAGGGGCTTGGATAGCCTGGAGGCAGTCAGCAGAGCCCGCTTCTCACTCTGAAGCGGCCTCCTGGTCCCTTCACTTGGCAAACCCAAGTCAGCCTCATCAGAGTCAAGGAAGGAAAAAAGCCAAGGCCGGACACCCCCCCTAACTGGAGAGCCAGTTTGGTGGAGTGGCTAAGTGCGCGGACTCTAATCTGGGAGAACCGGGTTTGGTTCCCCACTCCTCCACTTGCACCTGGCTGGATGACCTTGGGCAAGCCGTAGTTCTGATAAAAGCTGTTCTTGAAAAAAATAACAGTTTCTCTCAGAGCTCTCTCAGCCCCACCTACCTCACAGGGTGTCTGTTGTGGGAAGGGGAAGGGGAAAGGAGTTTGTAAGCCGCTCTGAGACTCCGAGTGAAGGACGGGGTATAAATCCAATCTCCTCGTCTTCTTCTTAAACCTCTGAATACTATTTGCTGCCAGTCTCCCATCAAGCAGCCCCAGAGCCAGAAAAGTTTCGGTGTGGGGGGCACTGCCCTGACGTGCTTGCATTACTTCCAACATCACTTCCGGAAGAGACATAGACAAGTGGGAGGGTTACGCCGGGTTTCCCTTGCGTGACTTCTCCCTCTCCGGCATCCCCTGTGTGGAGGAGGCATGCAGGCAGAGTGGCATGCGGCGAGCTTGGCAGGCTAGGAGCTACATCCGCCACCCACCCTACTCCGGGGCTCGTCACGATGGCCCACCCCGGTGCCTCACTGTGCCTGCACCAGCCAGCCCACCCCAGGTCACATGACACCAGCAGGGAGCTCCTCCCCTGCCACAGGCACTCCCCTTCTCTTGCCCATTTGAGGCAGCGCTGTGCACCCCAGGCTCCACTTGCACGCCACGGCCACTGCAGCTGCAGTCAGCATGAGATGGCAGGGGGAGGGGGGGCAGGGCAGATTCGGGAGGGGGCCTCACCATCTGGGCCTCACCCTGGCTACAGGCCTGCCATCAAGACTTCGTAAAGATCACTCTCACACATGACTCCCACGCACCAGTTTCAAAGCCCATCACGGCCTTGTACCCTTGTATCTGCAAGGCCATCTCTTCCCCTATGCTCCACCATGAGAGCTTCACTCATCTGAACAGGGCCTTCTGCAGGTACTAACCTGAAAACGGTCAAAACCAATAACTGCCCGCACATGTGCCTTCTGCATTGTGGTATGGTCTGCCTGAGGAGGTCAGGAAGACCCCCACTCTCCTGGCTTTCTGCAAACTACGCAAAACCAAATTATTCTGTGCTGGCAACAGGGCAGCACTGCACAAAACAATTTACAAAGTTACTTGAACAAATTATCAGGGACTGCTGTCTATACTGCTATGCAATATTGCCTCTAATTCCACCCCCCCCCACTGAGCAGAACAGTTCACAGCCTGAGCAGAATATAACTGCTGTAATCTTTAAAAGGGCAATGGGCAGTGCAAGGCCCTGTACGGCCCCAGATGGCTGTTGAGCGGGGCTTCCCGTGTTAATGAGCGGCCGCTCACGCACACAGCTTACAGGGAACACTGCGTATGTATAGTTTGCTGCAAATTATATCCTATTATGTAATCTTCCATCATTTTGTGTGTCATGTTAACATTTATGCTTCACTTCAACTCTGGTTTTTTTTTTTTTTAAAAATTACTGGTTCTATAACCTGAATCTCATTTCACTGTTTACTGAAATGTCCCATCCTGTTGATCGTACTGGCTCACTCTGTGTAATCCGCCTTGAGTCCCAGTGAGAAAGGCGGACTACAAAGAATGTAAATGAGACCATCAGTAGGAGGGGGGACCTTTTGGCATCCCAGTCCAGGTTTGCCCTTCAACTAACATGACAACTTACCTGTTGTTCTCTATAAAAGAGCTGTTGAACCAAAAGAAGAAAGCACAGTCGTCATAGCCTTTTAGAAGATCCTGCATTCAAAAAAGAGATTTTAGACTGCTTATTACATGCGCATCGGTAATAGCCTCTCCAAGAGGATCAGCCATTCGCTACTACCCATGACTAATGCTCATCTATGTGAAGCTAGTTCCATGTCATTTCTTTTGCTCTGTTACTACAATATTGTTAAAATACGGAGTCTTAAAGCCTCCCAATAAAGGCACAACTGAACTAGAACAAAGCCAGCTTCTATTAAGCAACATCCTCTGTACAAGCTCAAGCATCAACAAGCTGTTCTTTTCTAGAGGTATCTCCCTCCTATAGTTCATCACTAGAAAAAAATGTACATTAAACACTCGTGAAATACTGTGTGCAGTTCTGGTCATCATATCTCAAAAAGGACATCGCAGAGCTGGAAAAAGTACAGATTAGGGCAGCCAAGGAAAGCCTGAAAAGTCAGTTCAGAAAAGAGACGGCTAAGGGGGAATATGATTGAGGTTTATAAAATCATGCACCAGGTGGAGAGAGTAGACTGAACATTTTCTCCTTCTCCCAAAATACTAGAACTCAAGGGCCTCCAAGGAAGGTGATAGGCAGTAGATTCTGGATGGACAAAAGGAAATACTACTTTACACAGTGCAATTAAAGTGCGGAATCAGCTGCCAGTGGATGTAGTGACGGCCACAGGCATAGACAGCTTTCAAAGGGGATTAGATAGATTCGTGGAGGATAGGTCCATCAGTGTTCACTCGCCATGGTGACTAAAAGGAATCTCCACGTTCAAAGGCAGTAAACCTTGGATTATTAGTGCCAGAAGGCAACATCAGGGAAAGGCCTCAGTCTCTATGCCCTGTTGCTGGACCTCCAAAGGAACTGGTTGGCCACTCTGCCAGACAGGGCACTGAACTAGGACGGACCACTGGTCTAATCCAGCAGGGCTCTTCTTATGCTCTTATATCCCTTTAGTCAAAAATCAGATTATTTTTATGAGGGGGGAAGAAAGCAAGGGGTAGCCCGTAATGAATGACTGCTTTCAAGCATCAGCCTATCGCTTTCCCTCTTATTTAGAGAATCAGTGTGTTCCCATGACCTTCTGTTATCCATGGGGGGGGGGGGGAAGGCATTAATTAAAACTGGCATATGGAAATCAAAAGCCTCTGGCTGTCTTAAATACCACATTAACCACAATGCTGTGTGAAGATGGATCAGTCTCTCCAATGATCAGTCAGTACAGGTACCTGTCTTCTGACTGAAAAATATTAGAAATTTAATTTGATTTCTCTAAAGGCATGATGTTAGACACCTCTGAGCCATGTAAAGAATAATTGTTGCAAACTGTGTATCATTGGTTCTGGGATTTATTCTAGACATAGTGTCATTGATCCATAACTTAAGCCTTCTCAAGGCTTAAACCGTAAATTTGCGGGAACAGTGAAAAAAATGCATTATTTGCAGATTTTCACAGAAACTTCGAAGCAAACATTCAGGCCTGCTGTGTCAAAACAAAACAGTGATTTACAGTTAATATCTGCAATATTTCCATCAGGACTAAGCACTTCCCTGCATCTAGTTGTGGCTTTCCATTTAAGATCCAAAAGTCAGGTTTCCCCCCGAAAAGGTAACATGATAGAAAGTTCTTCAAGTTACTTGTTTTAGCTTGTATTCCAAAGCCCCCCCCCAACCCTCTTTACTGCCAAGGCAAACTCTTTGGAAGGCTTAATAAATTGCTACCATTAAGCCAGCCTGAAAGGAAAACACAACTCTGGAACTCCAAGCATGGTATTGGGGCTTCAAAAGCAATTACATTTTCTTCTCCACAGCCAGATAAGGATCAGAACTGTGGAAACAGCTGAACCCCTCCCCCTCCACACCATTACCTGAAAAAATGCCTCCAGCTACTTTAAGCCTCTATGGGGTAGAAGCTACCCCCCCCCCCTTTAAGGCTTAAAGCAGCCTGCCAGAAGGGGGAAATTTTCAAAGTACAGAAATGTCATATTTCCCTTGTTCATCACTGCCATTCAAACCCATTTCCCCCTCCCCTCCTCCAGTATGGCAGCTTTTTCATTCATTATGCACCTGCAGGTCCCTTCACAGGTTGTTCTCTGCCCATGTTGTACCCATAAAAAGCTAGCCACTCTTGTTAAGTCAGTCACACTGATGCAAAGCCTATGCCACAGATGACTCCCATTATTGTATTAGTGTTAAAGAACCGGTGGGGGGGGGGGTTGGAATGGAGGGGGGGGTTACATCCACCACCACCATCCTGCCCACTCCAGGGATCTGTACTTGGGACTGGAGCCAAGTAACTGGTTCTTAAGTGATGTGGAGTGAGTGATGAGTAGTGAAGCGGACACGTTTGCAGACGGCACCAAGCTAGGTTGTGTCTGCATTTGGAACATTAGGTACACTTCTGGTCACCCGGTGTTAAATGAGGGAGGTTGTAAAACTGGAAGAGATGCAGAAAAGGACAACCAAAATGTTCAAGTGGCTGGAGTATCTCCCTTATGAAGAAAGGCGGCTGTTTCCAGCTTTACTTTCGGAAAAGAGCCCAGCAACTGGAAGAGAGGTATATGGAAGAGATTTGTTAAGATTACGCATGAAGGAGAGAAAGGGAAGGAGATTTCTCTCCCTCTTCCATAATTCTAGAAGTTGGAGTCACCCAAATAAAACTGATAGGCAGCGGACTCGGAAGGTAAGGCCTTCAAATGCATAATTACCACGGGACTTGCCGTAAGATGTGGTGGAGGCCAGTCCCACAGGTGGATTTAAGAAGGAATTAGACTCCCGGAGGAAAGGGCAATCAGTGTCTATTCCCCATGAACAGGGCTTTCTCGTTTGTAGCTCCGTCCTATTGGAATGAGCTTCCTGCAGAGATCAGGGCCCTGTGGGACCTGTCACAGTTCCGCAGGGCCGTAAAAACAGAGCTTTTTAGGCAGGCATTCCGTTAGGAGTGGCGTCTTACCAGCAGTGCCCTGTGTGAACTCCGATCCAACACGACTTAGCGCGGCGGCACCGCTGAATGTGTCCTTAAATTGCACGTTCTTTTTATTGCCATCGAAGTGATGCTTTAAATTGATTTGTCTGTGTTTTTAAGTCATTTACTTTATTTTTATCAATTGTAAAATGTATACTGTTTAGCAGTTTTGTGGAAGCCGCCCTGAGCCTGCCTTGGCGGGGAGGGCGGGGTAAAAGTTCAATAAATAAAATAAAAATGACATCATAAAGGAAGCAACCAAGTTTGGAAACTGTGCACCTCTGGATTCTGGTTGCTGGGGGGTTCTCTGGGTGCACCCTGAAGGCACCCACTTCAACACTGTAGGAAAGTGTATATTGGCCTGCACTGACTTCCAACAAGACTGCTCTTATGAACACAAGAATGTAATTATGGTGCGTGGAAGGAATCAGAGGGAAGAGACATTCTTTGACTTACAGAAGTCGACTCAAATCGGACTTTCACATCGTTGGAAATGACAGGGCAGCTTTCCAAACTAATGACTGCACAGTCATGCTCTCCATCGAAGAACCACTGTAAGAAAGCACACAGGCATCTCATTCTCACCTTCTAAAATAAAGAACGTTTGGAGTTACATGAACATATACGGAACTGAATCAGACCATTCATCCATCGAGGTCGGAAGTGTCACCCTGACCGGGATAGCCCAAGCAAGCACAATCTTGTCAGATCTCAGAAGCGAAGCAAGGCCAGCCCTGGCAAGGACTTGGAAGGGAGACCTCCAAGGGATACCAGGGCTGGGACACGGAGGCAGGCAATAGTAAGCCATCTCTCTGAAAACGTCCTAGTCCCGCCAGGGATCACCAGAAGTCACTATGACTTCCAGGCTTGCCAGCATGTACATACACGCACACACACACACAAATACCACAAAAAAAATGTCTGTATTGTCTACTCCAGACTGGCAGAGGCCCTCCAGAGTCTCAGGCAGAGGTCTTTCACATCACCCGCTACCAGCTCCTTTAACTTAAGATGCCAGAGGTTGAACCTGGGACCTTCTACATGCCAAACAGTCCCTCCACTCCCTAGTGTATAGACCTAGACACTTCTCATTTCCCCCCCACCCTGCCCCATAAACGTTGAAGTCATTCAACCCCCCAGTCCCATAAACGTTGGAAGTCATTCTAGCCTTCAACGTCCTGGTGGGCAAACCCCCCACCCACCATGGAGAACAGCCAGGTAGGTTCCTCTCCCCTCCCCTCTTCTTCCTGAGGCATCAGTACCCCATTTGGCACAGGGAACAGAGCTTTTTTGGGGGGTGGGGAAACAGAAGCTTCCACCTACTCCTATATTGGACTACGGTGGTTTTAAGATTATACTAATGGTCAGGGGTCATTTCCTGCAGGAGCGCACAGGAGCGGAGCTCCGGCAGTAAAGAGCCCAGGGGGCGGGCGCATGCAACAAGCCCCACCCCCTGCTCCCAGCAGCCCTCAGTCAGAGCAAGAAGCAGCCAGGTAAGCTGCAGAGCCCCCCCCCACCCCAGGCCCCCATCCAAAACAGTCCAGTGGCACCTTTAAGACCAAGTTTTATTCAGGTACAAGCTCTCCCTTCTCTACAAGGACAGGTCTGTACGCTCCCCC
>NW_015165842.1:45993-67243 GCF_001447785.1 Gekko japonicus | reverse complement strand
TTATTCAGGTACAAGCTCTCCCTCCTCTGCGAGGACAGATCTGCGCGTTCCCCCCCCCATAGCTAGCAATCCGAAACAGTCCAGTGGAGCCTGAGCGGTGGGTGTTGCCTTCTGACACACTTCCGGTGACGTCAGGGGGTGTGGCATATGCAAATAAGTTATGCTAATGAGCTCCCGCACCTCTTTTTCTATGAAATGACCCCTGCTAATGGTGGGCAGTGCCATCAAATTGCAGCTGACTTATGGTGATCCTGTAGGCTTTTCAAGACAAGAGAGGTTCAAAGGCAGTTTGCCTTCGCATAGCAACCCCAGACTTCCTTGGTGGTCTCCCATCCAAATACTAACCAGGGCTGACCCTGACCAGCATCTGAGATCTGACAGTATCAGGCTAGCCTGGGCCATCCAGGTCAGGACCGTTCCTATAGCGGACTACGGTCGTTTTAAGATTATAATAATATGCAGCACTAACAGCTCTCCAGATGCACCTAGGAGATGATTGCCCATTGTTCAAAGGCATTCGTAACTTAAAGGACTCTCTCTGGACGTGAACATTCCTTTGCACTAGAAAATATAAATCCTTGGTTAATCCCCAAACTGACTTCCAACACCTCCTCCTGTTAATTTACTACTGCCTGTGGGAACGATACTGGCAAATGCAGTCCTCCTCAGTTTTGGTAAGGAGATTACAGAACACGTTCTCCTCTTGGAGACTGACACCGTCTTTTCACGCCATGTTTTCATTTAATTTAGAACCTTTCAGCAAAGTGCTTTCCAGCCACACTCAATCCTTAACATCCTAACAGGCCCAGATCCACCAATATATGATCCTATGTGCACACGTGTGTGTAATTTGGGATGGGGAGGGGGAACATTGTTGCTACGAAGAATAGCCTCTCCTCCCTTTCTGTTTCAGGTCTGGCTCATCTGCCCTCCGACACAAGAGGAAGGGTTGGAATGTACAGCTTTTAAAAACATTTTTAAGGAGAATGTTCTGAAGTGGCATAAGAATGGGGTGGGTGGGGAGAAAGAACACCCAACCAGCCTATTTTCATCCTGCCCCTTCCTCAGTACACTGGTGTCCCAGTTTATCCTCACAACAACCCTGTGCGGTAGGGGCTAACCTGCCTGTGAGAAACACCCCCTCCAAGGTTATGCTAATGAGCTTCACGATCATGTGGGCCTCTGAGTCGAGTTCTACTCAAGCACTGTGACCAAACTGGCTTGTTGCACCGAGTGCCATTAAAACCACAACACAGACACATCCAGAAGGTTCCTGCGTCACTGGGGCATCTGTACCACACAGCTTTAAAAGCAATGCTCGTGCGAACAGGGAAGAAGGCTTGCATTTTCCAGGCAGTTAATAACATCCTTTTGACTGCTGACAAATGTCAATATTACTAGCAAAAGCTAGACATCAAAAGGGTGCACAGCAAAAGTGTGTTCTTTATGAGGGGAGGGGAAGGCTCGCAATGAAGGCGTAGCCAAGCACCTGAAACAGAGCCTCTCTCAGTCAACCATGCCACAGGGCATTCTTGTTCCTCGACAGAAGAACAGGGAGGCGATGGGGCAGCAGCAACAGAGCAGCCAATCAGAGGAATCTATGTTGGAGTCACTCACACGTCATAGTCACATGTAAATTAAAAAGAGCTCATTGGCTGGGATGGGAGAAGGCTGGGACAGAATGTCAGGCCTGTAGCTATGGTGTGGCTTTTGGGGGCTCCACCCCCTTTCTTAAAGGCACAGCCCCACAAGAATTTCTCCTGTAAATGCTTTTCCCAATCATTTTAAAACATTTTTTGAAGGTGTGCACTCCTTTAAGCAGAGTGGGGTGCTGTAGTTGACTAATTCCCACAATGAGCAAGGGGGTTGGAGTAGGTGACTTCTAGGATCCCTTCTAACTGTGTGCAAAGAAACTGGTCTCCTTTAAGAGAGTTTTTCTGCCTAAGTGTTAGCTCTCTTGACTATAGAAGTCATCACCCCCACCTGCCAGTTTGTTATCAGAATTGCTGCTTAGGCTGGCAGAAGAGATTAACTTGCAGCAGCTGAGAAGTGTCATTTAAAGTGGTTGACAGTTTGCAATTTAGCCAGGAAGGGCAGCTATGCATATGTTAATATTTACAGGCAGTCACATTGGGACCACACACAAAACGTGAATGGGGGGGGGGGGGGGGGGAATCTCGCACATATGCATTTTCTACAGTGAGAAATCTCTGCAGCAGAAGGAGCCATGACAACACACACTTGGATTTAACCCATCACCCCTTACCTTGCAGTTCTCTTGGGTTGCACAAACACACTGGAAGACCACTTTCTTCCCCATCAGGATCTGCACTCTCAAATCAGACCCACTGCCTTTCCCAACTCCTACAAAAGCACAGATGTAGCGGAATAATTAATAGCAACAACTTGCAGGAATTCAGATTTAGGAAGGTGTCCCCACAAATGCATGCCCTCTGCCCCTGTCTATACAGGTGTCATGGCAGAGAAATGTGGGATAGGAAGTACTAAGAGTCCTACATTTTCAACAGTGCTTACCATGGATAGCCATAATCTTGATGCTTTTGATTCTGAGGTGTCTCTCTGGTGGAAGTTTCAAGTCGTACTTGTTCTTCAAGATTTCATAATACCCCACATACCTACTCTGTAATAAGGTGTTTTTAGAAATACAGGAAATATTGTATGAATGCTACAATCTTTTCTGGTTCTACATAGTAAAAGCCTTGAGATAAAATCATACTTCTAAGCTCAACTTTTCAGACACTCAACCCACCCTCTGCCTGTGGTACATAAGGAATGACCAAGTTTGCCATCGATGACAGACCCGTCTCTTCCTGGCTCCCTGCCAGATTTTCCCACCAGAACTTTAGTTCCTCTCAGTGACTGAGTCACCCCCAGGTAGCATGTATGTCTTCTTTGTCTTAATGAAATTAACTGTCCCACCTTTATAGAGATATTTGTTTAGGCAGTTTTGACCCAACACAGGAACTTGAGGGAAAATACAGGCGCTGTCGTAGTTTATATTTAAACCCTTATTGAAATGGCACTTGAGGCAAAGTGACTTTCAAAACAGAGATAATATTTTATTGAACAGGAAGGGAATATATATATAATAGGAGACTGTCATGGTTTAGTAAGGCTGAGGTAAAACTTCACACTACATACAGATTTGAAAGCTTAGATCATACAAGAGCGTGTATTAGCAGTTTCGTTTCAAGGATCTCTAGTTCTTTCTTTGAGAGGTACTTTGTTTAGTATATTTCAGCATTAATACAGTTCTTATTAATGTTTCTTCTGGAGAATAGCATTTACTCAGTTACTAGATTTCCCCCCTTAGAAATCTGTTTTTTCCCATCTGGTATTATAGCTTTCCAGCAACTCTTGAGGTATCTAAGCGCTTTCCCTTTATCACAGACCAGGGTTCTCTTCCCAACCCCTTTCACTGGCAGGAAGTTATCCTCCTTGTCCTTAAGAAGCAACAACTCTTTTTACGATTTGACTTGTCCGGGAGTTCTCTCTAACTATCCAGACCTTCTGCCAAATCCTTCTCCAGTATCTGTTGTCTGTGTTGTAGTAATTTTAATATATCTTAGACAATGGAGTCCCTCTTCTTCTCTCTGTAGAAGTACTTTCCTGACAATTCCCTAACAGAAATCACTGACTCCCAAAGTCTCTTCCCTCAGAAGCCAAACCCTCTGGCTACTGATCCAAATGTTCAATTTCAGACAAAGACCAAAAGTGACTCAAAACGTGAATGAATCTTTTCCCTCCAGATCAGCTGTTTTATTTCCTCTCTAAACTAATGCTGGCCAATCAGAGAGCGAGTAGAGCAGCCAATCACTTGAGCTCTTCTCTCCAAGGAAGATTAACTCATAACCTCCCTGACATTTTAAGCAATGTTTTAAAAACCTGCTTTTCTGTGCAATCCATCACACCATCCTTCAGGCAATCTCTATGAGCATCATGCTCCCAAAAAATTCCTAAACCCAGGACTTGTGACTTTTTCTGACCCACAATGCACTATGACTACAATCCAATGACAGCCATTTTGGTACACTCTCTGGAAGCACAAGGGAGCACTAACCTCTCAAAAAAGTACTTCTTCACCCAAAGAGTGATTAACACATGGAATTCACTGCCACAGGAAGTGGTGGCGGCTACAAGCATGGACGGCTTCAAAAGGGAATTAGATAAGCATACAGAGCAGAGGTCAATCAGTGGCTATTAGCCACAAGGTATAGATAGGGACTCTGGGGCAAGTGATGCTCTGTCATCTTGTGGTGCTTGGGGGGGTCAACAGTGGGAGGGCTTCTAATGTCCTGGCCCCACTGGTGGACCTCCTGATGGCACTGGTATTTCTGGCCACTGTGTGACACAGAGTGTTGGACTGGATGGGCCTTTGGCCTGATCCAACATTGGCATCTCTTATGTTCTTATGTTCAGAGTAAGCTATTATCACAGCTAGTAGCTACGGTAATCCATTGATGCAACATGCTGGCTTCAAGGACGGTACCTACCTGGGATGGTGTTTCAACACCCTGAAACTTGGAGCTGGTGCTTGTATCGGTTCTCCTCTCACCAAAGTATTTCAAGCTTTCCTATGAAAGGAAGAGCCATGTTACTGTAGCTATTGCTCCCCCCAGAATCCCCTCCCCAAATATCCCCAGAATAACCACCCATGGCCACCATAGCTTCCTAGCACCCATCTGCTTCATCCCCCAAAGGAAAGAGCCAATCCTGGCTTTCTTACACTTCAATGAAATAAGGGGTGCTGCAGAAGACCCCCCCCAGGAGGCATCATCTACGGGGGGTGGGCAAGAAGCAGCCATCCAGAATCCACTGAGCCCATAAGAGGAGTATGCCTTACTTGTAGTAATGCCAACATTTGGTTATTGCCCTACCCATAGCAGCTATTTTATGACTAGCCCTACCATCCATGCAAGTCTTTTTTTTTTTGTGGTTGCACCCACTAACCTCTCAAAATGCCAAGAGGCTTGCCCTGACCTGGATAGCCCAGGCAAGCCCAATCTTGTCAGATCTCGGAAGCTAAGCAGGGTTGACTCTGGAAAGTACATGGATGGGAGACCTCCAAGGAATACCAGCAGTCAGGAGGCGGGGGCAGGCTTTATTCAGCCACCTCTCTGAATATCCTGCAGGCCCCCAGTAGGGGGCAGTCACCAGAGATTGCCATGATTTGGGTGCTGGTAGGCAGACACTACCCTATAGACAAATGTGGCCCTAGTTAGGTGAAATTGGAATTTGGAAACCATATGTAAACTGCTCAGAGACCTGTCAAGGATTAGAGCGGTATATAAATTGAATGTATAAATAAATAAATGATTTCCAGGTGCGCACACATAGAAATACAAAAAAAAAGCCGGGGAGGGGAGGGCAGAGGAGGGGGGAAATCCCACAAGGCTCAGCAATCGTTTCTGCCATTATCTTTATAAAAGACACAGAGACCCCACCTTCTCATCACAGTAGTAGAATCCTCCCCTCCCAGCTGCCCTAGCAGTACAACTTCAGATTCCCCTCCCTACAATTATGAGGCCTGTTTGCAATTTTAAAAAAAAGATTAAAAAAGGAGTTTATTCCCAATGCTTCGTAGGGTGGAATCCAAGGACTACTTCAAAGACTGGAGGGCTGCAAGACTACCATTCCAGACAGTAGCTCCTTCCAATGAGAAATGCAGCGTCTATAGACATGTTTGCTATGTGGGTCAGAACATAACCTCTCCATTCTAGCACTGCGCATTTCTGATGGCAGCTGGGACAATGGTAATTAGGCAGAAAGGTGTGATATTAACACTGTACATAAACAAAATGCTTCCTATCCAGCTGCACAGAACCCTCGTGGGCAGCAATGTGCAAACACTACAGTGGCCCACGTAAACATTTCTGGAGGAGCCTCTATATGGTATCTGAACAACATCAGAAATCTGCCTCAAATCAGAATGCCTGCTAGAATCCCAGTCACGGTTATGATGGACATGGAACAATTCTCCATTTGCCCAGGATCTGTAGGATGAAGCTACAATATCTAAAATGTGGTGGCTGCCAGTAAAAACTGGGCATTTACACAAGGCAAACACATTGCACTGACATGGTACTGTGTGGCACTCTGTACACGGCAGAGGAAGTGCTCCTACGGCAAAGACTATCACTCCAAGCCATCTGAGTAGAAGACCACAATAATTACAGAGTGGAAACACCCAGCCAAGGCAATCCTGATGTGTGGTCAGCACTTCTTGATCCTCTCCCGGGGGGGAATATTACTAACTTTAAGAGATTATGGCAGGTGGCACAACAGGTACTGTGCTCCCCTACACAAAGAAGTTTTGCAGATCACGTGTGCCCCCCAATCCCTGACCGCAGGATGTCCTACTTAACTCCTTTCCTGACTTCAGAGATCTCATTCAGCACTGCCCCTCATACTAGGTCCCCCTTGGGAAAAGGAACAAACAAAAAAGAGATTCCTTAAAAGGGAGGGGGAAGGTGTCAAGAGGAAGAATAGGCTATATTTTGTCTCATGACTCGCACAGCACGCTTACAGGCCTGCTTATCACCCACAGGGGAGGAGCCACCTCTTAGATCCAAAATGCTTAAATTCTCCTCAACAAAACATCACCACTTTTTGTACCTGTGCGCTCTCAAACTGGTTGCTGTCAATAAGCCAGATGCAAACCATAGTTCCGGTCCTACCTACACAGAGAGAGAGAGAGAGAGAGAGAGAGAGGAAGAAAACAGAACTTGACAGAAGGAAAAGGCATGACCAGCTGTTAACACTGAGAACACTCTGCATCAGGCCTCCTCCCACGGCCTCCCAGCACATCTGTAGAGTACCTGGTCCTGAATTTGACCCACTTTCCTTACCCCGAGACTGACTGAAATGCCCTCTCTGCATGGTCAGCGCCAGCCCAGGCCCCCCCAATGAATGCCACACTTGTCCCAATTTCTTTAAAGCACTGGACACTACTGCATGGCTCACAGTGCAGAGGCTGGATCTTGCCTTGTATCTGGCTACTTTCACTCGTCACCTCTTTGTCCAGTAACCACACGGTATTTCCTAGGAGGACTGAGAAACAAGTATCTACCTAACTATAAGATTCAACGATTGCATTGTGTCCTGTGCGGGGACACTCATAAGACCATTTAGAGGCTTCACTTAGAGTACAGTATAGCAATCCCCACCATGGTGCCCTTAGGCATGTACAGTGCCAGTATTCGCAGAGCCATCTTTCCACTAAAGGGTGTTGCACAGAGTGTTGGACTGGATGGGCCATTGGCCTGATGAAGAGAAAAAGAGAAGAGATTGGATTTCTACCCCGCCCTTCACTACTCAAAGGTGTCTCAGAGCGGCTTACAAACTCCTTTTCCCTTCCCCTCCCCACAACAGACACCCTGTGAGGTAGGTAGGGCTGAGAGAGCTCTGACAGAAACTGCTCTTTTTCAAGGGCAGCTCTTATCAGAACTACGGCTTGCCCAAGGTCATCCAGCCAGGTGCAAGTGGAGGAGTGGGGAATCAAACCCGGTTCTCCCAGATTAGAGTCCGCGCACTTAACCACGACACCAAACTGATCCAGCATGGCTTCTCTTCTGTTCTTAAAGCAAAGAGCCAACTCTGGCACTCCTCTACTTCATCGATTAAAAAGAACCTAGGTGGTTTGCATCTTCAGACAGCAACCAGTCACAAGCAGCTTCCTCCATCACAAAAGGTTGCTCAGCTTGGAACATCCCAATGTCGTGTGACTGGGCCCAGCCCCCATGGCATGGGTTTTGGGGTGGCACTCACTCAATGTTCTCAAAATTCCAGAAGTGCCCACAGCCACAACACAGGTGGAGCACCCAGTATAGTAGCTCACTTCTCCAGTAGGTTGCCATGACTCATTCTATACTCCAGCATTGGTACTGGCCTCTGCGCCCCAAGTGTTATTTCAGAAGCTTATGAAGACAGTGTGAGGTAGTGGTCAGTGTCAGGCTATGACCAAGAAGACCCAGGTTTAAATCTGCCTTCTGCCAGGAAACTCACAGGGTAACCTTAGGCCAGCTACTCAGACATATATCATACCACTTCACTCCGCAAACTTTGAAAACTTTCCGCCATCTCAAGCGGATCCTTAATCAGAATGAAAACTTCACTGTGCTGAACAGAACTGCTAGGAGTATGTGCCTCACGGCACTGTACGTGGTCTTCATTTTACCTTTACACAAAACCCTGTGAAAGTTGCCGTGCTGAAACCAAAAGTTCTTCAAACCAAGTTCCCGAAACCAAGAACTTTTGGTTTCAGCCCAGCCAACTTCCACAGGGTTTGGCGTATGGATAAAACAAAGACCATGTACAACGCCACGAGCTCCTTGGCAGAAGGATGGCATTTTAAAAAAAATCGGCAATGAAGATCTCTTTATCTAGGGATGAATAAACACAAGATTAAACATACTAGTTACACATTTCTAAGTTAGTTGCTGCGTCCCTTCACCTTTAGGAACAGAACAGGTTATAAAATACGAACAGAACCCATTTTGGAATTCATGCAACACAAACAGAACTTCTCCCAGTCATGAGTGAAAATTCAAGGCAAGTTCAGCTTCCGCATACTTTTCCCCACATAGCATTAAATGTGTCCAATCCCCCCCCCCCAATAGCTAGCAATCCAAAACAGTCCTGTGGAGCCCTGAGCAGTGGGTGTTGCCTTCTGACACATTTCCGGTGATGTCAGGGGGTGTGGCATATGCAAATAAGTTATGCTAATGAGTTATGCTACTGAGCTCCTGCACCTCTTTTCCTACAAAACGGCCCCTGAGTAAAACATGCTTACTTACCCTTCCCTCCTTTGCAGTGTATTGCTATAACGTTTTGCGGGTCCTGATTCATCCATTCCCTCACACTAGCAGTAAACTTGAGCATGTCCCTTAAGAGATAAAGGAAATAACCTCACTTTAAGATTCTGCTTCCTGAGCTACTGCTCTAGAAAAAGTAAAATATGATCCACTGTTTATATGAGCAGCAATATTAGATTTTCTCATCCTCCTTCACAAGACACCAGCAGAATGGAATTGGGTGCAGCCAGCTTCTCCACTCAATCTCTTTTAATTCTCCTCCTCTTTATTAGTCCTGGCGCACGTGCCTTTTACCTGTGCAGGTTCCATGATCCTGAGCACAGCCCTTTTGGCGACCAAAAGGGACCCCCCACCTATACCCTTCCTCCCCTGTGCAAAACTGACTGAATCTACGTTTTGCTATGAAGCCCTGTTCTAATGGGCCAGAGAAACTAGCACGTTTTTAAACTTGGCAACAAGCCCGACAAGTTTATACTCACATTTCTAAGCCTGCAGACTGCACACATCCTGAATTGGATGCGCCATGCTAGCTAGATCTCTGTTGGCCCCACTGGTGGACCTCCTGATGGCACCTGGTATTTCTGGCCTTGAAAACCTTACAAAAATACAAACCTCAAGGGTAGACCAACAAAAAAATTCACAAATTTCACAAGTTACCAGTAGACATCAGTCTATTGAAATATAATTACAGTCAATTAATAAAGTAGAATTGGTGGTCACAATCCAAAAACAAGTTGCAATACAAAGCATTTGACAAGAGAATGTATAACAATTCAATTGTTATACCTTCTCTCAGGGGTCATTTCATAGAAAAAGAGGTGCAGGAGCTCATTAGCATAACTCATTAGCATAACTTATTTGCATATGCCACACACCCCTGACATCACCAGAAGTGTGTCAGAAGGCGGGAGAGCTTGTACCTGAATAAGCCTTGGTCTTAACGTTTCCACTGGACTCTTGGATTGCTAGCTATGGGGGGGGGGGGGGACACAGAGTTTCCCCTCCACAGGGGGCTACCCTCACAGAGCAGGGAGAGCTTGTACCAGATGGAGCATTAGGGCTGGCTGGAGATGGGAACGACAGGGAGGCAGACACGTCTGGGTTCCTTGCCCGATTTTCTCCAGGTGCCTGCAGGGCACCTGGAGAAGATCGAGCAGGGAACCCAGGGCATTTAAATCCCCCCCAGTCTCTCTGCAAAAGCGGAGAGGCTCAGGGGGAGAGGCAGGCATGTCTGCCTCCCTGTCCTTCAAATCTCCAGCCAACCCGCCATGGTAGGCTGGCTGGAGACGGGAAGGACAGGGGGGCAGACATGTCTGGGTTCCCTGCCCGATTTTCTCCAGGTGCCTGCATGGCACCTGGAGAAGATCAAGCAGGGAACCCAGGGCATTTAAATCCCCCCCCCGAGTCTCTCCGCAGGCAGGGGCGGGGCCTGGGCTCCTTACTGCCGGAGCGCCACTCCAGGGTGCTCCAGTAGGAAATGACCCCTGCCTTCTCTTATCAAATACTTTGAATTGCAACTTGTTTTTGAACTGTGACCACGAATTCTACTTTATTAATTGATTGACTGTAATTATGTTGACTGATGTCTACTGGTAACTTGTGAAATTTGTGAATTTTTTTTTATGGTCTACCCTTGCAGTTTGTATTTCTGTATATCACATACACTTGGGGTCCCTATAGTTTGAAAACCTTCCAAGGCAAACCAGCTTGGACTTGACAGTGTTTCCCACTACCAAGCTGCCCCCAGCACCACTTTGGCATACCACTTACCCTAGAGTAGGAACATTGTGGTCATCGATGAACAGCCGCTCCACCCTGTAATGGAAATACAATGGGTCATAGCCCTGTTCACCTGCAAGGAAAGAGGATTTACATATTTAAAGTCCCTTGGAAAGATTTCCAGCTGTATTTTGCTCAAACATTTCAATCCATTGCCTTATATGGCCACCCCCTCTCCCTAAGGAGGACTGATCTAGGTAGGGACACAGACCTGCTTTACAGGAGGGAGTCTTAAATAGACAAACGTTCTGAATTTGCAGCCTATGTATCTTTTATTATAACATTCACTGATCAAGTTATGAACCTGGTGTTTGTTAAAATGCCCTGACTTGGATAGTCCAGGCTAGCCTGACTTTCAAAGCTAAGCAGGATTGGCCCTGATTAGTATTTGGATGGGAGACCTCCAAGGAATATCAGGGTTGTGACACAGAGGCGGACAACAGCAAACCACCTCTAAATGTTGCTTGCCTTGAAAACCCTGCGGGGTCAGCATTAGGGATGTGCATTTGGATCTACCCAATCCGAAAATATACCCCCAAAATACCTGGGTTCCCCTGAAAAATCCTGGATACATTTGGGATGCCAAAATATACCGGGAAAATGCCTAATTGATATTTTCCTCGTATATTTTGGCATCCCAAATGCATCCGGGATTTTTCAGGGGAACCAGAAAAAAATCCCGGAAATATTCCTGGATATATTTGGGGATTAACCAGCAAACCCTGAAAAACAGCTGAGAGGCTGGAACAGATGCCGCTCAGGTGTTATTGGGCTTTCTTCTGCAGTCCCTTTAAACACCCCCTGTTTAAAGGGTGTTCTTAGAGCCTGAGAGTTCTCAACCGTGGGATCAGCTGCTTTGCAGGCCCTTTTGGGCAGTCCAGTTTAAACCAGGCTCCCAAAGAGCGCCCCAACAGAGCCTGTGGGGAGAGTTCTTCTTGCGGAATCAGCTACTTTGTGAGCTGTTTTGGGTGGTTTTGCTGCTCCCCCCCCCCTGTATTTTTTTATTTGGGTCAACTGGACCCACCCAAAAATTGGGCTTTCCTAAAAATCCCAGATCAAAATACTTTACTGGTATTGAGAACCAAAAAATACCAAGAAAAAAAAACTGCACACCCCCGTCACCGTAACTCAGCTGCGACTTGATGGCAACAACTACAACACCAGTAGTAAAAAGGTATTTCAGGCTGCACGGGGGCTTTTTGAGTCAGAGACTTCTTTTTCACACTAAAGGACCAATACAAATATAGTTTGTTTTGAATTAGTCTTCTAGGGATAGTCAAACAGAATTTCAAGCTGAGCCATAAGCTGGGAAGTATAAAGTATATTTAAGCAGCAATGGTGAAATGCAGGCATCTTCTCTCCCCGACCAAATCATGTTACCAGTGGGGGTAGAAGAATTTTTCTGGTGACAGTCCCCACAGTTAGCACTGTAAACCACCCTGAGTCTCTGAGAAAGGGGGACTACAAATGAAGTAAGTAAACCAATCCACCTCACCGCCAGTGTTCCCTCTAAGCTGAGTAATAGACAGATTTCCCACAAGCGCTGCTCCACGCTCGCTCTTCGATGGTACGTGTCAATTTCACACAAGCTGCTGTGTGGCCGCATTTTGCCCTGCAGCTTTGCATGATTTTCCCTGCATCTACTCAATCCTGTTTTTTAAGCATATGGAGCAGAGGTCCACCAGTGGCTATTAGCCACAAGGTACAGATAGGGACGCTGGGGCAAGTGATGCTCTGTCTTCTTGGTGCTTGGGGGGGGGGTCAACAGTGGGAGGGCTTCTACTGTCCTGGCCCCACTGCTGGACCTCCTGACGGCACCTGGTATTTTTGACCACTGTGTGAAAGAGTGTTGGACTGGATGGGCCTTTGGCCTGATCCAACACTGGCGTCTCTTATGTTCTTAAAATCGTGCAAAGCTGCAGGGCAAAATGCAGCCACGCAGCAGCTTGTGTGAAATTGACATGTACCATCGGGGCAAAAGGGAAGAGCGCGTGCAGAGCAGCGCTTGTGGGAAATCGGCCATAGTGTGAGCTAGCTCAGTTTTTTAGCCTCCAGCTCACACATTTTTGCCTTCGCTCAGGAAGGGTGGCTCCAGAGCAAACTAATTGATGCAGTAGCCAAATCGCTTGCTCACAACTTTAATGCCAGTAGCTCACAAAGTAGAACTTTTGCTCACAAGGCTCCACAGCTTAGAGGGAGCATGCAGAGAGGATTTTTATTTAACTTGGGTACGGACCCTGTGGAAGGGATCTCTACCAGAGCGGCCCTCCCTTGCCTGCCCCAGCTCAAAATGACCCCTAAAATTCAGCCCCTGGTGGACCCCTAGGAAAGACATGAAAAATCACCACCCCCTTCTGCTAGCGAAAGTTTCCTTCGGAAGCCCACTTCTAGTATCTAGCTTCAGGCTCTGCAATGGCTTTTTGGTGACCACAAAGATGACGGTGGGCCAAATCCTTAAGCGCAGTTCATTTTCAATGACTGGAGAAGGATTATCTCAGTCCACTAAGCAGGTAGCAGTTTGAGAACAGCACAGCACCAATTCCTGTTCTTTTAATGTCAATTTAAGACTGTTATTGGATAGCCAAACAAACTATATTTTCCAGTTGGTGAAAGCAGTGGGGTTGGAAGGCAATAAAGACAAGGCACTTACTGCAAAGGTTGTAGACTTTATAATGGTCTTCATGTTTTGTATCCAAGAACCTGACAACTTCCTACAAAAATGAAAGCAAGATATTTGAAGAGTTTGCAACTGGGGAGAAGGCTATAAGGACTGGTTAACGCATCTGGTCTCAGGTTCATTGTTCTTGTTTTTAAAGACCAAGACTGGAAATTCAGAGAGCCTCCCCATATGTAAAAGAAACTACTCTGTGCCAATGCTACAGCCAGTCTACTGGTATACTTTGATCGTAAGTGTGCTAAATAAAATAATTTGGGCCATGTTTCATCTCCAATTATTCTCTAGTAGACTGGATCAGTGGAGATTAACCATGGACTTTGTTTCCAAGAATTTAATTCAATTCAGATCCTAGTTGCTTTGGTGTTCATTAAACAGACCCAGTTTTTACCAACTCATGTGGAGCAAAAGAGAAACAAGGGATCAAATATTAACTAGATGCCATTATACAACCAACACACAAGAAAAGTCACAAGCATGAACCCCCTCCACCTCTAGTACAGCCTTAGGGTTGCAATCAGACCTTTATTTAGAAAGGCCTTTCCTGGGGCAATACCAATGCTGCCTATTAGCACTTAACGACCATGAGTCAAATCTGCAACTGCTTTTGTTGCTCAGTGGGGTTAGAGATCATGCCCAGTGATATTTGCATAGTCTTCCGAAGTTTAGGTTACCAGTATAGGATTCCTGTAGAAAGACTGCTGCCCAGAAGACGGGAAGGACATGGCTATAACACGAGCTGAGGAGGAAAAGAATGGAAGGCATACAGTCATTAAAAGATTCAGGTGGGTAGCTGTGTCGGTCTGAAGCAACAGAACAAAGTCCAGTGGCACCTTTAAGGCCAACGAAGTTTAATTCTGGCTACAAGCTCTCGTGTGCATGAACACTTCTGCACATATCTGAATCTATCTGATGTATCGGGAAAAGTGTGCATAAACACGAAAGCTTATACCCAGAATTAAACTTTGTTGGTCTTAAAGGTGCCACTGGACTCAAACGCTGTTCAGTCATTAAAAGAGCTACAGTGGTTTGCTAGCTTCATGGGACTGGATCCCACAGATCCACTGAGCTAGCCAGAAGCACATTCCTTCAGCAGAAGGAACTTCCCTCTAAGGGAAGGGGCTCTTGCATTCTAGGGGCAGGTTTTTTGTCCAGCAGAAAGCACCTCCACGAGGAGAACTAATCCGTGGGATTCGGCCCATGGGGTCCACAGGTACCAGGGCTTCCACCTGCAGGACACAACTTTCTCAGCCTTTTGCAGCAGCCTGAAATGCCCCCCCAATCCAGGCGGCCAAAGGAGGGTGGAGCCGAGAAAGTTGTGCTGTATGGTAGAAGTCCCTTTAGCCCATGGAAAGGCTGTGCTGGATCCAAACCACAGTTGACATACAAATACTCAAATGCCCAAAGGTCATATTTTTAACAACCTAGGGAATCTACCTTCAAGAACCCTTAAGAGTCTGACTGCTACAAGAGCAACATCTGTTACCTTTTCACATCCAAAACAAAATTGTCTCTGGATTTAATAGTCTATATGTGTATTCTGTTATAGCTTTGTAACCTGCTTCTCCAGATTCTAGCTAGGATTAGGTAAAGGTAAAGGTTTCCCTTGCTCGAAAGCCAGTCGAATCCGACTCTAGGGATGCGGTGCTCATCTCCGTTTCCAAGCCGAAGAACCAGCACTGTCCAAAGACGTTTCCGTGGTCATGTGGCCAGCATGACTAGACGGCGAGGCGCACGGAACACTGTTCCCACCAAAGCAATACCTATTTATCTACTTGCAATTTCTTGCTTTTGAACTGCTAGGTTGGCAGGAGCCGGGGCCAGAGACAGGGGCTTACTCCATCATGCGGCACTTGGGTCTCAAACCGCTGAACTACAGATCTTCTGGTCTGCAGTTCAGCGTCGTAACCACTTGAGCCAAGCTTGCAAAAATGTAATACAGTTGCCCCCTGTAATGATTTCATGTTTTGGTGTGTGTGTTTCTTTAAATATTTAGTTTGACTGCAGTAATGTAAGGAGAGTGATAGAGGGAGATGAATGTGAAGTGACTGGCTGATGACAGAGAATGTGGGAGGAGATTCTGGGTGGAGAGGTTTAGTTTTTAGCCTGTATGGCAGAAGAAGCAGTCTGAGTCTATCCTGCGTAGCCAAGACAAACCATTTAGCTTGTGTGGCTAACACAAACAGTTTAGCCTGTGTGGCTAAGAGAGGCAGAGTTTAACCTATGTGGCTAAGGCTGTCGGAGTTGAGTTGTGGTGGTTTGAGAGACAGTGTGTGACACCCAGCTTTATCAGTTATATCTATAAATTCCTTTCTTCAACAACAGTTCAAAGACCCAGAAACTTGTTTTATTATTTTATAAATAAATAAATATTTGTTTAAACTTATCCCAGCAGTCAGAACAATCCTTTCTCAGGGCCACATAGTCCTCTGAAGTGCCCAGACACACAGTCATTCTACCATAATAGAGAGATCTGGAATTTATAATTCCTGGTGGCAGCAGTAATCTACCAAGTTTATGTGAACATAATTTGTTTAAAGGAAAAACAGTCCCCCCAATAAGGAGGATGTCACCCCCCCCCCCAATCTTTCATCCCATTTTAGACTGGCGTGGAGTCCAAGAACGTCAGACTGATGAAGCAGTGTTGGACTTCAACCAGGAAGAAATGGACTCAAAAAACTTCACATGGCCATGAAGTTCACTTGGGCAAATCTGTCTCACCCTAACCTAGCCCACATGGATCTCACAAATGTCATAGTCTGCATAATGGCACATTGAGTTACCTAGAAAAGAGAGCATTTTTTTTTTAATAACACTTGAAAAAACATACTCATTTGCAGGGCAAGGATCAAACTTCTGCCATTCCTGTTCAACACCTCAACTTGCATTTTTATGAAATGTCGTGTTTTTGACATTTGTACATAGTTTCTTCTTAAAGACAAATACAATCTCTTGTGAAGTTACATGCAGTACTTTGCTCACAGTTTCTAGTAAATTGTTTTAAAAGGCTGGATTAACAGATGCAAGGAGTCACGAGTACCTAAGCTGAAAATGGTGTGGGCAGTTTTACATTTGCATCGTTATTAAACAGCAAGCCTCCTGTTTTATGAGCAACCAAAGAAGTTAACTGGCTGTCTCCCTTTACACAAACTTAACACAAACTCCAACAGTGTGTCACAGTAATGCAAGAATAGTTGAAGGGAAAAGCATAGGGAAGACCCAAAACCAAGCAGGTAGAGATGCTCAAATGGTGCACAAACCTTCTAATTCTTTTGCTCCTTATAACCAAGTTACAGCCCTGGCTTGGACTAGCCCAATGTCATCAGATCACAGAAGCTTAAGCAGGGTCAGTCCTGACTAGTAATTCAAAGGGAGACCTCCAAGCAACAGCAAGGTCACTGATGCGGAGGCAGGCAATGGCAAACCGCCTCTGAAAGTCTCTTGCCTTGAAAACCCTATGAAGCCACCATAAGTCAGCTGTGACTTGACGACACTTTCCAACAACAACCTTTCCAACAACAATATCATAATGCCCCTATATAAATCAATGGTGCAACCTCATTTGGAATACTGTGTGCAATTCTGGTCACCGCACCTTAAAAAGGATATTATAGCTTTGGAAAAAGTGCAGAAAAGGGCAACTCGAATGATAAAAGGGTTGGAACACTTTCCCTATAAGGAAAGGTTAAGGCGCTTAGGGCTCTTTAGCTTGGAGAAACGATGACTGATGGGGGACATGACTGAGGTTTATAAGATCGTGCATGGGATAGAGCAGGTAGAGAAAGAGGGACTTTTCTCCCTTTCTCACAGTACAAGAACTCGTGGGCACTCCATGAAATTGCTGAGCGGTCGGGTTAGAATGGATAAAAGGAAGTACTTCTTCACCCAAAGAGTGATTAACACATGGAATTCACTGCCACAGGAGGTGGCGGCGGCTACAATCATGGATGGCTTCAAGAGGGAATCAGATAGGCATATGGAGCAAAGGCCCATCAGTGGCTATTAGCCACAAGGTATAGATAGGGGCTCTGGGGCAAGGGATGCTCTGGCTTCTTGGTGCTTGGGGGGGGGGTCAACAGTGGGAGGGCTTCTAATGGTGGACCTCCTGATGGCACCTGGTATTTCTGGCCACTGTGTGATACAGAGGGTTCGGCTGGATGGGCCTTTGGCCTGATCCAACATTGGCATCTCTTATGTTCTTAGGATAGAAGAGCCTGGAAATATCTTTTTTGTTGATATTCCAAAGTTAATGTGGTTCAGTACTTTCTACTGCAGGACGTTACACATGTTCCAATAGAGAGATACTCTCTCACTCGCTTCCAAGGCCTATCCCAAACAGTCACAAGCCCTGATAACACAATACCCTGGCTTCTCTTAACAGGAAGCGGGATAGCTTTTCCTAAAAGAGGATTTGCCATCCTGGTATTTTTAAAAGGGCAAACAAAGAACATATAGGGATATAGCAAGTGTCCTCCAACACTAGGGTGGGATAGCAGGTTGCTGCTTTTAGAACCTTGTCCTATAGCTATGGCCGTGGTGGCTCAAGTGGTTAAGACACTGAACTGCAGGCTGTGGAAGGTCAGTAGTTCAGCAGTTCAAGACCCGAGTTGCCACATGACGGAGTGAGCTCCCGTCTCTAGTTCCAGCTCCTGCCAACCTAGCAGTTCGAAAGCAAGAAATTGCAAGTAGATAAATAGGTACCACTTTGGTGGGAAGGAAATAGCATTCCGTGCACCTTGGTGTTTAGTCATGCCGGCCACATGACTACGGAAACGTCTTCGGACAGCGCTGGCTCTTCGGCTTTGAAACGGAGATGAGCACCGCAACCCTAGAGTCGGACTCGACTGGCTTTCGAGCAAGGGAACTTTTACCTTTACCTATAGGAAGCAAACGCCCCGATCCAGCACTAGAGAGTAACAACAAGGGAGCTCACAGTCACTCAGGACAAGTTGAAACATTCACAAAACGGCACTGGAAGAAAGAGTTGAGCTATTTACTCCTCCCTAGCAGATTCCTAAGAAACTGCATCACCACAGAGCAACTGCAAAGGATGCAAAGCCAAAGAGAAGAATCTCATTTCGCCAATGGGAAGACATTGGGTATTTCAAGTGCCGGGAAGCTACTTCCTGAGAACACATCTGCATCCCCTGGAACAAATGACGGACATGCTGTTCCACAAATGGAATACTTGAAAAGGCCGTATACGAAGCTGCCTTATCGCCCCAGACAATAGGCCTATCCTACTCTTGTCTAATAGGACTGAAAGGCTCCTCAGGGACTTTGGTGCATATTTTCTCCAATTCTGCTAGCTTGAGACCCTTGTAACTGCCAAGCACCTGTTTTATCACCAAGCTATGGGCCTTGCCCAAAGCATGGTTACATATGGACTCCGAGTAAGGAAAAAGACAATTTTATTTGGCATTTTTAGCCCACTGTGGACTCAAAACGGCTTACCATGTCAACAACTAAAGCTCAGACACCAAAGGCTCAAGCGGTAGGAGAAGGGTAGCCAGTTTGGTGTAGTGGTTAAGTGTGCAGACTCTAATCTGGGAGAACCAGGTTTGATTCCCCACTCCTCCACTTGCAGCTGCTGGATGACCTTAGGAAGCCAGAGTTGTTCCTGAAAAGAGCAGTTTCTGTCAGAGCTCTCTCAGTCCCACCTACCTCACAGGGTGACTGTTGTGGGGAGGGGAAGGGAAAGGCGTTTGTAAGCTGCTCTGAGACTCCGAATGAAGGGCGGGGTATAAATCCAATCTCTTCTTCTTCTTCTAAACACACAAGCCACAGAGCAGCTGGGGTGTCCCTTATCCTTGCAACTAGCACTCTGTATCTTTGCCAGAAATGTGAAACATGGGTACCAGCGACATTTAAACCATCAGTCTACCTTGACTGTATGTACACCTTAATTAATTTATTGGAACACTGGCCACTCCAGAGCATTTCTCCAGGGGAAATGTGCAAGAGAGAAGAGAGAAGGGTGTCATCCTACACAAAAGGCCAAAGTAGCTGCTTCTGCTTACAGACTCTGTTCAGGAGGGAAAAAAAGAAGGGGAAAACAGCAGCAGTGTTGGCTGTGTGAAAATTCGTGTTGTGTGCCCTTGGAACTGCTATCCAACCTGCCACATAAAGGTTAGGCTTTAAACACCCAAAGCAACTGGTAAGGTTTTCTTTAGCACTGCATTGGTGTATTCCCCACCACCACCAAGGGAACAGCTTAACTACCTTGAGGCCAGGGAGGGGAAACAGAGTAAAGGGGACTCTCCGGTGTTTCTCTCATAATCGTGGACTGCTGGATTTTTGCTGCTCCCCACCACCACCACAAGTTTATTGCAACCAGTTTCTAAATCAAGTTGTACATACCAGTGATATAAGTGAGGTCCAAATCAAAGCCATCTTTTAGATAACGCCTTTTATTTTCTGAAACCTATGACGGGGAAGAAAGAAAAATGTTCAGGAGGCCATGAACCTAGAAATAAATGCTGCCAAGGTTTTGTACTAATAGATCACATTTCACTTCCGTTCAACAGGGGTTGACAGTGCTTTCTTTGGAAACGTTTTCCAAGGTCACTCTTGCCAGCTTGGCTAATATAAATGGAACAGCAGCACGTCTCAAACTCAAGAAACAACAAAACCTGTACCCTAAATTTGCAAGAGGACAGGAATTTCTCATAACCTGTTCTAACCTTTGCAAAACAGTAAATTGGTGGTATGTGTTTTAGGGTGGGATGAGGGAATTAGAAGTCAACTTCTGATTATGTAATCTATTTGATTTCTGTATGGGCCATCTGGTGATGTCCACGTATACAATAATGTGTTTGGTTGCCTAAAGCATATATTTGCAATGAACAACTTGTTGGCTTCACAAACTTTTATAAATCACTCTCCTGCTTTATTTCATAATCCTAGTCCAAACTTCCTAACAATATTTGCTTTTGCTTTGTTTCCTACTTTTGCAGTCCAGTCACCTATGATTATCAGGACACCTTGTTAGATATATGATGAAGTTCTTCCTGGACACTTGTATAAAAGCTTTCAATGTCTCCCTCTTCAGCATCTGGAGCTGGGGTGCAAACCTGAATGATGGTTATGTTGATAGGGTTTCCATGAAGTCTGATTGATATTATTCAGTCAAGACTTTGCATTATAGCCCCTGATTGCTTGTGCTACATCTCACCTCACTATTAGAGCAACTCCATTTCCTCTGTGTTTGTCATTTCCTGAGAATGAACAATCTTTTGCCAGAAAAAAATCCTTTGCCAGTGTCACCTTCCACTGCTGCTGCTACCCAGTAGCCACCTGTTAAATACTGGGTTCAAGATGGATTGCAGTGAATAGTTCTACTTTACTGATTTCAGGAACAAGACTGACTCACCAGGGCAGCAGCCCTATTTAAATAGCATGCAAAAACCACACCCAAACACACCCCACTCCCAACGATAGTCTATTTACATAAGTTTCTCATTGGTCATTTCCAGTGTCCTGGTGGGCTATTGTTCTAGAGCTCCGTGAGTCTCTGGTAGATAGTCGTGGAATGTTCCAGCCTAATACATACTACCCTTCAAGGATTCGTCTGCCTCCATCACTATTAAAACCATCCACTCTCTTCTGTTGATGTGACCGTTAATTCATGAAGGGGGTGTATGCATCTTAGTCTGGTGTCTCAGCTTTGACCAATCCACCTTGAGTGACTCTTAATGGGAGTCTAGACTCCTGAAGGTATTGCTCTCAGCTTCAGTGACACACTCAAACCCCTTCCCCCCGTTAAGGTGTATACTCAAAGAAGATTCGAATGCAGTTCCTGTGCAGTTTTGCACTTAGATACAGATCTGGATTGTCATTATCCTTCAAATGCAAGATACACAGCAATTAATTTTTTTTTTAAAGGAAGACATCTAAGGGTAAAAAGTACTTTCCACCTTACCATCCTCCGGGATGCCCTTTCAAGATGTTTTTTCTCAGAAGC